>NC_092520.1:142217936-142537519 GCF_037038585.1 Patagioenas fasciata | reverse complement strand
ATGTTAGGAGAGATTTATTTGCTGAGTTTTTTTCTCTGATGGTGGGATCCTGCTCCTCTGCAAAGCTCTGAGCACCTTCAGTCAGAGCTTGCTGACTTCTCTGCCTGTGGAGCACTTCACAGGGTAGCTCAGCACCTGACAGGACCAAGCCCAGAGCTTGCAGTGCACTGCAACAGGAGCAAAGTGCCATCTCTGATCTTGTTCAAGGGGAAAACAATCACAGAGGTTGGGAGAAGTACACTAAATGTGAAATGAAAGAAATTTGAGGATTACATCAGAGACAGAGAATGGAGGACTGTGGAGAAGGCAGGAATGAAGGAAAGAGGCTGATGAGTTGCAAGCCTAGTGACAAGTCTGCCACAGTGCTCCCTCCCTCTCACCGTCGCTGCCTCCCTCTGGGTACTCTTTCCCAGTTGGGAGCCTTCCTTCAGGATTACAGAAGTTGTCCCACTTTTTGCTTTCCAACTTCCTTTAATATAAAGACTTTGCTTTTACATTTCCCTCCCTTCTTCAGCTCTCCAAGCAATTAATAAGCACAAATTAAAACTGAACTCCCCAAGCCCTTGTTGTAGATAATGCTTGCCCCCCTTTCCTCTGTTCACAAGTGGGTGAGGTAAAGGATGAGGCTAAGTGATGTGACAAAGGTCATGCTAAGAGTTTGTGGCAGAGGTAGGGAGAGATCTCCTAACTTGTATGCAGATCCACAGATGCATTTTGCAGCTAATAACCTCTTGAAATCAAAAGCTTATAGATATGTTTATGGCTCTGGACCTTATTTCTTACAGCTGTACTGTCTTTGTGGTATCTACCTAGTCAGCAGAAGAGACTTCATTGAAATAATTATGCTCATGTGCCTTCACAGCTGTAGCAAACAGAACTGCACAGTATCTCTTTAAATAGTATATGAGCTTTCCTGCCGTGTTCCCAGTGCAAACCAAACACTTTTCTCCAGCACGAGTCTTATATGCTTATAGTTAGCTGGTTGACATAATGAGTTGAAAGCCATCTGTGAATGTATGGTTTCCTTGGAGCATTTGTATATAAACTACAACATTGTGACAGCAGCCCATAGAAAACTTCCTTTCCTGGAATAGTAGAAGGTGGCATATTTATTGGTCAACTGAAACAGGAAGTTTAAATGAAGGAGAAAAAGGATAGGTGATATAAATCTTTTTACGAGGAGATGCAAATGTGGAAAAATTGGATTTGCAGAATTAAAGTTAGCTTAAAATGAGGCATTAGAAAAGACATAAGGTAACCTTCTGGCTGTCTTGCTCTATCTGTCTTGATTTTGGCATGCACCTGCATAGGCCATTAAACTGATTGTCTCAGGATATATGCTTGAGATGGGGTAAACTACATGATATTAATTTAAGAAGAGGTGATAATGTTATCATGCTGACAGTGTACATTTGTAATGATCAACCATGGCAACTGTTTCTTTGAACACTCTGAAACATAAGAGCATGAATTTTAATTAATGAAAAGAAAAATTAGAGACATGCCTAAAAATGAGATTAGAAACAGCCTTATACCAAGCTATTAAAATCTATATTTTTAAAAAAACATTACTAGGGTTCTTGTACTGATCAGAATGTTGCATTAAGGGCTGACCATGTCCTGCTGTACTCATTTCAGTAAGTGGGTAGAAAGCCTGGAGAAACCAAATCAGCTCAGACGCCAATTTCACAACTACATCTTTTCTTAGTTACTTGGCCAAGTGACAGTCCTTCTACCACTTAGGACAGTATCTTAAAAATCAAAATCTGAAGTTGGATTTGGATTTCATAGCTTGATTATGTATATTAATTTTTGTGTATACATGTACGTATATGTATTTTTACATATATACATATGTAATCTCAATGTGAGCATAAAGCTTAGAGTCACTGCAAATTTTTAAGTCTTTGAAACTGACTTACAGAATGGCCTTAAAAATAGAGGCCCCAACTGAGTTATTTTAAAATATGTAATTTTATAATATAAAAGCTTTTTTTTCTGCTTCCCCAGTGATGCTTTTAAGAGTCTTTTGCCAAGAGGAAGCAAATATATATGAGCATAGCAACACCAGATAGCTACTGCCTGAGACAACTAATCAAAAGCAAAACTCTGAACCCATCTAGACACAAACTGCTGTTGAATGTACAATGAAGCTTACTTAAAAAAATACAGGGAATGTTTTTCCCTTTGCTAGTGTAGTTCAGTTGTAACAGAGTTAGTCACCATTTGTAGCCATAATAGATAAAGTAATTTCACTGTTTTTTGAAGCTGACAATGTTTCTTTAACTACAGTGTTACAGGTCATACAGTCTTTTATACAGCTGGTCACCCTCAATAAATTTGTTTTAAAAAATAATTTGGCAGTTGTGGAATATATGACAAGTGTCTTATTAGGTCTAATCTTTATATAAAACATACTTAGTGGTGTTCACTATATGATACTTGCCCTGCGAAATTTCAATTACTATCATAGTTAGGAAACACTGATTTAAAGTGCCCTCCTAGGTGGAATGGAATTCTGCTGAGTATTTAAAAGACCCGTTTTTCTTTGTTGTCTACTTTCTAGTGTTGTTTGATACCCGGTGTCCTATGCTAGGTCACACTGGGTGATATCATGGACCGAATGAGCATAGACATAAGCTGATGCAGCCAGGTGGGTTATGATGTCTGTGTGCAGCTGTATTAGAAAATGGAATGAGGCCTCTATTCAGTGTAGGCTTGCCTATCTGTTTGCAAAAGAATAAAACCTAAAAGTGTCTGAAGTTACCTCTTGGAGCAGACTTTGCTGCTGTTCAGAGATAGGGAATATTACACTGGTGACTATTTTCTAGACCTAGTTACTGCTATGCTCAGGCTTAGGAACCGAAAGTTATTAGAAATGATGCATTTGTGGTTTAGCACTCCAAACATCCAAGTATATTGGATGTTTGAGTATATTCAAATATTTTCAAAATATAGCTGCATTTTTACACATTACACCCGAGCAGTTGCTTTCTGGAAGTTGTGAACTGGAAACTTTTGCAAATTCCTTCTTTTCTAGGACAGCAAGGCTTTTGGCTTGCTTTCCTGTCACAATGTAGCAACTTAAAGCATTGCTGGCTTCAGTTTTCTGCTGAAACTCTCTAACTTCAATGGTGCAGCCTCCTGCCCTCTCTCACACTGATTCCTAGTTATCAAGCCAGGAGCAGGGGGTCAGTTTGCTTTTCAGAATTTGATTAGTGCCATTGTTATGAATCATTCAGTTGTTTGCTACCAGCAAAAGTGATCCCAGTAGCAATTTGCAAAATCTGATTTAGAGTTTAAAAAAATTAATTAGTGCCACTGTTAAGGGCTCTCAACTTTGTTCGTTCATATTGATTAATCTAGTGCCAGTGAAAAGCAAGACAGAAACAAGCCAGCCAAAACAAGTGTATGTTTCTATGACACTGATCCCCTATTCTGTTACAGACACCCAGTGCCACAGTACATACACTCCTTCCTCTTTTTTTTTCAATCTGTCTTACTGTATGCACTTTTTTTTCTGGAGAGTGGGTTCCTCAAAATGGAAACTGTAGAAATATACTCCTGTCAGTAGTGGTAGGTGTTGCACAGGTGATCATGTGTCCATTTTTTATTTGTGGATATAGTTTTCTGTGATCCTACTATACATTAATTCACAGGACATTCCTCTTTGTCTGTTCTGTAAGAAATTGAAACTGCAATGATCCACCTTATTTGTGACCAGAGCTTAGTTACTGGCAGCATCCAAGTTTGCCTCTGACATAAGTGAATTTAACTCGGACATAAATTTGACACAAGTTTCTCCAACACTTCAAGATTTGAACAATGGTACAAGACCTTTGCATGTTTAAGACAGTTTTGCACTGCTTTCATTAAAGAAGTAGTTGTAAGAGTGAGGGGTCACTGGAGTCACTGTGCCTCTTCTCCTTTTCTGCGGTGTCTGAACTTTGCAGTCTTCCAGGCAGTAAGATGTTACTGTTTTGTGCACTGAGGCATTGAGAGACCAATGAAGAGAATTTCAGGAATGCCCAGCACTTTCCCCACCTCTTGTCAGAGGGAACCATTGGCCACTCTGGAAGATGAAGCTTTGTGGCAGAGGTGAGCACCACACCCCTTGTCTTGAGTCTCAGGGTAACATCACAAAGGGTTAACCAGTGTCAGTTAATAAAAAATTTTTAAAAATTCCAAAATCCAGTTGGTAGAGGGTTTTGTTTGTTTGTTGGTTTGGTGTTGGGATTTTTTTGTTGTTTGTTTGTTTGTTTGTTTGTTTGTTTAATAGGAACGTACAATTAATCTTTGAGCATCTGGCTGGTGACTGTGTGTAGTATCTCAGATTCTAACAGCTTTAGTAAACATGATCTAGTAGCAGCCCATCCTCAAAGGGTCTCTGCACTAGCACACCTCCTACCTGAAAGAGCCCCATGAGAAGGCCCCTGTTTACCAGACACGTTGGAGTTTCAACTCCAATTCTGTTTAATCCTTGAGTTAGGCAGCCACAAGATCATTTCTAGCTTTGTGGATGGGGTTCCTTCAGATTTGAACAGTGTTTGTTTGCTATGTCCCTTTTTATTCAGTCAGCTGTCAAGTTGGCATCTGCTGAGAAACCCTCTAATCTTGGCGGGTGTTGGTCAGCCATTTGCTCTGCGCTGCAATGAGAAGCTGCCTGCATAGTGCACATCAAGCAACGTGCCAGTCTTTATCCTTGTCAGCGTTATGCAAATCCTCAGCACTGATGTTAATGCCAGTTTGGTTTTTATAGCCTGGTGACAGCAACAGCCCTCAATATTAAATACAAATATACATACACAGTTACAGCAATGATTACTCTAGATGTTCAGCTAGTCATAATATTTGCACTTGGCGTGATAAGGAGCTTTGAATGATAATAGCACTATAGTAGAAGCTTGTTAAAGTGACAGTAACCCTGGTGTCATTGTTGAGTGGTGTACTCATGCTTGCTTTCCTACATCTTTCTCATAGACTGTCCCTCTCCATTTGCATGTATGTAATGTGTAGAAAGAGAAAGTGCTCTAGCTCAGCTTGAGGGTGCTGTGCGAAGTCCTCTAAACTTCTTTCAGAGTTTTGTCTGCTCTAAGACATCACTGAGACTTCAGAGTGATGGTAGTCATTAGGAATCTTCTTCTATGGAAGTCTTGTTTCATTAAAATAATCCAGTTCTGATGCAGGATAATTAAGTCTCAGTAGATGCTGCCTTTATTTACTAACAGAAAAAAGGCTCACAGCCTCCATCCAGCTTCTTTAAATGGTACCAGCTGCAAAGGTGAACAAGTAAGAGCCATGCTGTCATATCATGACAGCTTTTTGTGTTTTGTCTTTCTGTTTTGGCTAAGATGGTAACATATCAGAAGAATAACAGCAGCCATCCCAAATCCTGTGTCTTTTTCTGAAATGCAACCATGCAGACTGGCTTCTACTTTGGGAATTCATGGGATCCCACACCACAGTTGGGTCAGTAAGACCAGGACACTTCTGCTGTCAAAGTGAAGAGAAGCAGGCTTCCAGAATTTGCTGGCAGGGTCAGTGCTTGGGTGCCATTGCACCCATGGATGCCATTTAGTAAACCCAAACCAACAATCCTCCACTTCACAAAGTCCCACTCCCCCTAGGCCCAGGATGGTCAGAGTTCTCATTGCACTTTGGGATCTTCATTGGCTTCCAGAACTTTTGATGTCTTGTTGATGCACAATTGTCTTTATGCCGTTACTGTTACGGCCAAGTGTGTCAGCATATGAATGCCCCTCTTCTAAGGGCTTTTTTGTGTGTATGCCTGTAAAAACTTGGTCCATGCTGTACTTCGGGAATGTTTAGCACGTAGTAGTATCTACTGGCCCTTGGGATTTTGGAAAGGGGTTAAAAGAAATACATTTCAGTGACCGAAAGATTTTAATAGCTATGCCATTGCATTCAGATTCTGCCAACAGCAGAAGCAGTGAGGTTTAGGACCCTCAGCTTTTGCAGTTGTGCAGCATTCATGTCTGCTGGCCGTATGGTTGACAGGCTGCAGTGCTGGGCAAGAGAGGAAGGGATGTGTGTAGTGCAGGGGGGAGACAGGCTGAGGAGGCTGGGGACCACACGTAGACTGGGTGGTAGGCCTTTGCTGCAGCCTAAACTATGTTTCAGAAACTTGCTTGTGTGCCTAATCTTGATGAGGTAGATACTAAATGGTTTATAAAACTCAGGCTCTTTCATCTGTGTCAGTCTTACACACCAAATAAAGACACAGCGGGTAAACCTCTACTATTGTGTATAGATTTTGCATCATCTAGCTCCCTGCTTGGCAGCCCATACAAGACTTGCAGCTTTCACGTATTTATTGCATACAACAAGTCCTGATAAAAAGAGCCAAATGAGGTCTAACCAGAGATCTATCTTGCCAAAGCTTCAGCTTCCAGTCCTGACCAGTTATGATTGTGTGAAGAAAGCTCCCAGGAAAAAGAATTTAGATGTGTGCCTGGAAACATGTAAATAACAATAACAATACTAAAAATATATGTTTATATAAACATATGAATGATAACTGAATACTTTTGAGTTATTAAAAAAAGTGCCTTTTTATGTGCTATCCAAGAGACCTCTCTGCTAAATAACAGTCACTTTTGAATTGGTCTTTAATTTGACCCATCTTCAGGAAAGCTCTCTGGCCATGAGCAGGAAAGCTGTCCCCATGCATTACTAGAGCCCCATGGAGCACCCAGGCTATTTGCCAGGTATTGTACCACCTCTCTGATGCTATTAAGAACAAGACAGATTCAGGAATCACATGTAACTGACTTATGGCAGAACAAACACTAATGAAAAAAATCTAGTGATTTCAAATGGGTTTCTTGTTAAAGCTCATGTTCTACAAATAATAATCACATTTGGAGCAGGCTATATTGGGGGATAATGTGCCTTTAATGCCGTTTTATGACTTCACCTTCTTTTCATTGTGAATAACTGAGATTAGAGCCCATTATTTGCCCAGGAAGCCCACAAAAGTCCCTAACTAAATGTAGTTACCTGAGTGTCATCATGCAGGAGACAGGAGTTACTTCTTTGAAGCCATTTTGTTGAACATTTATTGTGTTTTGTAATTCCAGTTCTTCTGGGTTTAATGTGCAGTACTTCAGTTTCCGTATATATTATATGTATGCTTCTTCTAAAAGATTCTAATAGCTCTTTTTTAAAATGGAGTTTCAATTTTGTTTTACTTCTACAAAATTAATAGGCAATTTGTTTGTTAAAAAAGAATACGTGAGGGTTTTGGACAGTCTGTCAAAAGGCAGAATATTTTTATTTGAGACTATCATTTGCATGGTTTGTTGTGAAATTTAAAAAGCATGGAGCAGTTGAACTCTGAACCAGAAGATATTTCTTTTTCTAGGGTAAATCAAAATGAAAGACCAACAAGATACACATTTTATAGTCCTTCACTATCTTGAGTGCATGTGTATAGCTACTTAACCAATGCTAAAGGTTGTGGGTGTCTGTTAAATGTTATGAAGTTCAGTGGGTTCATGCAGATTAATTATGTTAGTATTTTGCAGCCCATGTTAATATATGGTGTAATCTTGTGCATATTTCAAAATCAATAAAACATTGCAGGGTTGTTGTAATTATTCAAGAAATAGCTATTATGCATACACAGAAATAGAGTTATAAGATTAAAGTTTGGAAGTGTATTTAGTGTGTTTTAATATGGAATTGCAACATCTAGTCACATGGGTATTCTTAACTCTGCATTAAAGCAGTGTCTGGCCTTAACCATACAACTGTGATTACTACAATTTACTGTTTGTAGCACTAGTTTTGATTGATCTGGTTTATTTCAAAACACAGGAGGCTTTTGTTCTTTGCTTATTTTTATATTTATGTTTGTGCTACCACGTCAGGACAGAGAAAGGGTGTCTTGATTTGCTGTCATATAACATACTAAAATGTACAAGAGAGATGTTATAGCATCATCTGTGGCACTTTCACACAAACAATAGGAGCACAGAATAGGTACTTTCCTGTTGTTATTTTTTAAGTATTGTGGCAAGTCCTATGGAGGTCAGTAACAGCTCAAGATCCTTTCTCCTGCTCTTTACAGAAATGCAGAACAAAAATGATGGCTCCAGTCTCAAGATCTTGCAGTCTAAGTTACCTTAATTTATAATAAAAATTAGCACACAGTGTTATTGTGATCTGAAATAATGTAATGAGGTACTTTTATAATGAACTGACTTCAAGACGAGTGTGATAATACATTTTTACATTAATAATAAAATGAATATTAAATTAACAAAAATGAGCCATGCTCTTTGCAGTTGTGAAAATACCAATACTGAAACTCCAGTAAAGTCTTAGGTATTCTGGAGTCTTTTGTCAAAGAGTTGTAGCTTGTCATGGAAACTCTGGTAATTGTGCTGTGCTGTGTGACTTTCTATCATGCTATCTCTCCACTGGGGAGTTTGTAATCAGTGTGTACTATAGCAAGCTCTAGCTGGGTAAGCTTAGTCAAAACAGCATGTTCTAAGCAAACAGAGCTTAACGTCACAAACTTGTCCTGAATGCAATGTTCATTAATACCTTTCTTGAATACATTAGTAGTAGTTTAAAAGATGTGTTGTGCTGGATGGGTGAGATTCAAAGCTTGGATAAGCCAATCCTATTGCTTCTAGAGGTTTTTATCTCACATCTTGCATACAGACCTGTCACTTTTCTTGCTTAGAGAAGGGTCTCAACAGAATTGCCTCTCATTTCCCTTTCCCCTGCACGCAGACTGGACGCCTCACTCAAGTGCAGCAGTGTGCAGTGGCCAGTGTCCCGCTCTGGGATCATCTGTGTCAGATGTAGTGTTAAGATTCGTGCTTTTCTGATCAGCTGGCTGGGGCATGGGGTTGCAGAACTGGGGAAAGCTTGAGACAGGAGTGCTGTTAGAAAATATGCAGCCTGACAGATGTGCTTCTCTTAAGTCCTTGCTCCTTCTGGCATGTGATTCCAGAAGGTACTGAAATCCAAGTGGTGATGTTCAACTAGTTTTTAAAAGTTATTCTGGGTATTGCTCTGCTCTTGTTGTGGCCAGAACTATAGGAACTGAAGTGGACGCCAGGATACTGAGCTGGAGTGGAGTGGTGGTGTCACCAGAGATACCAAAATCTGTAGCTTCTCTTGGGAAGTCAAAAAAAGTTAGGATCAACTAGGAAACTGTATGGAGAAGCATCGTTGTTTTTCAGACCACAACTGCCAACATACCTTGAAGATCTGTATCTTTTTACTGCCTTTGTATCAAGCTTTTGGTGATTTCTGACATCTGTGCATGGTCAGGCAAGTGATAGCAGTCTATATCTTCAGTTATTACAGCACCTTTCTCAGTGCACGATATCCACAGTAGGTTTTCAATGGCATGTTATTGTGTGGGTGCAAAAGGAAGTACATCTTATTTTGGAAGTAGTTACTTCTTTGAGAAAAAAGGCAAGGAGAGACGTGTAAATTGTACCAGTACGTTAGGCTTAATGAGCCATCTGATGGGGCATGTTTGCGGACAGTGGCGAGGAATCAAAGTCATGGGCTGAAACTCCTGTGTAGAAACAAACAAAAAACAACACACAACAAACAAAACAAACAAACAAAAAGGAAAATGGGAAGGGAGCTCTGACTTCAGTGTCTCTGTCTCTACTCCTGAGTTACAGTTTGGCCTCAGTTGGTTGTCCTGCCTGTGGATCATTTCCTCTGGGCAGCCAGGCTTTTCTCATCCATCTTGATAAGGAAATCCTCAGAGCAATGGACTGCCTGGTGCTGGGTTTGTACAGTGCCTCTGATGTGGGGACTTGGTGTCAGCTGAGGTCTTCTAGATCCAGTGTGCAGAGCCAGCCCTGTGGGCACAGGCACCACTCCCCAGCCCCTCTGGGCCCCAGCAGGCCCAAGGCAGTGGTGGTGCAGGGATGACACTCTTACTTCTTCTGTAGGTGTTGTTGAAGAACGCCAGAGTAATAGAAGATGCTGATTTCCTTACACCCTTGCTTAGAGGCTTAAGCTCTAGGAAATGTGAAGATAAATGTGTATTGTATGTATGGAAAGGCAGGGCTCTGAAGTGGCTCTTGTGGTTGAAAGAACACCACTGGCAAAACACTGTGCAGTCCAATACTGCATCCAACTTCCAGTTTCTCATCTCTAACTCTGGGCAAATCATTACTTGTCTCTGGCCTCAGCATCCCCATCTGTTGTTGAGGATAGTTGAACTCTGCTTTAGCGTGACAGTTAATGTGCAAATGCTTTGAGATGCATACATGAGAAAGGCTGCCATGTGATTTCTACTCAAGTTATTGCACGTGCTATTTTCTCTTTAAATGTAAGAGATGCCTAGTATATCACAATTTTTTGTGGCCAAACCTTTTCTATAGCTAGGAGAAGCAAGACAGTGAATGCCATCTTTTACACAAAATAAAAGGAATAAAGGATGGACAACAACATGTTATGACCAGGAACTCTAGCTGCACCCATTGAAATCTATTGATTGAAAGGGGAGCAAGATCAGAGCACTTATGCTTTTATTAATGATACTGACAGTTTAGTATGAGTGGAGAATGGCTTGTAATTAGGTTTGGAGCCATTATTGATTATTGTCATTTTCAATATCGATTATCTTACCACTTGGAAAAAAAAAATAATACCAAGACTTCTTGGCAATGTGGAGCAGGGCCTCTTGGCCTGCCTTTCTCCTGTTGTTGTGAAGATTAAGCTGCGGCTCATGATCAAATGAAGTCCTGTCAGCCGTATGGGTTGGGCTTTTAGTTTAATGATGCTGGCCGCGCTCTCCTCCTTCTGCATGGGATCTTAGTTCATTGGCTGCCATGCAAGGAAGGATACACCCATTGCTTTTCTGAACTGCTTTCCAATATAAATTTCTGAAGGTGATGGGACCTAAATCCTTACATCTTAGATGGAGAGCCAAGATTAATGGTAGATATTTGTCAGCTGATAACCTCTGAAAAGAAAACATATTTGTCACCCACCCCTACAATCAATGTTGTATAAAGCCACGCATATAATGACTTGGAACAAATGAGAATATCCATGATATGAGCTAACAGAACTGAGGTACCAAATCCACAGAACTCCTTTGAAATGTTTCTGTGATCCATTCTATGCCTCAAATAGTTGCCGTCAGTCTATAAGAACAGACACTACGCTAACTTTAAACAGCTCCAAAGCTGCTAGATTTCAAAGGCCAGCAGTGCTGACCATTCAGCTTATCTGTAAGATCGAGGTTATATAAAAATAGATTCTGGAGCAAAGGAAAGGTGAGCTTTAAAAATAGCATCAACACCCGAGTCGCTCTTTGGTTGTGGTGACGTGGCTCGTAAAGGAATTTTGTGGATGGCTGTTTCACAGAGGAGAAGAAAACCTACGTGGTTCAGGTCTGCTGAGGTCACTGTGCCTCTATCAGCACCCTGGGAGAGCAAAGCTGCCTGTAGCAGGGGCTTTGGGTTGCAGCGACGTTTAGAGGGCGTTACAGTGACTGGGCAGTATCATTCATTTGTTTCCTGCATTCAAAACAAAACAATAAGATTTCTAGAGAATAAAAAAATTCCTCAAATGCCTGGGATTTTTTCTGAGCCTCTTGGAGCAAGGGCATTTTGCTGAAGTAGTGCCAAGTATTGAATTTATGCCTAATGGAAGTTTCTTTGAATCCAAGAAGATTAAGTGTTTCCAGTGAATAACGAGGGAGACAAAAGTATGCTATTTTTTCCCCTTGGTCAACTTCTGCTAGATCTTAAGGTTTTGTTTTTTCCACCATTTCTGTTTTGATTAGTATGGAACATCTCATTCCACAGTGGATTTTTTTTTTCTTTTTTGAAGAACAAAGACCCCCTTTGACCTGGATTTGGATGCATCTGTGACAGCCTACTTCACTGGCTGCCAGCTGAGCATAGTGCATTTAATTGATGAAATAATAATGATGAACCGTGCCTGAACTTGCTTTGACGACCACTTGAAGCAGAAGCCGTAGTAAATCAGGCCAGTGCAGCAGCACCCCAGTGGTCACAGTCCATCCTCAGGCTTGGTATGTGGAAGACATCATCTAAGAGCTGTGCTCAGGGTCCCGAGCATGTCCCCACAGGCTTGCTTCATTCCCATCTAAGAACTCACCACTCCTTCCTTTAATTAAAAGCTAAGGGAAAAGAATCTGTAACTCTTTAACTCTTTTTTTTTTTTTTTTTAAGAATAACATTTTTATGCACCCTCTTAACTGCCCACTGCATTAAGCTGATTAAAGCAGAGAGCTTTCCCTTTCTAAACTGTCTTAATGTAGAGAGAGACTAGGGTAGAACTGCTAAGTAGATACAATGGCAAGGCAATATATCTGCCTCACTAAGAGTTCTTTAGTGTGATTACTGCTGCATGTTCCCTCATGCAGCCCAAGCCTGCATATCATTAGCTTCCAAACTGGGACTTTCGCTGATAACTGATGCTTTTAAAAACTGCAGTTTTTAAATGGGGAAGATATAAAAGTCTTGGCAAACTTTGTATCAAGACTCAGCCTTTTTATGTACATTCCTAAAGATCAACGGAACATACCAATGGTTTGTTGTTGTAGTGCTTTAATGAGGGGAATAGATTTGGAGGGGGTTTTGTATAGCTTAATTAACATTACCCATTGGTTTAATGTTGTGAAATAGGACTTTATGCAGATAAATACTTTGTCTATAAAGCCCCCCTAGGTGTCCTTTGCCATGAAAATAGGGCTTTTGTTTTCAGGACCAGCGTGGAAAGAATACGTACAGGATGTAGAAGGAGAAAAGATTTTCTTAGTCCTTTGTTAGAATTTCAGGCTTTTTTTTTTTCCTCCCCTCTTCTTCCCTTGGTGCTCTGACTTGCCAAAATATATCAGTTAACTGCAGCAAAGAGATCAAAGCAGTTCTTGCTTTGCAAAAAAAGGAATGTTTATGCTCAAATATTGTCTCTAAGTGCATGCCATACTGAAAGTTTCTTTTTAAAAGTACTACAATGTCTTTTTTTTTTTTTCTTTTGAGAAAGAAATTTAATCCCACATTCTCATGGTAATTTAATGAGTGAATGAAGTTCAAGAAAGAATTTTTTTTTTTTTTTCAACATAAGACACTTGATAAAGAAATTGCATGGGGTAAGACAACTATGTACATGTATCGCTAATAATTGTCACTTTTAGGTGTGCAGTTTATTCCAAACAGGCTGGTAGTGGAAGAAATTGAGCAGATATACTGAAGCCCTTGATACTTCATTGTGATGGTCAACTGCTGCAGAGCTTTTTGAAGAATGTAAGGAATTTTGCAAGCAATGTGAGATGTGGTATCCCAGGAGAAGAGGATCACTTAGAAGCCCATTTGACTAGTTTAGGACTGTATTGGGCTAGATAATCTCAATAGACTTTACAAGTTCTATTCCATAATGTATTATTTTTCCTTAGTCATCCCGTATAAAAGTTATCTTCTGAATGTCAAGGCAATATTATGACCAGGTTGAGCGAGAACTACCTTGCTGTGGATTTCAGTTTTGTAATGTTTTACTGTTAACTGGTGTAACCAGAATATGTGCCTGTTGACCTGCAGCCTGGGTGCTTTAAGTCCTCTCTTCACATGTGCTTATGGAAAATGCTGTCTAATGAGTAGAGTGCAGAGGTGGGAACCAGGATTCTTGGGTTCTTCTTTGCAGCCTTGTGGCTTTTTCACTGTCAGCATTGTCTGATTCCCAGTGAAGGCATTCCAATCATCCTCATCAAGAAATTGCATACACCTTTGGCTGCATCATTCAGTTTATTGGTGTTTATAAAAGAGGGATCCTAAGTGTTGAAAGCACTAATTTATCTTTGTGAGAGATCAAAAATATGAAAAAGAAGGAGTTCCCTGGAACAGCGTATCGTAGTTCTTACTGCATTTCTGCTTTTTTTTTTCCTCTTAAAACTTGAGCCATTGCTCTACCCAGTAGGTGTCTTGGTTAAGGCACACAGGCCTCCACATTGATGACTTTGAAGTTGTTGACTGTGCTACAAATATGGTCAAGCTGTTGGTGTGCTGTCTGGGATGCTGTGGCAAATAAAAATCCAGCTGCATTCTTGTGGATAACTTTGAGATCTCTCAAGTCCAGAAGTTACAATGTCATTTGTCAAAGCTCAGTGCAGATCTTTCGGAAAATCTTCAGTAGCATCAGCAGTTAGAAATAGCGTGATTTCATGAACTTTAACAATTAGGAACTGGCTTTGTCTTCTTTGTGGTTTGCCATGCACCATATGTGTCCTCTTCACCACTTAAGCATAGTGTTTTAGGATCATAAGACATGATTCTGGCTTCAATTTTATTGAAATTGGGATTGGCCCTGTTAACAACAGTAATTTTACCCATACAAGCCAAGTGCTAGGGGAGAGAAGTCAGCTCAGCAATCTAGCAGTCCTAGAATTCCTTATTGAACTGTATAAATCATTAAAAAATGGGCATGATACATTGTGGGTAGATATTACTAATTTTTTTTTCAAAGTAAACAAGTGTTGAGAGTTAAGACTTTGTTTGCCTTTTTTCTTATATCTCAATCCTAACTAATCTGGAACTGAAATGTCACTAACTGCCAGGATTGACATTTCTTGACAAGGCTTTAGTGGCATGTTCCAGTGTCCGGCAGCATTATGACAACCCGTCTATAACTGGAAACTGATCTGTCAGTGCTTTAACTGAGTGAAATAAAAGCAACCAGCAGGAAGAATGACTATTATTGACTTAAAATTGACTTCTTATTGGCCTTGTTATCCTAGGTAGTGTATTAGGATGAATGAGGCATTCCCCACCCCTACACAGCTTTCAGCTAATGGCATTTGTTTTGAAAAATGTAATTGTATAATACAAATAAATACTTGCATTACTCCGCTATTTTTAGTTTGCCACAGATGCTGTAAAAATGCCGACAGCATCCTGTTAGGGTTTAAGTTCCATTTGGCACTAGGTCTCACCCTTTGCACAAACCCTCCAGCCTCTACAACCTGCCTGCCAGGGCAGCCCTTATCAGAGTACCTTGCTTATTTATTATTCCCCACTCAGCACTGTGGTTCTCAAAGAACACAGAATGAAGCCAAAGGACTTTTGAGATCCTGCCTCAAGTCTGGCTGATTTTCTGTGAAGCTAAGGAATTGTGAGAAGAAATGTCAGTCACTTTGGCACTCCAGTTCTCCCTTGCTTTCAGGCTGTGGTGCAAGTTCAAGCAGTCCTCAGGCCACTCACTGGCCCAGCTGGAAATTGAAAAGGGCACAGTATAAAGACTATAAAGATGGCCAGACTCTGCCTTGCTGAGTGCAGTTATGAGCTGAAACTGTACTGAAGTGCATTTTTCAAGGTGCAGAATAAGTTAATATTTCCTGGATGAAAATATTACAGGATTGATAATACTTCCCATGTTTTCAGGTCAGACCAGTCTGAAAGAGAAGTCCCAGGTTAAAAAAAAAAAAAAAAAAGAGAGAGAGAGAGAAAAGAGAGTTTGGAAGGGAAGGGCTGGCAGAGCTTTGACTTTGAGTTTTGAGTTAGCATGGAGTTGAACTTTAGCTCCTACAAAAAAGACCAGATAGATATGAAGGAGATAGGGAAGCAGAGGCAACAAGATGGCAGGGTGACCAGCGACGTATAAACACCCAACTCACTAGAGAGGGTACCTAATGCTAAAGAAGGTTCACTTCTCATGTTCTGACGGTATGAAATTATCTGCCTGGAACTGACAACCTTAAAATGCCAGTTTTTGAGTTTTCTATTTAGTGTTCATGCTATGTTGTTGAATAATGGAGATTTTTTTGAGAGCAACAAAGTCTTTAAACCCCTTCCGTGGTACCCGAAGGGATTCCTCCTCCCTTCCCTTCATATTAAGCAAGGATGTACCTTTCCAGTGCACAAACAGGCTACTAAAAAAGTACCTCCTGTCTCAAAATGCCAGTGGGATGGCAAAAGTACAGCAAAGCAGATAGAAAAGTTTAGTCAGATTGAGATAACACAGGAGAAGGAAAAAGAGGGGAAAAAAGAAAAAAAAAGAAATAAAAGCTCTTGCTAAAATTGTACCTTAAATGTGAAGAAATGGTGCTTATATGAAGTGACAAGGAGCTAGTTAATGGGATCCATATCCACAAGTTACAATAATGCAGTTTTTAAATTGAGTTTTTGTGGCAGACCGACTGAATAAAATTGCTAAGCTGTGCTTCAGTTGTGTAGTAAGTGGTGCATGTGGTGTGAAAGACAAGCTGCAGCGTGATAACAGACTATCTCTTCCATGCACAGAGAGTTCTGTATTCTGATCAACTCAACAGCATGCACTGGTAAATATTGGTCCAAGCTGCTTGGCCATTAGAATTTATTGTGTTGGTTAATCACATGGAGTTTAGTCACTCTTTCTGTCTGAATTTACTGGTTTACTTTCAGAGACACTCCTGTGCAATTATTACCCTCTGTCCTATTGGCATGAGATGCAGGATTACTGGGCAGGCCAACAAGATATAATGGCATGTGTGAGAGATTGGGGTGGGTGAGAGTGGAATCAGCTTTTTGCTTCTCTCTGGGTTTTCAGAGTCAATTCCAGAAGTGAGCGCCTCTAATCTGAGTTTTTGGCAGGACTAGAAATAGAACAAATTCCACCATGGTTCATTGATCACCTGAAATTCATTAGGAGAAGTTTTGGCTCAAGTTTATCAGCGATGGGGTAGCTCCCCCATGTCTTTCTCCCCCCAGCTCCTTGTTCTGTGGCAAACTCCTATAGCTTACAGATGTCAACAAGACCTTCATGTTTGGGTTTTTTGTTTGCTTGGGTGTTTGGTTTTTTTGTTTGGTTTTTTTTTGTTTGTTTGTTTTTGTTTTTAGTGTAAGGTCTACTGCTTGCTGAAGTGAAATACTGGCAAAAACCACATTTACTTCAGATAGGTGCCTAGCAAGTATCCTTCCTATCTTGGGCTGATGTGAGTGCAGAGATCCTGTTACTGCAATTCCAGGAACCTTTTGGAGAGACAGTCCTAGTTGTCTCACTATGCTTTGTGATTCTGAGATGTTGACAGATGGGGATTAGGATGAGATGAAACACATTTTTACTTCTTGTGACTTAATCCAGGCTTCAAACCCAGTCTGATGCCCTGTTTTGGAATGCTGAAACTCTTTGAGCCTTAAGTTGTTGGCAGCCCTCATGGTTTCGCCGTAGGTCTTGTAGCAGTGAATGTTTTTTTGGATTAAGGCTCAGATTTTGTCAGCAAATGTTAAACTTTCATTATAAAAAAAGGAAAAGTTTTACCTCATGCGGTGGTGAAGAGAAGCTTGAAAACTCAATTCATTTACAGGATAATAACCTGAGTTATTTTGCTCACATCTTGCAGTTTTCAAGCTCATTTCGGTGCTTGTGTGTGTGGGAACAGCCTAAGTCTTGAGTTTTCAAGTGTTTAGAGCTGCCTGTTTGCTTTTTACATAACACTCCAACATTGCAGTTCCAGGTTTTTACACATACGATAGCTTTTCGCTGTCATTGAAATCAGAAGGAGGACAAGCACCTAGATAACTTTTCAAGTCTGATCTCGAGCTTCGTACCAACTTGTACCTTACAGTCCAGGTTATTATTTCTTTGAAAGCAGTATAGGGGTCAAATTCTTTTGGAGGGAATCAAAGATTCTAAAATCCCTGAAAGAACTTAGAATTATCTATGTTGTCTATTCTGCAGGCTTCCCTGCAGAAGCAAGGTTGCAAGAAGACGTAAGCTAAAACTTTTTATTTTTGAGTTGCAGTCAGAGCCACAGCAATTTACTGGATCCAGCTCGCTATTTTTGCCTGTGATGTTTGGAGAAATAAACTCCTTTTAAGATGTAATTTCAGGAGTACTTTCTTGGTAGGCAAATGTATCTGCAGTCATTCTGGCTCTGGAAATGCTAGGAAATATTGGAGAGTCAAGGTAAGGTATTCTTTCTGGTGCCAGTCAAATGGGAACTTAGTGTCAAAGTTGAGCATGTGCCTGCCAAGTTGGTATTTTTTGTTCTCGAGATGGTAACTTGAAATAGTATTGGCATTTAAATTTTTCATTCTTCACTTCTTACTGATGCTGGCTTCTCAAAAACAAAACCTTAAGAACTTAAGAGTGACTTACAAGGTCACATCGAAAGTCTGTTTAGCCCACTGTGGCCTGTCTGATAGTGGAGTGGCTCATAACAGGTACAAGGGAGGGGTTTTAGAGCAGGTCAGGCAACCTCCCACAATTTGTAGATCAGGGACTTCCCAAGCCAGAGGTGGTCTTTTTCTAACATCTCTGCAATGGTCCTTAGCAATGTCTTTATTTAAAATTCAAGTAATCATTTGCCTACTTGGACCTGAAATAATTTTGGAGGCATATTTATATTGAAGGCCAGGGGCCCATTGGATAACCCAGAATGTACTTCTGAGCGTGAATCACCACAGGCAGCATATCTAGCTGTGCTCAGAAACATGAACCTGTATCAGCTGCCTTCATTATAGTATTACACTTGAGGGGAGAAAGTGAGATGAAGAAATTAACCCCCATATAGCAAATTAATGAAACAAAAGCAGTGGACTGTGGACTTACAGCCAAATTTTCCTAAGCACGTAATACCTGAAGCTGTCACTGGAAGATAATAGTCGGATTTTCTAAGCAGCTCAGTGCCCAACATGTGAAGCCCTTTTGAAAACCTGCCTTAGATGCTCAGTGACAGGTTTCTGAATGGTTGCTCTTTAGATTTGCAGGGTAAGGAGCCCCAGCAGACATTCATAAGCCATTTCTAGTGCTGTTAGGCTCTTCAAATGAGCCCCAAACTGCTGTGGTGACAGGGGTGGAGTGGCAGCTGGCAGTGGGGAAGCAAAGCAAGTTGAAGGGCTTGAGAGCTGATGAAGTGAACCCGTGCGTGACCCACACAGGACACAGCCACTCACTGGGTGAGCAGGTTGTTGTTGCTGCTGCTGCTTTCCTAGCCCTCATGTTTATCCCAACGAAAGGCAGGCCATTTCTGCATGGAGGCCTATGCTTTTCCTCACAGTGGGCCTTTTCTTGTTATTTGTGGCTAGAAGTTTGGAAGAGCTGGCTGATAAATTATAGTACGCTATCCTCAAAGCACTCTGAGTCGTGGCCGACTATTTTTCCAGCTCCTACACTTCTGTGCACCATTCATGGACTGGCTGAGGCATTTGTGTCCCAGCGGGACTCTTTGGAAAGCATGGGGACATCTTGGAGCAGTTTGAGGTGACAGAACTGGTCCTGAGATACAGAGAATATAAACATTCAAACAATTTGTAGGCCAGCACAAGGTCAGACAGCAAATGCATGTGTGGTAAATGTAGAGAAAATCTTTGCTAAATCATCACTTGACCTACAAATCCCTGGAGCAGTGCTTCCATCCAGCCACACAGGTGTCATGCACCTCCTCCTGCCTCTTCCCATGGCCGTGATCAGATGGATGAAGGAGTGGGAGAGGGTTTTGCTCGGTCACCTGAGGGTATCAGTGAGCGCTGCTGAGTGGGGTTGGTGCACTGTAATTTACTGCTACCGGAGATCAGCAGCAAATTACTATCCTTTGGAGCCAAGGGGAGGCAGAGATTTGATTCTCTTCCCATGCTGATGCTGAGGAGGCAGAGTTATCCATGGTGCTTGGGGCAAAGATACAATCTGGCTCTCCATTGTTTGTATGGGGTCATTAACACACGAATAAACGTACGCAACGCACCCACTGTTTATAGGGACTTACATTCAGAGTTTAGATAAATAAAAATTGATCTCTAAGCAGAAAGAAGGCTCTTTGGCTACGGGCGCAATTTTTTTTTTTTTTCACAAAGCTACAAATATGAAATTATTCAACTCATTAATTGACTGTGCAGCTGTATGAGAATGAGCATATGGCTACAAAAATATTTTTCTCCCTTCTTTTGCTGCACCGCCCCTCCCAGTGATAATCAGTCTGTGTTTAGACCTGGAAATTCAATGCACCATAAAAACTATTAGAATTTCCTGGCCTTGTGAAGCATAAAAATCTTTGTAGTATCAAGCTCATTATTCTGCTATATCAATTTAATCAAGATTAGGAATACTTTTGGTCACGTTCAAAAATGTAAAGAAAGAATTTTCTAAATGAAAACCAGAAAAGTTTTTTGTTTGGTACAAATGCTTATGACAGGACCAACCAATTGAAGTGTTTGTGATGAAAAACAGGGCAAAATTTCAGAGATATTTCTGTGAAATGTGCTTGTTTTTCAAGCAGATCTTTACACATTAACAGAAAGCAAAGTATGATAACTGTGCACTCAGTAATGACATACACAACACATGGAATTCCAAACAAGTATATGCAAACACATGATTAGCAAAGCAGATTGTTACCCAAATTAATCCCCAAGCAGATTTTTAACTAAGTCACTTACAGGAAACAAAAGCACATTTCCTGGAACTTTCTTTATCAGCTGTGTAATTGCACAGGTTGCAATGTTGTTTTAAGGCTGAACTTTTTCTTGCTTTGCAGGCAGATAGAAGGGACACCTTTTTATGAGCTGACATCTTGGTTTGGGAAGCCTTGCCTTTGAGTGGCTGCTGTGAGCACAGGATTTCTCACTTCAAGCCAGTGGGGAGCAAGGGATGTGCAGAAACCCCTTGTGTGTGAGTTTGTGCAGCTGAGCCTGTGTGCTGCTAGTATTCACAGTGCAGAAGGGACCCTGTTCAAGGCAATGTTGGAAAAACTCAGCTGCATTTTTCCGCAGGCTGAAATTCCCAGGGGCCAGGATGTGGTAGAGGCCATCCTCAGGCATCCCCCTTATAAAGCTGCCTTGGTCCCAAAGCACAGATGAGCTTCTGTAGCTTTTCAGGGGGAGAGAAGGGCTGAAGTCTTTGTGTTGATGTGCTGATGCTCTGTACCAGCTTTCAGCTGGTGCTCGCCAGCCTCCCCCTCTCCTGCAAATACTTCCTCACTCACCCTGCAGGGAGTCACTTGAATACAGGTTTTTATAAAAGCAAATACTCTTTTGAGGTATGGGGGGATTAAGGCAGACTTGGCCAACTGTCCTCTCTCAGTAAGAGAGGGGATAAGAGAAAGTTTAATGCTCAGCCTGGTTGTGCCTTTTCTTTCTGTTTTCTGACCTTTAAGCAAGAGCTAAATTGTTCACGGCAGAGATGATGAGGTTTCCTGTATTGCAGTAATTGATGATACGTGGAGAGGCTCCATTTTTCAGAGGGAAGGGGTTTCAGCATTAAGTCTGTCTCATCAGGGAACTGAAGTGCATATTTTGGTTCACACAAGTAGTGCTAAAAAAAAGCAAAAAACTGTTGCATGTTTATTAAAAGGGTGCAAAACCATGGCTGCTTGTTTTCTCCTCTGGAAACCTGTGTAAACGATCTGTCTTCAGTTGATGAACTCTTAAGTGGTCAAAAGGTCAGTAATGAACGTCACCAAAATGTTTCTCCTTGGACTTCTCCTGCTTGTGTAAGGGCTTTTATCTAAGTAAGCCAGTGAGGTCAAAAGAGTAGGAATTAACCCTGGTTGCCCTGGACTGTCATTGGTAAGTCAGGTTCTTCTGATCCAAATGTTCAGTGCCACCAGCTAGTCGGTGGGCGCTCTTAGAAGAATAGAAATGTAAGTGCTGTCACGATTAGCACACCAGGTCTCTGGAGACTCACAGAGCACCTGTATGCCTCTTCACTGATAGTGAGCCCCCGGAACAAAAAACAGAGACAAAGAACACGCCCTTAGTGTTCAAAAACCACACTAAGAGTGACACATGACTTAAAACTGCATGGACATTTGGCCTAATGAAGGAACCCCATATCATCTGAAGACTCATAAAAAGTGATAAATATCAATATTTCTGTCATTAAATGATATCATAACTGGAGCTAAATCGCCACCTGCAATGAGTAAATTAAATATTGACTATTTCATTGACTGTTAGATTTAATTTGAAGCAATCATGCAGGAGCTATAATGGTGCAGAAGATGAGTGACTATTTAATCTTGGCTGTCATCCCTGTTAAGTGTTGAATAATGAGAAAAATATGCACTTGACAGAGTGAGGGAGTTGACTTCATCTTGGGTTTCTGTGTCAGGACTTCCACTTCATAAATTTGTTACAAAGCTGTTAGGAACAGTTGTTGCAGCACTCACCTCCCTCTTAACATGGCAGGATTTGGTAACCTGAGGACTCTGCCTATGAGAGATCCAACTTGGTTCTGTTTCCAGCAGAATTGTTTGTATGAGCTAGCAGAGGGAATCGGTGCTTTTTCAAGAGCCCGTGCTCTGCCACAGAGTACAGCTGTGCCCAGGGGCCACATACAGCTCTCATTAACCGCGTTGCCCTCTGCAAGCTTATCTTAGAAAGTAATATGGCCTGCTGTGTTTTGCCTGGGATAGTGTTATGCAACTCAGACACACAGAAGTGTCTTCTCCTCTATCCTTTTCACTTACTACTTTGCCAACTCTATTAAAATGCACACCTCCTTAGCAGAAAGCTTTGCTGTCTCTCGGGGGCTGCTCTCTCACTTAAAAAGTAAAAAGCCTGGTCCCCATGGAGCGCTGAGCACTCTCATTTCCCATTGAAATCAGTGGCATTTCAGGTGCTCAGCACCATTTTGTATCCAAACAAGTCAAGCACAGCACCACTGCTAGTGGTATTTTCCAGTTTTTGCTCTGCCAGAGTGGTTGGGTTCTAAGGGAGAGAAAAGGGTGTTCTTTACAAAGAAAGGGAAGTTGATCTTATCCCATGCTTAAAACGCAGAGGTGAGATAGAAATTAAATCTTTCTTTTCAGTTGAACTTATTTTAAAAAATCTTCTAATCCTTCTCATTTGAATAGATACTTCTGGAGTGTGGAACAAAGGTTCTTGTTTGCACAATGCTGACATTTTTCTCTCTTCCGTTCACATTTCTTAATGAAACAGAGGGTCTCTCAGGAGTGCGTTCAAACTAGTAACTCTCTGCAGGTGAATGCCACCATTACTATGTATGATGAAGTAGTCTGCTCTAAGATGATTAAATTTAAGAAGCAGCTGTCATGTACAGGCAAGCATAGAAAAAACTATTGAAATGGTTCTCTTTGCCTTTAATGCCTTCTGGGTTTTCAACTTTGCTATGTTATTGCTTATTTAATTGTTTTCTCCTGAAAGTAAGGTCTTCAGCTCTAGGTGGGCAACTCCTGACCTCTGTTGCCATGCATCTGTAGCATCCCAGTCTTCAGCTACACAGAAAAGATTGGGATGAATTTAATACAGTAAATGAGGTCCCTTTGCTAAACAACCTATGATCTGACTTTGAATGTAATTACAGGCAGTCTGTGTTGCTGTATACCATCTAGAGGCTTTTAAGGCTAAGCTATTAGGTCTGTAGGTTTTTTTTGCAATGTCCTCATGATTTGTGAGAAATTACAGCAAAAATGAAGGGCAGCTCACTCCTGAGACGACAGTGACACTGATATTCCTTGGAATCGGCATTGTGTTAAACTGGGCAGCTGCCTCTAGACCTAGTTCCTAGGTTTAGTTCTGGTTTGTTATTTGAAGAGGAGTAGCAGCAGGCCCAGACTTTCCATTCCTGTTCCTAGATGGAGAAAATAAGCTGGTGTGAAAAGATGTCTGCTTTGCTGTTTTGAGGGGAGGAGCAGTTGCGTGCTGAGAGAGGTAGAGCAAATTTTATGTTGGGTTTTGTAGTATGACTGTGGCTGCTCCCACCTGCCATCCAGGGCTTTGCA
The DNA here is from genome assembly GCF_037038585.1 of Patagioenas fasciata. Taxonomy (NCBI): domain Eukaryota; kingdom Metazoa; phylum Chordata; class Aves; order Columbiformes; family Columbidae; genus Patagioenas; species Patagioenas fasciata. Next base: position 142,513,833 of record NC_092520.1, on the reverse strand, counting down.
AGAAACACTGAGATTCCTTCAGCCTTGCTGCAGGGTGGCAGGCCTGATCCAGATCATACTTCTGCAGTTCATTGATGGCAGACAGCTCGCTAGCTGACTGCACCAACACATTCTCATGTGTCTGGACCTGCTGGAACAAGCACAAGGTGGCTGTTGCAATCAAAGCAGCTGCCTTGACCTTGTGCTTGTGTGTTCTCCTGCACATGATATATCCCAGGTAGTGAGTCCTGGTTTGCAGATGGCCTGAAGCTGTTTCACATAAGGCCCTGTCGAAGCGGGTCTGGCAGTGTGAAGGCACATTGGTCCAGAACCTGTGTCTGAGCCTTAGCTTCCAAGTTTGTGCTCCCAGTGCCAGTGAGTCTGGTCTTTGGGGCTGGCTCTTTGTAAGACTGTGCTGTAGGGTCAGTCCTTCATGTAACCACACATTCTGGGCAGTAACTTCAGCTGAATTGTACTTGGTTAAGGCAATATTAAGGAGCTCAAATTTGGGCCAAATATCTGCTGGGACAGCCCTCTGCATCCTCTTTGGATTTAAATTTGTGCTTTAAGTGGTGGAGGATTTATAGGCATGCTGCTAGCTAGAACTGTGAACTATTTTACGTTATCTCCTTTTGTCAATTAAAGTAATATGTTCACCCTGGAGGTTCCATGCTATAAAGTTTTGCATGTTCCATTGAATGCACAGAAGAGTGTGTGAACCCCATCCTAGTGTGTCGGCAAAGGTGCTAAATGAAGTTTGTACTTCTGCAAGGTACCTGCCTTGCCTGGCTTCACTTGCCCAGATATGTTATGAAATAAGGAATGTGGATCTCAGATCTTCAAATAACTGTCATACACGCGGTGTGCTTTCTGTGAAGATGCTCCTGGCAAATGTTTAATAAGGCTTGAGGGGGAAAAAGTAAAAAAGCCACTAGGTAATTTGCTAATTAAATGAATTATGTTTGCAAAGGTAAGTATTAGCGATGACAGCTAAAATTTAAATGGAACTTATTGATGACTGCAGGAATGAAATAGAAAGACAGAAAGCTTGCAAGTGTAACAGATAAATAATTACTTCATGTGTCCAGGGCAAGATGGATCAGACTTTTTCTTTTTTCTCTCCCAAGCATTCAGCAGTTCTGAGTGAATCTTCTGCATGTTGGGCATTTTTTGAGTTTGATTTCAATAGCACAGTTTAGATTTCTTTTTAAGACGATAGTCAAAGTAACATAGAGAAAATAGTAACTTGAAAACTGGCTGCAAAACGAATATGCTAACCATACCTGTGATAATCTAGAATGTCACTTCCTTTCCTAGAGCAGGTAATACCTATTAAACAATTTAATGCAATTTTAAAGCAGCCATTCTGTGATTTAATGATGCCTGGGAATTAAAAGATCTACCATTACAGCAATGCAGCTACTGGCTGACAAGAAATAAAGTGTGACCCTGCCAGCTATTTGTTTCCAGTGTAAGTAAAGACTGTGCAGGGCCTGATTTGGAGCAGCAAATTGAACAGCTCCAAATTCCTACAAATTGGTACTAGAGGGTTTTTTTGTTGGTCCATTCCTGATCTTGGATAAAAAATTCCCCAGTTTAGTAAAAGCTAGTTTGGGCCTTCTGCTTGCTGCAGTTCATATGTATATGCTGATGGTTACATGTTAGCTAAAAAGTTGTGCTCTTTGGAGACAATTTCATCTGAAGTTCATTTACTACCTAGTGACTCATGATAGACAAGTAATGAACAGAACAAATGTATGTAGTACATGACTACTATATCTTTCCCTTTTCTCTTTCCCTTTTCTCTTTCCCTTGTCTCTTTCCTGTATGTCCTTCACAATTTTTCCCATATGTACTTCACAATTTAATCCCAATTGTTTGTGGCATAATTTTAGGATTGTAAGTGACTGCAGTATCACGATGTTCTGCTGTACTGATGAGTCTCTCAGCATTCAGTGATTTTGTCTGGATAAACATATGTAATTTTTTTAAAGTTTCATTTGATCATGGTTCTTCAGTTAAGGCAACTTAATTATGTTTTTTCTTATGTCTTCAATACAGGACTCAAAGCCACCACTCAGTTCCAATTTAAGATAGAATTTGAGGGCTGAAAGTAGACTGATTGGATTGGGTGTTGGCCTCCTGCATTGGGTGAATTTCATGGTTTCCTCATTTAGCTAAAATCCCTTTGAACTGCTTGAGATTTTGTTAAGAGTGTAAATTGAGAAGGAAATAACAGTACCGAGGACAGTGGGAAATTAGTTCAGTGAAAGATTTACTCAGTAACTGGGTAAAGATTTCAGTATTTTTACTTTGTCTTGCCCAGAAAAGGGCTTCTGTATGGGAAGAGTATCAACAAACAAAATTACTCATCAGTGAGAACAGTCTTCTCTGGATTACATTGCTCTAAATTGTTCAGTAATTCCCAGAGGGAAAACGTACTCCATTTGAGAAACATTCCCTCCAGAAAACATTCAGGGTTTTTAATTGCATTAAATGAAATACACTGTGGCTGGATTATATTTCGAGACAGCTGATTAATTAATAAATTAGATCGGCTAAAAGGAAATGAAAGTGAATGTGAAAAAAAGCATTAAAAATGGGAACTTATCATACAATTAGAACACAATGAAATACATTTACTGTCTTAATTTGCATAAAGTGAGAATGGTGAGTTTTGTCATTAGCCTGAAATATATGGATTGCTGAAAGTGATAACAAACAGTTCAATACTTGAGTGGAGCTAATTTTAAATGACCACAGCTGAGAAACAGGAGAATGTCTGGCAATATGTGAGAACCTCTATACAGAATGTTCCAGTGGACAGTTCAGGCAAAACTCCAAGATCATGCTCTTCTGTGAGCAAAGACTTCTTTCTCTTTTATCTAGGATTACAGGACAAGGCATTTAAATCGCTGGATATTGTCTTTGAGACTGAATATCTTTATAAAAGTCATCCTGCTTCTCACTGTTCCCCATACCTTATTAAACCACCTACCATGCTGAGCCCTGAACATTCTGGGGCTTTAGCAGAAATTGCTGTTTCCAGCTTCTAGTTGTTTTCAACCTGAAAACACGTTTCAAGAGTATGATTTCCAGAGGAGCTGTAGATTGCTGGGGCAGCCAGTGGACCATGAATTTGGGCCACTTGTCTGGGAATTGGAGCTAGAACCCAAACAGAAATTATTGAGCAGATACAGAAATTCTTCAGTGGGACTTGATGCCTGCTGGAAAGGAAAAAGATAAGACTGAACAATCCCTGCCAACCTTGACATCTTTGAACCATAGACCCTTTTCTGGCTTGCAAATTCTTAGAACTGTGACTTTGCAGGAGAGAAGAGATTTTGTTTCCAGCTGTAGGATGGACAGCTGCATATTTAGGAGGAGCTCTGGTATGATACAACTGGCAACCAAGAGGCACTCACTGTAGGACCAAATACACAAAACAATCTGCAAGAAGCTAGAAACTCTAGCTGTTTGTTTTTTTTTTTTTTTTTAAAAAGCTGAACACACAAAGCCAACAAATGAAAGACTTCATATTGGTGTCCTTCCTTTAAACAGCTCTTTCAGAAATCCTGCCTTTATGGCTGTTAGAGAATGAAGAAACAACATTTAGTCTTCAGAGTAAAGGTAGAACTGTCTCTCAGTCCTTTCCACACATTATAAAGCTAGCATATAATACGATGCTTCTTAAGAATGATGCTTTGTGTGAAATGCTGAAAATGCTAAGGATTATCAAATTCCACAGAAAGCATCCTATCGAGGAAAAACACTGATATATTCCCAGGAGGCCTATTTAAAGAGATTAATATTCCAACTCCTTTCAGACATTCCCAGCAGGAAGTAATAACTTTAGACCTAAGCAGGTTTTAAGATTTAAACTGTGGCAGTGGAAGCTGTTTTAAGGAAACATACTTATCTGTAAACAGATGAAAGTGAGGACAGACTAGCTTTGGAGTCTTGGAGCTCTGCAATAAGACATTAAATAAACCAAGATCTTAATTTAAAATGGTGAACCACATCCTGAGCTGGTGTAAATTATGTAATTCCTTTTGAGTGAGTGGAATTATGCTGATTAACATCATCTGAAGATTTGTCTTCCTGTTTCTCAGAGTGAATAGATTTTTTTAAAGTCTGTAATAATTCTTTACATTTTGATAATTGGCCAGATATGAATCTCAGACAATGAATGTGTGTTTATTGAAAATAATGAGTAAAGCTACTAGTGTCAAGAAAGAAAACATAAAATGGGTTCACCAAAGATAGAAAGAAAAAACAGATAATTACAATATTCGTTGTTGTTGCTGTTGTCAGTCTTCTTTTCTTGACAGCAGACTGTTGGAATCAGAGACTCTGAAATGGTTACTTTAGATTAATCTTCGTTTTAATATCCTCACACAGGGTATTTTGTTCAACGTGGTTGAACACTGCAAACTTTTTTTTTTAATCATTTCTGCACATTAACTTTTTTATTGAAATGCTTTAATTTTACAAGCTGGTCCAAACCCAGAAAATATTCCTTGGTAATAGCAACGTTGAAAACTTTTTAAACAGTTTCCAGGGTAGAAAGAATACCTGTTGTGTTGGATGCCTGAATTAGAAATAATATCAGTTTCACCAGAGTAGCCTCTAAAGATGCTCCACATGAGATCTCAACTCCACAAGCTATAGAAAGGCAGTTGGTAGTAAGACAGGTTGCACTGATGTTACTATGGGGTGGTCTCTCTCCAAACCAGAGCTGGAAATAGTGCCCTCTGTGAAATGGTTAGGATTGTGTGAACTCAGCCTCCTGGATATAAAGTCCAAAAGTTTTGCTTGAACTAATGATGATAACTGGGTTTGATCTAAGCCTGGACGTTGTATTGACACAATCAGGGAAACCCCTGTGTACCCCATATTCAAAAACTCTGCTGAGGGCATGGTAGTCCTGGATGAGGATGGATAAAAACAACAGTGTTTGACTGCTAAAGCTCGAGTTGCTAGACCATACCTAGATTGAAAGAATTCCTCACCAATATTTAGATGAAGACAACAAAAGGCTGGGGAAAGAGGGTTGTATCATCCTCATTTTACACATGGGAAAGTGAAGCAGAGAGGTGTTTACCTTAGCTTTCAAAAAAATGGTAGCACTTAATCCAGATTTCCAGCCAGAGCCCTGCCCACCAGACCTTTAAGGTAGAGTTTTGGCCTGAATTTGAATCATTATTCTCTGATCACATGAGCCAGGCAACCATAAAGTTGGTATTTTATCTCTGTCATAGTGAGAATTAAATGATAGTCAGAGATCTCAAAACTGATGAGTTTTTGAAGCATAGAAGGTGTTTCCATATGTGTGAGCTAGCAGTGAGCAGACAATGCAACTGAATCTCGAGGTTCAGATCAAAATCTCAAACACAGTTCCTATCATGAAACGTTGTTTTCCTCTGTTTTGGGAGAGATATTTACTGTTATGGTGAAATGTCAGGAGCATAAAACTCTAAAATCTCGTGTACTGAATAGTTCTCATGACAAATGATGCCTCAGGGTAGAAATGCAAATAAAGAGATACTTGAAGTACAGTTGCTTGTGGATTAGATATTCAGGACCTGCTTCTCAGCTCTGTTACGCTGGAGTAAGCTGATATGACACACAATTAAAATCAATACAATTGTGCAGGCATAGAACTGGTCTGTATGGAGTGGAGAATCAGTGCCTTGCATTCTTAGGAGGGCAGCCAGTTGCTAAGGTGAATCCACGTGCCATAAAACACTGATGATTTTAAAACAGGTACCCACTGAAGCACCTGTACAGCTTCTTTGGTTCCAGTTGACATTAATGGGGAATGAGAGTGCTCAGAATACTACGGCAGGAGGCGTAATCTGTGCCTGTCTGCAGGCCTTACTTATGCCTGGCTTATGCTTAAGGGCCTGATACTGCTGTCCCTATGTGCATTCCAAGAGGCATCAGTGCAACAGCTATCATGTGAAAGGGCTGCAGGATCACCCCACATCTTCATTCTTCAGCTGCTAATTTTTAAAATACGCCAGAGGAAAAATAATGTGACTAATTAATTATGCTTTTTTTTCCTTGCAGCTCTTTAAATGTAAGGTCAGATTTCTAATGATGAGAATTTCCATTGAGAATTACTCATGAAAAACCCAACCAAACGTTTTTGCTCCATACAAGAAATTCCTCTTAGAAGAAACATAAGAAACAATTATAACATTTAAAAAGTTAATAAAGAGCACTCTGAAGTGGGAAAAGGAAAGCCATGCTCATCTATTGAAGTGTTCAGATGTAACTGTTCTTATAGTGTCTTCAAGGGAGCCTTTTAGTATTAATGTAATTGAATGGAATTTTGCACGATTGGAATTGAACGGAATTTTGCACGAGTTCATTCTGGGAACGTTGTTCATCGAGATTTGTGTCTTTGACTTCCCTTCTGGCATTTTATCCTCTTCTACCTTGAGGATGGATTTTCAAGCTGAGCAGCCCTAGAAAGAAGGAAGCAGAGGGGAAAGGGAAGTGTAAGGGAAAAAATCCAGGCTGCAGGTTGCATTGCTGCTGCAGCAGACCCTCCAGTGGCAAGATTGATTTGCTGCCTGGCCGTTTCTTCACTAGAACAATGGCTGTCTGCATTGTTGAGGAGATGTCTTCTTGTCCCCCTCATCTTCCTCGTGGCTCTGCATGCATATGTGTATGTGTAAGTGTGTATGGAATTTTCACCCCCTTTCCACTCTCTCCTGAAGGGTAATTGGAGGAAGAGTCAGAGAAAGGAACAGCTGGCAGGTTATACAAATGGTTTCAGGGAGGGGTCACCCAGGGGGATGTATATATCCTTGCTCACAAAATGGCAGCCTGCAAAGAGATTTACCAAACACATTCTGGCAGATGGACTTCTGCTCCCAATTACCAAAGACAGATGCAACTCTAAACAACAAATCCACAAACGCTTGTTGTTAAGGAACTGCACTTCAGTCATAATCAAACAAAAAAGTCCTTTAAATGTCTACATCTTCATGTCCCTCATGCAGATGGAACTCTGAATTTCATGTATGTTGCATTGAACTTTTTAAAAAACAATTGCATTTAATGGTGCAAAATGTCACCTCCCCCTCCAGCAGGGAGTTTTAACTGGGTTCTTTAAAAATTCATTTGCAACATGGCTTTCCATCTGATTCAGAAGAGGTTCTTCTGTAGTACTACAAACTGAAACTCTTGCTGAACTTTAACTGTGAAACATCTTAGAGGCAGTCAAGAACTGTCTGTACTACATTTTCATACCCCTGGGTCTAACCGTGGTGTCAGGGGAGTGATTTATGGCTCACATAGGTAAGGCTTTTGGCTCTAGGCACATTGAATGCGTATTGCAAGTGCAGTCATACCAGACTTCTTTGTGTATCCACCAGCTATTTCTTATAATTTGACTCAGCAAGAGCAGTCCTACTTGTTTACGGCTAATCACATCTTAAACTTACAGTTAAGCTGTGTAGCAGTCAGCACCTTATAATATGAAAACAGTATTTCTTTCACTTTTTGCCAATGTTGGCACCTGTGTTCGGGTCTGCTGCATAGTTAGGGTCCCTTTGTTATTGTTTTCTTCTTTTTAACCAAAGTTGACATTTTTCCACCCATTCAGTAGCTATCAGGACATTTGTAATCACAGCCAAGAGAGCCAGTAGCTGTGCCAGACTACCTGGGAAACTCAAAGCGGAGTTTTAAGGAAGTTCTCATTTATTGCCTCAAGGAAAGCATTCATTTTGCAAAGGAAAATATCTGTCTTTAATCCTATATTTGGAAAGCCTTAGATTAGGTCTGAAATTTGGAGAAAGGGTGTTTTTTGATTTGAAGCTAATTACATATTCTGTGTACTAACTGCCGCAAAAAGAAATGGAAACAGTCCAAAGTGCGCTAAAGTCACCGTAGCAATCATTTAGAAGTTTCTGTGACTGGTGTCTCAGGTGTGGATTGCAGACTGGCCTGCTAGGCAAGGAGAATGAGAATGAAGAACCATAAACCAACTACAGTATCTTTTTCTGATGATGACATTGCCTTTTGGGTAGGAGCCTTTCAAACACCTTCAACTACCAATCCTGGAACAAAGTGTTCACAGAGAAGTGGAAGTTCCTCTAAGATCCTCTTAAAAGTTCTTCCTTTGTCTTTCATATTGTTTTGGTTCTTCCTTGTTCTCTGTGGTACAGTATCTGTGTTGTAGCTCCCTGACTCATCCTGAAGTTTTTCAGATTGTTTCAGTTGCTTTGAAGGCTGCTTGGACCAAGGCTTACTTTCGTGTGCTAGACCCAAGATGTCCTGCTTGACTAGCACCTCAAGAGCTGGGAATTAATTCTTGTCTTCAGTCAAGTGAGAAAACAGTTGCAGAAACAGCAGCAGTATTTAGTTGTTAAATACAAGTCACGGGAGTATTCTGCCTATCTGGAAACAGTCTTGGTCATCACACAAGAATGCAATGATAGAAATTATATGTGAGCTTCCTTGGTTTGACAACATACAGAGCATGTGTTGTGTGTTGCTGAATTCCACAGGCCAAATGCAATTTTTTGTTCATAGATCAAAATCTAGGTGGCCACCAATTTTTCTCTATTAGGATAAAGAGAGGGAAGCCAGAGGAGTAAATAATCATGGTACTTACCATTGATACTGCAGTTCCTTTCATCTCCAAAGTGCTTTGTAAACATTAAGTAATTAATCAGATTCTAAACAGATCCTGGAAAGGCAGTGAGACGGCCAAGTATGGTGAGCATTTGAGACGCACATCAGTGACAAAGTCTGCAGCTACTGGGATTAGTGCTGGGAAGTGTGCAGAGTGGAGGGGAACAGCCCCAGGACTTGCCTTGCACTGGGAGGAATCTTGTGAATGATATGGTGTCTGTGTGGGGGCAGGGGAGAGACTGATGGACAGGACAGGGGGAATGTCATGACTGATGTGTACAGCTGTTCATCTCTGAGAACCTCTTAGAGCTCATCAGGAAATCCTTGCATTTCCTAAATGCAGTGATCAAAAAAAGTACCTGCAAGAGATTCAAGCATCCTGACTGAGCAAGGAACAAGACGTGTGTGTATCTTTGAACCTAAAAGGCGTAAGATGCTGCATGTGCTACCATACATGCCCAGAAGTCTTGTCTGCCTCTCTCCCCAGGACATATAGCCATAGTTTAATCTCTTCATGAAAAGACCCATCTGTCCAGGCTATTCAAGTGACATTTACACATCAATGGCCCGTGATCATCACTGTTCAGTGGCTTCCTCTATATTATGAAGAAAGAAGGACAAAATTAGTTTTTTCTGCATTTATTTCCAGTTGCCTAGTGTGAAGTGATTTTAAGGCCTGTGGAACATGAAGCAGCATTTCACAGAAATGTCTTCTTTCTCTTAGATGACATCATGATTACACCGCTGCTACCAAAAGAGAACAGAAGGGATTTCTAATCTTGCAATTTCTGATATCCTGCAGACCAAAAAGCATTTGACCTCTCTTCAAACTCAGGTCACTGTTACTTAGGGGACTGCCCTTGTGGTGGGAAACTGAAGTTCTGCCTTTTGCCTTGGAATTTGCACTGGAAGTATCTGAATATTGTTCAGTTTACCTACCTCTTCAACCACTACTCAGATGCCTTTAGCTGGTTGTTGACAATTAGGATAGATAGGGAATCATCTCAATCTTTTCTCATCACAGCATTAACTACTCTGGAGGTTTTATGTTTAAAACAAAGGACTAATTTCTTAACATGTCTGTTGAAATAAATAAGCATTAAATTCTCCAGGCATAAGTATATCCAAAACTTAAAATTAAGGGAAAAAAGTAAAGTTACAAATGAAAAGTGAAGGATTTTTTTTTTTTTTCAAAAATTAGCAACAATCATAATAGCCCCAAGATGTCTAAATATATTTACATTTTAACCTTTTCACACTATAGCTGTAATGTAACAACATCTGACTTTTAATTACTAATGACATATAAGCTGCCTTGAGGAAAAGTATCATGTAAACAAAACATTGTTTGTTAGCTTTATTCTGGCACATGTGCTGTTCATTAACAAATTAAGTTAAAACTTTAACTAAGTCTGTCTTTAGTTCCTGAGAGCAATAATACTGACAATTAATGATACATTTTACAGTTTGCGCTTGTCTCTGTAGCCTGGCCTACACACAAATAGTACTGGTTGAAATAAATTGGTTTCTAAATCAATTTAATAAAATCATTGGAACCCCCTTGTGCGGACATTCTTAAAACTGAATTAAGCTAACATGATAGTAGCCATTCTTAAACCAATTTATGTGTCCTCGCTTGGGAGCTGCTCCAATTTAAATAAATTGATTTAGAAACCGATTTAGTTAAATCGGTGTTATTTCTCTGTGTGTGGACCAGACCTTAGATTCATCACATATTACTCTTAAGTATCAGTTTATCCTATCAGAATGCATTATAGAATGTTCATGGTTGTGAGAATAAACCAGAATCAGAGGCAAGAATTACAGGTGAGAAGTTTCTATGAGATGCTTGGTCAAAAGACAATAAAGAGTTCACTGCCAGGTGTAAATTTGTGTATCAGTGGAGCTGCACTGATTTATTCAGGTTGAGTACCTAGCAAGGTGCCCTGGAAAGCACCAAATATCGTTAAATGGTGATAATGTGATTCTGTTCTCTGATAGTATGTCTGACTTTGTGTGAATCAGACCTTGCACCCTTAGTTTGTCATGGCTACAGATGTGTCTGTCCTGTCTGAGGATGCAAAGGACAAGTACAAGAGATCTGTGTTACTCGTGCTTGATTTTTGAGGTACTTATGCCAAAATATCCTGAAGGGGAAGTGAGTCCTTAGATCTTCAGAAATTCAGGATTCAAATAAAATCTCATTATGCAAGCAATCTGGCAGCAATGTTTTACATCAGCAACCAAGGCAGAGCAGGGTCGGACATCTATTGTTGGGTAGCCATCACTCAAAAGTAGAAATTATACCATGGACCATGAAAGCCTCTGTTCCAAGCCTAAATATGATAGGAAGATTAATACCTTGCCAGACGCTTCATGGCATTCTCTCTCTTGTTTGTAGATTAAGAGATGTGTGGATCCATGTTTTCTTTAAAAAGAAAAAATGCGAATCTACATGCCAGTAGTCTGAAATAGAAGCCAGGAATATTTTCCTCATAAAAATTATATAATTAGTGCAATAGAAGTAATAACTTATTTCTGTCACTTAGGAAAACAATTGAAAAATAACTGTGATTTTTACTGATTTAATCAAGTAACATGTGTTTAGTTTTACCACAAATGGACCTGACTGCACTAGGATGATCAATATTTATGAGTACAGTCATTCAGACCAAGGGAAGTTCTCAACGGCAGTCAGGAACTTTTTTATTTAAACAAGAGCATACTGATCTGAAATGCTGTATTTGTTAGACCTGTATTTGCTAAAGCCCTTGCCCTTTGAGAATGTGTAGAAAATTCTACCTGTTGTTGATACTGTAGTTGAGCTCTACCCCACTTTCAGTATGTTAGGTCCTTGGTTTATTATGGTACTTGAACAAGGCTTACTATGGACAAACCCCCCCCAGTTTTGCAGCACTGCTTTGAGGCCAGTGCAATATGGTCCTGATGGGCTTGCCTGGAGATAGGAATCTTTAAGAACTGAGCTGTGACTTGCTCTCCTATTACCACTCATTGGAGACCACAAGAGTCAAGAGTATGACTCCTAATTTCCTATGGTGGTCCTGACAACACAACTAACAGTTAAGTACTGCTCTTTTTTACATTCAAAACAAAAAAACAAAGAGGCACTGAGAGCTGCTGGCAACATTATGCTCTTTGGCAGGAGAATTTGAAGATATATAGATCCTGTTATGAGTTTGTCTTCAAAAGCATCTTGTCATCACAATTTTTTTCCATGGAGGTGAAGTATTTCTTTCATTAAAAGGGTGGAGCATTAATTAATTTATTATCTTTCAGATCTTGCAGAGGTTTACTTTTGTCTCTTAATTGAAACAGGGTTCTTTTTTCTCTAGCAGGAAAAAAGTCTTTCATTTTAAGAAAGAACTAATTTAGCATAAAATGTATTTAGTGTCAGGGCTTAATAGAATGAGTAAATCGTCATCTAATACAATAATATAGGCTAGTTAGAAAAAATGTCAGAACATGAAGTAAGCATTGGTACAGTGAAATCCCAGCAGCACATCTAACATGAAAAGCTGACTAATAAAATTCCTAGTTTGGCTAATAATTTTTCAAAGCATTAATACTGCAGCTAGTGTGTGGAGTCTTCCACCTTTAGCACCATGAATTATTGTGACTCTGAAAACACATTGTAAATAAGTTATAAATGTGCGTTCACAAGGATCTTTATGTTTCCTTTCATTACAATGAAAAACTTCACATAATTAAGAACCTGACTTCTACTGCCAAGGAGGAGTAATGGTTAAAGGTGGATATGAAAAACGATGCTGAGTGTGTAAACATGGAAACATACTTTGAGATAAATCTTACTTCCAAATCTATCCCTGTCAGCTACCATCTGAATTCATATTGCACAGAGAGGGTATATAGAATGCTGCATCCATCTCCCTGAAAAGCAGGGAATATAATGTACAAGCAAACCCAAACCTCATTAGCTATTATAATTTCTTCTGAAGGTAGGTAGTTTTCAGTGTCTTAGTAAAGTGCATTAACTGTCAGGCTTTTTAAATGCCTCATAATAAAAGTGCCAGCTGCCGACAAACTAGCCGTCTCTCCTCCCCCGCCCACTGCACGCTGGTTTTATGGTTGCTAACGCAATTTTTTTTAGATATTCTGATTTAACTAGCACAAATATAAGTGTGTAAGTTTTGAAAATCTGACGATGAGAGACAAAGAAGGCTGTGTGCTCTGCTATGTCTTGCATTAGGAACGTGAAAAAGTGAGTGTAGCCATGGAGGTTCTCACAGGCATTCAGGGCAATGTAGTTACACTTTTTTATGTAGCAAGGAGCAAGCAGGAAAAGCATCTTTAAAATTACATAAGATGTTTTACCTTTTTATTTATTTTTTTTTTAATGACTGTGTGAGTACTATTCCAGCCATAATTTTGAACATCTAAAGTAAAAGATCTTACACTGGAATTGCTTTGTTTACTGCTATTAAAGGCAATAGATTTACATGACCTTATATTAGCTGAAGAAAACACTCTCCTTTTCCCAGCTCGTTTGTGTTTCCAGTGATGTTAATAGGACCTGTGTTGTTATGCATGCAAATGAGAACGTGACTGTTGTAATTCACACACTTGTATCTCTAACTAGAGTCCAAAGTCAGCTCTGATTTGAAATGTCTAGAAAAGGCATTTGAGTGAATTTAAGTTGCTTTCTTCTGATCCTTTCTTTAGTTAAGATGCACTGGTACATTGGCAGAATTTACCTTACCTGAGATTTAAAGGGTTTTGTTATGCCCAAATCAGAATGGATAATTAAAACAGTCTTGTGAAGTGTCCTCAGTTTGGTAATGTTTTTCACTGGATATGGGTTTTCCAGATCCATTTTCTATAGCGTATTTATGATAAATTAGCTTCTCAGCAGAGTCTCGTCTCTGTTCCTGCCCCTGTCACCAGCTCTTGCTATTTAGGATGGAAACGACGTCTATGGCTACACAGTGCTAAGTGTCCTTAGTTCTGCTTGATCTCAGTAGTTATTCAGGACATATTTAGGAGTGTCTAGGAAATACACCTCACCCTATAGATTATCTCTGTTGATAATCGTAAACCTAGTTCTCTGTCTCCTGTATGGGAGTAATAATCACAATAATATCTGGATATTTTGTAAAGGATGAGGTGTGATGCAGTTTATGAGTGTTTGAGAAATTCTTTGGGATCCCAGGAAGAAATTGGCTTCGTTGGGACTCACTTTATTACTGGTACTTTATTGTGGTTGGTGCTTCTGCTTTCTCATGAAAAAGGTTATAACTAGATCAATGGTTTTCAGCATGACCTGAGGGGTCTGGAAGAGGTAACAAAAGGCTCGGAAGGTCTGAGGAAGCCAATCATATTATTGCTATGCTTAAATCTATTGTCCTGATATTAACACACGCACAAGAAAATTTTAGGAGTGCACAAATAGGAAAAGCTCTGTTGCTTTGCATTAAGGTTTTAAGACCATGTAGTGGTATTACAAGCATTGTTTGTTAAACTGGGCACTTTTATACAAAGGGCTTCTTTATTCCTCTCTGTCTGTGATCAAAGAGGTCTTAAAACCCTTGTAAAGGAGTGTTACATTGCACTTCAAGCCTCTTTTCCTTAACAGAACAAAGTCCATGAGAATTCAGTCCAAAGCGGCCAGGCGTGAGGTTCGGGAGCTGCCTGTGAGCCAGGTGGCTCAGTCTTCGGCGAGATTTCTTTAGGATGAGAGAGAGGAATTCTCCGAGCCAATCTAAGTGGCACCTGGGTAAGCAATAGACTTTGCAACAGACTTTACTACACAGAGCCCTGCTGCTTTACTGCCAGCCTTATTGCCTCCAGTAATGTCCCACTGGGTTTCTGTGTGCCTGGGCCCTCGGCACAGTCAGAACAAAGAGTGATCTAAGTGGGAGAGGAAGGGAGGAAGAGGAATATATCAGGGGAAGACAATGCAGTGTAAATGTTGAACAGTGGCATCCATGTGACTCCAAAATAACAATTGGTGAGCAACAAACAAAAATCCACCTAGCATAATAGGCAATCAAAGTGCCGGTGAAAATCAAGCTCATTTGGAAGATGATTTGTTAGTGTTATTTGTGAAGAATGATCCGAAACTGCTGTGTACTTTTTTTCTTGGCATTCTTTGTGCTGCTTTTGTTTGCATGAGCTGGAATATGTTATATTATACGTCTGTGATAATGTTAGATCTCACAGGCAGAGGAAAGAAATGAGATATGGGACAGGAGGGACACCAGTAGATTTTATTATTATTATTGGTTAGAAAATAAGAAAGATGGAATTTGAACATATTCAGTATTTTTAATCAAGATTTTTGAAGCATAAATATTCTCCCTCTGTTATTCCCTTACAGATGGGAATAGTAAAGTGGTTTAAACCTTGAAAACATGTGTAAGTAATCTTGAAGTAAAAATCGCTACAGGATATTGCTTTTAGAAAACAAACCCAGTAAAACTCGGAAATCAAGGTCAACACAAATAATACCTAAAGCTTTATTTAGTTATGGAGATGTGCAATTAAACCAAGCCGAAACAATCTTACCTTATGCCTCCCATGGTGTCATTCAGAAATTATATATTAAAGGATGTGTAAAAACAAATGAAATTACACAGTGTCTGACATTTGTCCCTGTTTTTTCCTCCTCCTCCGATATCACCAGAAATCAGTTCTACAGTCTTCTGGACTGAGATTTCTGTCTTGGGTTGTTGATTACAAGATGAGTTTGTAAAACCAGTCACTCACTGGCATCCTTGGTTATTCTAAGGATGAGGCCTCAGGATTGACACGTATAAAGCTGCATCAGCGGTTGAATATGCAGTTCCAGTATTCAAAATCACTTCAGCGGGGTCAGGAAGGGGGAATAGAAATGTTTTGATCCAGTGTCTCCTGTCCCCAGAGGTGACTGGTTCACCTTGAGTGCTACAGGTGGAGGGTGGAAATGGCAGCGTTGTTCCCACCAGCCAACTGCAAAGCAGAGGCGCCACATGAACTATATAGTTCCCTCCCTGTTAAAGCAGGCTTGTTATCAAGGGGATCTCTTGTTGATGATAGAGGATTTGGCCAGTTCCTTTCCACAGAATCTCTTTATTTTCTTCTTTGAAGGATGATCTCATTGTAACATGTCCTCTCAAAGCTGACTTTGATCAGTGCTGTGTACAGTCAGGTTCATGGACGTAGGCTGAGAATCTGTTACACCTGCCACTCAGTGCAGTGTTCTGACCTTAATAATTTTGGCACTCCACATGCACAACCCAGCATCTACAAATTAAACTTTTTTTCTCTTGGCAGGCTGTACTGTACTCATCTGAACTGTAATTTTCTGCTGCTCCTCTTCCCTACTGCAGAGTTTTTTTAGCTTTATAGATTTAAAACTAGTCATGGTGTAGCTTATTTCGAAGAGATGCTGAGATGCAATGAAAGGAGATTGCCAAGGTAAAAAAGAGCAAAATGACCTGGCCTGTTTGTTTTAGGAAGAGCATTAACAATTCACGAAGATAAATTCAGCCATGGATTGACTGTGTAATAACATTAATATTCCCCCTGCAGTTATACTTTATTGATTTGTACTGGAATTATATTGCCTTTCCCTTACTGCATTTTCATAGTTGGATTGATACCATGAGGCTTTATTGTCACAAATTCAAAATTACTTTTTGCTTTCTCTTCCACATCACTTCATTGTATGTTGGGTTTGAGAGTACCTAAAAGGTGGTGTGTGTGTCTGCTGGGTGGTATGCAGACCACATCAGCAAAGTCTGGCAAAGAGCAGGAGCTCAAAGACAGGGAGTTTGAAGCCCTGATTCAGTGGCCGTAGCTGTCCCTGCTGCTGCTTGTCTGAGGCCCTCTGGCCCTGGCCCACGTGATACCTCTTATGCCAGAGATGTTTTCTGCCGCGGGAGGATCTGGCTGGTTATGCCTGCGTCAGTTATCTTTGCTCCTTGACTTCCTTCTTCCTGGCATATGTTGTATTTATTTTTGTGGCACTCTAGTTCCTATGTTTAATCCAAATTTGTCAGTGATCTCTACCTTTATTTCCTCCTCTGCTTGCTTCAGCTCACGTTCTTTGTGATGTGATCAGGAAATCTCAGTATTTTCTGATGTCTGCCTATGTTAAGCCCACATTAGCTTTCAGTTGTCCCCCATTACTAGAAAGCCCCAAATTTAAAATTAAAATGTACTATCATCCTACTCAGACCTACTGTTATCCTCCTTTTTCATTATTCTAGTTTATTAACATTTGAAGGCCTGAGAAGAATGCAGCCACACAATAGAGGACCTTGTAATGTGATGACTCAGATGCAGACACAGCAGGCAGAGCTTCAGAAGATTAGAAATGGTAATACTTGTAATTAGAAATTCTGCAGTCAAGTAATGTTAGTTAGGAACTCGCAAGCAGAATTTAAGTACTCAGATTAATCTATATGGTGTGGAAATAATTATGTCAAGCCAAGTGTTTTGCCATCAGGCTATCTCTGGGATCAGTCCCTTGGATCGATCTTCATTGTGAATTCTAGTGATGCAGACACAGAGTGCAAGGCATTAGTGAGTAGGGTGCGCCATTAAATACAGTGTGTAACTGTTCTCTCCCAGAATTGTAAGGGAAACAGAACTTCCCAGTTCTGGGTTTATGGAGGTGCGTTTACATACTCAGCCCATCCTGGTAAATGGTGCTCAAAATGCTGCAGCATTGCAAAGCACTGAGCTGGGCAAAGTTTTCAGTAGGTACAGATGAATACCCGTTTTTTTGCTAGCTGATTGGTAAATAGCATTTCCATTAGACAAATATGTCTTAATTTTCTCCAGTGCTGAGCGCAGATCTTTCCTATCTGTGTCTCTAGGAGAGTTGTGGGCATTGAACGCCTTGCTTACAATTTTCCTCTCAGGGAATTTGTCATCGTATAAAGCAGTAAACATCGGTTTTGTAAGGATCACAAAAGCATTCACCTTTTAACTATCACTGGAAATATACAGGTGTGGGCAGAATAATTAATACTTCCAATTTTTTTCCCTGGTTTGGTTCTCTTTCAGCTCTTGAACGTTACTTAGCGAGTCAGGGATCCCCATGCCTGGGTATGGCTTGTTCTCTGTGTTTTGTGGGGTTTTTTTTCTGTTTGGTTTGTTTTTTTGTTTGTTTTGGTTTTTGTTTTGTTTGTTTGTTTGTTTATTCTTATCGACTTGTACTTGCAGTTTCTGTTTTTGGCAGTGTGACTTTGCTCCTCAACATGTGCATACTACATGTGTTTCTCATGCTAGTTTTCTGAGGTCCAGATTTTACACTGGCTTTCTTTTTTTCTGTGAAGATTATAGACAACCCTCAAACCAACCCCTTCAGTCACTCCCCTGCAGATACTATATGACCAAGTTGATTTTCTAAGTCCTCAGCCAACCCAGCACCTTAAGTGAAACCACTTGAGGTGGAGCCATCAAGATGTATCAGCCATTTCTTGTCTGCAGGCTGAAAGAGGCATGAAAAAGTGTTGTCAGCACAGGATGGGCTCTATATACACTGAGCCATTCTGTGACACAGCAATCTCATGATGTATACCAGCGCTCCACATAGGCAGCCTCCTGCATCGTCATGCATAGCAAATGCTTCTGTATGTTTTAGCATTTAGGAATCAGGGGCTTCTTAAGTTACAGCAATTAAAAAGGCTGCTGCACAAGATCACTTCAAAAAACTGTCTTTTCTAGAACATGGGAAACTAGGAATGTCAGTTCAGAAACTGAGGTGGAAAAGGTGGTGGATTTATTTTAATGAGCATTAAAAAGCGTCAGTCATTTAAATGCAGCTGTAGAATCAGTCTTTGAGTGGCTACATTAAACAAATGTCTGTGGGGGAATGTCTAGATAGACTTGAGTGCATTTGTGCCTTCCTCAGAGCAGGGGTGCAGAAATAGCTGCCGAAGGTCTCTGGGACCCAACATTTTCTGTGTTTCTATTTCTTTATTTGCATAAATAATATATCTTGATCTGAAAACTCTACTGGAATATATCCAGAATACCAGGTTATATCATTGTTTCACTTCCACTGTATATCATTATATTTTAATACTGTAATTGAAATAATTAGAAATATTGATTCGATTTCAAATGAAGCAGTTTAACTGTAAATGTGCCAAGAGGCCAAAAAATAATCAATCTACTGTTGCTTTTCTTGCATGAATGAATCTTGATCCAGAGTCAGCAGGGTTTTCTTTCATTCTTTGGTTTGGATCAGTTGCCACTGATATAGTATTGCCCCCAAGTCATGTATATTTTGTATTCCTTGGTGTCAAAGAGTTGATAAAAGGTATAAAATGAGTGTGCTAAAATAATCTCTGATAGTATCATTAGAGGGACACAGCGCACTTAAAATGTGAAACACTGTTCAGTTTTAGTGCATGCTTCTCCAGTGGGACGTCGTATGATAAAATTTAAAATAGTGTGAGTATAATCTGAGTCCTGGAGAGTGGGACAGAATGACATTCTGCATGAGAAGAGAAAATTACAAGTTATGTTACTTGTTGTCTAAATAAGGGAGAAAAGCGAAGTATTTATATTATATCATTTGCAAAAAAAATACTGTGTTTGACTAGATGCACATGTTTCTGAAACAAGGGCTATGAAAACACATGAATAAGGCACAAAGAAAATCTTGCTGCTCTCCAGAGTGGAAGGAACAGATTTGAGTCTACAATTAAAAAAAACATAAATAAAATCTACAAGCAACCTTTTAATCAGCATATAGATTATCAAATTATCTTTTTGTATCTCTAGCACATCAGTGTGATACTTCTTCTCATAAAGCTTTAGGAAGTTCCTGGATGGCGTTTCTATGTAGTACTTGAAAAGAATGTGCTATACTAAGTCTCCCTAGAGAAAATGCCCAGTCAGTTCATTGTGGTGGAGAAAAAATAGTGGAGGTTCTTTCACTAAAACTAAAACTGTAAAAGTAATCTTTAACTATATTTAGCATAGTAGGATTTTTTTTTTTCTTGGTACATTTTAACTAAAGGTCTGAAGCTGATTTTCAGTTTACTACACAGTTCCAGTAAAATGTGCTGTTCTTCCTAAAAATATGGACATAGAGGAGAACAGAATGTTTAGTACCACTTAGCCAGGAGTTGGCTGTGTTCATAACTCCTGCTACAAATGTCTTTCTGCGAATGCTGTTTGAAGCTGGTTACGCAGTTGGATTCATGGCTCAAGAAAGTTTCAGTATGGGCTATTAAACAAGCTTGTGCTTTTTCACGAGGTTAGGCTTAAAATAGTGGATGGACACTGAAGAAGAAAGGCAAAGAGTGGAGGAGTGCTACAAGGCTTGGTTTGTGTGTCACTGTCATTGTGGCACCGTGTCTTCTTTTGTGATGCTATTGTGTATGAACTTGGTATTTTTCTTGGCATGACATTTGGAGGCTGCTTTCTCCCCTCTCCTCTCACTGGTTTTGTATAGATATATGGCCAGGGAGAGATTTAAAAGGCCAGAGACAGATTCTGTTATTCTTTAAAATCAATCACTTTTGTTAAGTTACACTGGCAGTAGTATCCAAAGGAAGACTGAGAAGTATAATGACATATTGCATTGCTTATTTTTATGGCTGTTGTTTTCCTGGATTGCAATGTTCTTAAAATACAAATACACAGTCCATTTTCAAAACACTGTATAAATTCTGAATCAGAAATAACACGTATGTTGGGCACTTTAGAAAAGTGGTAGTTTGACAAAACGTCAAGAGTTTGTTCCTCTGTGGGATTTTTTGTGATTCTCTGGAGGAATGATGCTACAGAAATATGAAACTATTCTTTCAGGAGTCTGACTAGTTTACTCCACAGATCCAAATGTCTTACATCTAGAAGATTAAACTAGGAAAAAAAAATCATTGTATTTGAAGACCAAGTTTTTTTGTTTCTTTCATTCTCCTTTCATGTGAATAATATTTAAGATGCTTGAATAAGAAAGTAATATCAGAAAATTGGCCAAAGACAAACTAGGGACATATTTATTGAGGAGCTGGTGCAGTTATTACCCAATTGCTGAAATGATGCTTAACATGTCAGGCTCTATTGTACAATTTGCTTGTAAAAAAGAAGAATAAAAAGTACTGAAAATAATTAAAAAAGCAATCCCTATCCTAGTACACATCAGTTAGGTGGTTGATTTTAGCATATACATGCACATATATACATACATACACATAAATATATGTACACCTACGTATACATGTTCTCATCTGTATGTGTGTGTATTTATCTCCTTGATTTCATTAGCTGATGCCTGTTAGAGTATTTCAGCTTGTTTACACTTGTTTTAGTTAGCATGTAAATTTAAATTGCCACAGCTAACAGGAATAGTCACGTGTGTAGACGAGTACTTTGTTTCCAATAGCGATACTATGAGAAATGTAATGCAGTCTTTTTCACACTTTCCCTTGAATTTCTATTCTTTCACTTTCTGAAAGTAATTTTACCTCACAGGTATGTACTGATGTTTCTTTCAGAAATGTGTCAAGAGAAAATCCGTGTGTTGCATTTGCCTATGTAAGATGAGCACAGCAGATACTGCTAAGTTGTCACTTCTTAGCGTGCCTGTTAATAATTACATTACCTAAAACCAGGAGAAATTGATAATATTTAATGACTAGGCAACAGTGTAGGGGTAATAAGCATTTGCTGTTTCATGTATAACTCTCTATGAATTTTAGTAGTAGTCCAAATTTAATACAAACGTATTTATTCACTTTTTAATGGAGTAAAGAGTGACCCTGAAGTGTTATAATTTTAACCACGCCGGTGCAGAATAGCAGAGCCCTGTCTAATGGCCTTTGAACAATCATGTGTATCAGTCCATGGGAGAATAAAAGCAGATGTAGCTGGTGAAGGTTCCCATCTGATTGCAGTTATTGATGAAATTCTGACTTCAACAGAAGCAGGGTAAGGTCCTACAGCAGGATATAAGACAGGCTAGTGCTTTAATTGATTACAACCTCCCAATTCAGCACAAGTCAAACATTTCAGTCTTCCCTGAGCTTGATTTAATTTGTTTAAATGTCGTGTACTGAAATGGTGGGGGCTGTTGGTTTCTTGACAATCTCGTTGGCATTTGATCAAAGTTAAATGTTACTTGCACTCACCATGAAAAAAAAATGGGGAAAAAATGGAGTATTCAAAGGTAGAACTCATGCAGGAAATGTTACCATTTACTGCGTAGTTATGAAAGCCCCCCCTCACCTCCACTGTGTCACTTAACCCCAATTTAGATGAGGAAGAGATTTGACACCTGCCAGCTCTATAGTACTGAAAGGACATTCAGTTTATTTCTGCTTAGAAGACTGTGTGCACAGCCCACTATGCTTTTTACTTCAGTTTCTTTCAGAAACAGAAGAAATGCCAATCTAATAAGAGAGAAAACATTGACCTCGATCAGCCTGCAGAAGATGCAGGATTGGCTTCAAAACTTTTGCCAGCTTACAATTACTTTCACACTCTTAATTCAGACAGCACATGTTTGGAGAATGGTTCTCTCTCCTGACAGACTCTTTTGCTGGGTTTTTTTTTGTTTGGTTTTGGTTTTTGTTTGTTTTGTTTTGGTTTGTTTTCAGTCCTGCTTCCTGAGGTTAGGCTGAAAACAACACAGTAACCGACGAGATAAAATATAGATAACCCATCATTTGAGTGAAAAAGAAAGATTTTTCAAAAGAAGTTAAATTAATTAGAAAACAAAGGTCTTCCTTAAAATAAAATAATTCATTGATTTTTTTTTTTCTGATTGACCATAATGAGAAATAAGCCTTTCTGAAAATTGCAGCGTTTGTTCCATTGACTCCTAAAATATTTTTGATTTTTCTTTTTCTTCATCAGCAAGGACTAAACTCTTCCTCATATATCTTTTAAAAACCCACATTTTAATCCTTACAAAATTATTCAGAGTAATTGGCACCACGAAGTCCCATACTTACAAACTCTCACTGATTCAAAATCAGGTTTGCATTTGAAAAAAATGGTGGTTTAAACATTATAACTTCAAAACTATCCTGCTTTCTGCAAATCAAGTTGAATTCGTCTCCATTACATATCATCTACAAAATCAAGTTACTGTTGTAAGAACATCATAACGTTTGCACTGAGTCAAACTGGACGTTCATCCAGGTCGGCACCCTGTCTGCATTAGTGGCCAGAAGTGAATGTGTAGGGACAAAGAGAAGAGCAAGACAGGTATATGGGAAACTTTCTCACAGACTATTTCATCTCAGGTTTCCTGAGCCAAACGTAGTTTCCCTGTATTTAGACACCCTCAGTGGCATTCTTCACCATGGACATGTGTAGTTTTCTCCTGACCCCATGTGAGTTTTCAGCACCCACAGTGTCCTTCCAAAAGGCTCTTCTGTTTTGAACCTGGCTTCCACAGGTTTCAGTTGATGGCCCATTGTTCTTACTGGATGAGACACAAGCAATCAATCTCCACCTGCTTTCTCTGAGCCCCTCAAGATTTAGCAAACCTCTATCATATTCTCCTGTGTCAGCTCCATGCAAAACTGAAGAATCAGAATTCTCATAATTTCTTGTATAAAAGGTATTCTTTACCTTTGATTATGATATGAAGCTATTTCAGTACTTTATTGACCTCTGAAGCTTTCCTTTTGCAATGGCAGGATCAGAATAATATTCAGGATGCAGAATGTCAGGACTTGCTTCTCTAGTCCATAATCTCCTTCATTTGTGTTTGACTTTCATGTAGAGAATGAAATTGATTACAGCAGAACCTTCCCTTTAATTGTTTTCCTAATTTAGAAAGAAAAGCCCCACCAGCTAGGAAATATGGAGAACTTTAGAATGAAAAGTGTTGGACTTGGAGTAAGGGAGATGGATTCAAACTTCCCTAGGAAGAAGATCAAGGATGGCATGGTAGGAGAGTAAAAAGTGAAAAGCAGAGGCTGTAGATGGCTTATTGTTGCGTACTGTACTTTTTCTCTTTCCTCCTTGCAAAACTTGCATTTGGAATAGAAATGGTCTGCAAGTTTTTCTTGAGTTTCTTCTTTTAAATTTGTCTTTCACCTTAACCATGTTTTAAATCTAGATAGTCATAAACTGGAATCTGTAGTTCTTCTCCTGGTATGCAACTTTAAGAACCAGATAAAGTGCTCATTAGGTAATACAAAATTTAGAAAGTTAGAATCTGAATGGTTTGTTAAAAGAAAAAAGCTGAAAAAAATCTCATCAAGCTCAAATTGTTAATACATGCCAAGATGGCCTCAGTGAAAAAAGGAGGCAGTCAAATGAAAAAGCTCTTCAGATGTGCACAGGCATGAAACACAGGCGTATCAGGATTCTCTGGAATATCTGTTAAAACATAGCTCCCTCAAGCAAAGCCATGGCTCTGTGCTTTGAAAGATAACCATATAGCCAAATCTCCTATTAAATGGATAAACCCTCAAAGATAAAGACACACCTCTACGTTGGTCTCGCTGAGCTTATTATTTTCCAATTCCACTCTATGTCCTCATTTGACATATTCAGTCATGTGAGATGCTCCCCCTGATGTCTGGTCTTCCTTGCCAAGTTTTCAGAATTACAACCACAGTTGGAAGCCATATGAATAATCTCTTTTTATGAGCAGTAGATCCACAGATCCAATCCACAGCAGAGACCGGACTATCTCAACTCTCCAGTCTGCTTTAATTTATTTTACATATACTTCTTCAACTTTTTCTAAAAAGTGTTGAGAACATGTCATCCAAACCAAAAGCAGCATGTGCTATTTATTAACTGATCCAGCATTTCTGATAAAGCCTCTGTCTTATGCACTGAGACTGACCACTCAGCATTGAAGCTGTTCCCTTTAGAACAGTGGTTGGAGGGTTTCCAATAGCAGAAGTGTGGTCACTTTCCCTGATTTTATAGTTCGGGATCTGATGTTATTTTTGATACATACGAAGATGAGAGGGAAAATATAGAGCCTCAAGTATTATTAAACTGGTTACAGTAAGGCATTCACTCCTTCACCCCGATTCCAGCACCCAGATACCTTTTCAAATAGGATATTTTGAGAAGTGTAATCTGATTCACTGTATTCCAGATCCCCAAATCTTATTTGGTGTTCAGACATGGGAGAACTTCAGTCCCAGCAGTTGTGCCCAGTGGCTGAAAGTAATGACACCCGGAGTCTAGTCCTCTGAAAGGGCAACACCGAGTGCTAAAAGTCACCAGTGTACTCACATAATTTAAGCATATTGATGAATTTAATCTAGAGCCTTTGAAATGGATATAGTGAGGAGAAAAAGAAAAACACAGAAAAAAACCCCAAGAGACAGTACAGTGACTTGCAGCTGTCTGAAAGACACTGCTCATACTTCTTATGTCATTTGCATTTGTGTGCCAAGTATATTGTGAGACAGCCCAGTGACTTAAAATAATCCGTTAGAGACCTATCATTAAAACAGACCTACACTGATGCAGTCAATGGCACTTACTAAAAGTGCCTTTCTAGATGCTTGTGCTATCAATGGGCTGTAGTAGTGAGTTCTGATAGTTGAAAATAAAAGACCTGTAACAAAACAAATACTTGGTTTGTGGTTACAAGTTCCCTGTTGTGGATGTTAGCTAAGGGGATTTTGTTGTTGTTAGGGAGAGGAGCTTTTAGTGTTTTGCATTCTTCCTGAACTTTGCTGCAGGTAGCAAAACTCTGTAAAGCATAAAATCTGGCAATATTAAATCCGTAAACAAAAGGTCATTACTGCCTATATTTTCTTTCATTGTTGAAGTTTTGTTCAACCAACCAACCAACCAACAAGTGAACACATATCTCTGTTACTCTGAGTTGCTGGTTAAAACAAACATTGCAATGCTGTGTGGGTGTCTCAGAGCAAAGAAGTGATTCAAACTTTTTTTAATCACATATTATTTCACAACAGCACTAACAGGTAATTCTGTGTATTGAGCACTATAAGAAAACTTGGGCCTAGAGTCACGAAAGCATTTAGGATTTAGGAATTCAAGATCCTCTCTGTGTGAATCCAGGACACAGTGTCCTTGCTGAGCTTTCATAAGCGGACAAACACTGCCAGGCACAGTCTCTAAAACTGTGAGTACCGTACAAGTGTTGATCCTCAGGGGGTGCAAAATTGGCTTCAGTTTACTTAATACACCTGAATATTCACATTTTTAAACCATACCTAGTCCTTAACCCTTGTGCATAATCCTTCAAATGTGCATGTGGTTAGTGATGATTGAGAGAAACATTTGTGCTCTGTCACTGCTTACAGTAATTGAAGTCCTGGGCCGTTTTGATATGCAAATGTTAGAACAGAGAAATCTGAAAGCTTGAAGAGCTTGTGACTCACCAAGAATGAGTAAGGACTGAAATGCAAGTTTTGAACAGCAGCATAAGGTAAAACGCTGCTGGAAAAAAATAGTTTCATTGTCCAATTTGAGTATACAGCATATAAATGAAGAACCGCCAACTTTAGCAGGGGTGTAGTGTGTCACACAATACTTGACTTTATTTTTAAAGCCCTAGCTGTTGGAATAATGTGATTGTATAAATTCTCCACTTTAATTTGTATAAATAATTGCATTTCTTATGATTATTCCTGAAAGTTTGACAACACTATTTCTATGGAATGAATTATTAAAGGGGGTGAGGAAGGTGATTTATTGCTTTTTAAAAGTCTCATATTTCTAAATTGTTTCTGTGATTAGTTTGAGTTATTTGTATATGTGAGTTTTGTCAATATTCTGAATTTAAATGAAGTGATATGAAGTTGTTGGTTGATTGGTTTTTAAATTTTGTTCATTTACATTCTCTACAAGTGTCCTGGTTCAGAAATATTTGAACAGTGATGTTACTGGTGGTTCAAACTGAGATTTTTTTTTTTTTTAAATCACATATTTTTATTATTTCACAACAGCACTAACAGGTAATTCTATGTATTGAGCACTATAAGAAAACTTAAAAATCATGTGTAGTCCTTGCACTGCAGTGTGTAAAGGTATTTTAAGATTAGAGGCAAGGTATCTGTTGAACTGGAATGAAGGCTATTGGCGCTTTTTCTCATCTCTCTCTGGTGAAGAACAATGCAGTTGTAGACTCCGCACTTCATAGTTCCACTATGATTCCAGAGTTACGGTAGCACAACAGTGGGAAGTCATGTCATAACAACAGCTGATCTTCAAACCGTTCCAGGAATAACTGAAATAACTCCATTTATTCATTGAAATATTCTCATCAGATACTCTAATTATGGAACTTAGTCTCCTCTGCCTTTAGGTTCTCAAAACCAACTCTCTGTTTACCAAGGTTAGTGCAGGATTTTGATGATTTGTTAGATACCTTCCCTTGTTCTTATCTACGCACACGCAAAACGTGGGGGGAGGAATGTGCAGTATGGCTCATCTTATTCACAGAGGACCAGTTTGGTAATAATCCAGAATGCTGATCTCTCAGATTAAAACAAAATAGTTGTTCAGAATAAGAGTTGGATGCTGGGTATGTTTTTTGAATCTTGTTATTTTTGAAAAAGAATTTGATTGGGGCAGCTCATCATAACTGACACCAGAACTAATTTAAACCTGTAAAATGAGAGTTTTTGGTTCCCATCCTCTGGAGAGCCTCAGCTTATTTAAAGGCTGAAGTGAGCTGTGGGACTGCTTAGCTTGTTTTTCACTTCACAGAACTGAAAGAAACACTGAAGGAGTAGGATTTCTCTGTGTAGCGATGAGCCATATGGGGAGTTTGTATAATATCTCCTTGTGGGGAAAGGAACGAAACAAGATCGTGATTCTCTGTTCCTTCTTTAGAAAGTCCCTCATTACAAGTTTTCTGCTTCTGGAAAAGACTCCACCCTGTGACATGCAGAACCAACCACCTTCTTAATAGCAGATACTCCGTTATAACACACACACGCACACACACGTTTGGCTCCATGCCAGGCTGTAATTTGTTTTTGACATCTATCTACTGACTAATGTGACAACCCACACAAGTATTTATTTCCAGAAGGAGGAATGCATAATGAGAGCAGTAGCTCTCCCAAGTTCTGAGGAGCCGTTTAATGAAAAGGAGGGGGAAAGAGCAGCCTCCCACCCTTCCTCCCAAATGACAGGTTTTCAAAGCCCAAGCACCAAATTCCACAACTTTGAAGTTGGCCTTTTACGTTTTTTTAGCTACCATTTTCTCTCTGCTGTGTCTTCACAGAAACTGGTATTTGTTCTTTGTTGGGCTGGGGGTATTTGGGGACTTAGAGATGTTGCCAGAATGCAAATGGCTGAAAGCTGGGCGAAAGGCTGGATTGCATGCTGCATTGCACACGAATGCCACAATGCTCCTGCACACTCAGCCTGCTTTGGTTCCCTAAGTCTGATTAAAATACAGAAATCCTAGAGCAACAAGGCAACCATTGGAAATTCTGGCCATACTAGGGGCCCAGTAGCCCTAGCAAAGCTAGCAACTACTGCAGGTAAAACTCCTGGGCAATTTGGGTCAGAAATCAGGCTGAAAGCTTCAAGGGGAAGGGGAGAGATTTAACTGTTTGAAGGGATGACCAAAGGAAATAGAGGATTTGCTGTTTCATAAGAGCCTCATATCAAGGTAGGAATTCCTTCTCTGGAAGGTCAAGCTTTACCTGAAAATAAGTTATTAGTCCTTAATTGGTTAAATGCTATGGTGGTGTTATATGAAACGTCAGACTAGCTGAACTGGATCGTCCTTTGTAGCCTGAGAATCTATGAAGGCCAATGTGTTGGGTTTTCTTCCCTTCAGCTGTCCCACTGCTACTACTGGTGGGTCTTTGCTTGGATGGGAATTCATGTAGTTCCAACATAGGTCTGTAAGTGTGCTGCTAAATCTTCAAAATCTGCAGATTGTGCATGTTACAGGTACCTGGTTGATGTGCTTATATTCTTTCAGTTTGCTCCTGGTTATCATTACATTAGTATGTTTAAAAGCAAAACCAGTGATAAAAGATTTTGCAAAGCTATTTTACCAAGGAGCAATGCATTTTACTGAAAGTTTAACACAGTGCCACAGGCAAGCTTCCCTCTGACTCAGCTCTTTATTAAGAATAACTTTTCATTGAATATAGATTTAGTGTAACTGAAATGGGTTTTATTTGCACAGCGTTATTTAATATAATGGGTTAATTTTATATGAGGCAACTGTCTCCTGGAAAAATCTCCTGACCTGAATCAAGAGAACTTGGCTTCAATGCGCAAAATTCTGAAGGTAAAACATAACTTACTGGTAGGTCCTCTGGCCCTGTTTGGTTTTGTCCTAGCATTGAGTTGGGTTCAGGGATCGGTAGAGCAAACATTGCATTTCCCAGAAATACGACAAGACAATTTTGCCCCATACCTAAGCTGAAGTAGTCAAAAGTGCTCCCTTATCTTATACCCCAAGTGCAGTGCCCTCTGTGCATAGAGGTGTCCTCATGGAGAAAAACAGAATCATCATCTCTGTCTTTCAGGAAAGGAACATCTGGGTTAGCAGGCAGCTTTTTTCTGCAGCTGTGAAAAAGGCGTAAGTGGCTAGAAGCTAAAGCTGGAAATAAGATGAGGATTTTTAAGAGTGAATGTCATTAACCTAGTAATGCAGTAGATGCTATTACTTGAAATCCCTAAATTGAGGTTAAACTTTGGTTTCAGAATGGCTTCTGGGAAGAAATTGTAAGCTCCATGCAGAATTCCCGAGTTAGGTTTTCCATTTGGTGCTATGTGATCAGTTAGCTAAATAATCCTGAAGTTGCCTTAAAGCAATTAGCTGTGCACATAGTCATGTCCAGACCACCCTGTGATAACCAGCAGGTTGTCCTAGCCCGTGAGATAGAAACCAATGGCGGTCCAAAGTAGTTTTGGTGTGTACCTGCACCAATGACTTTTGTCCCTACAGCAGATTTTCTGGTAGACATGCATTACTGTGCATGCTCAGTTAAGCGGTTTTGGGTTGGAACCTGACTCACACCCTGTGGCTTGAGGTACTGATAGACAATTATAAGAAGTGACCTACAGATCTAACAGGCTTTGTCTAGCAGTCATTGCAAATGTTCTTTCATTGGAGCTTCTCCCAAGAAAAATGAAATCAGTTTTGCAGTGTTTGCGCCAATCTCCAAAGTAAATGTGACTGCTTTTCAGGGACAACAGTTCCTCAAGGTGCTAATGAAGATGTGCAACCCTCATTCATTCCTGCGCACGTGGTGGGAAACAGCAAGAGGCCAAAGATAAAAAAAATGCTCTTGTAGCTTCCTGTTATCTTCTGTGTTGGAAGTCAGGCATTGTGGCAGGCAATGGTTAAATGCATTCCTATGCCTGCAGATGGCTGTGAAAAGATGCCCCTGAACGGCTTGTTTTTTTTCATTTAAAAATGTATTTTCTGTGGTTGCTTGTGGTCCAGCAGACACGTGCCTCTTCATATTTTAATATAATTGTCCTAAAACTCACTTACCTTTTCTTACTATACCAGCCCCAAAGCCAACATGTTCTATTAGTTATTGGTCAGTTGAAAGAAACCAGGCATTGTGAGAATATTTTTTTTACTTCAGCATGAAAAGTGTTCAGAAATCACTTTAACACTATTTCTGTGAAAAATCGTAAGAAATTTACTGGCATATTGCCAGCCCTTAGAGAGAATCATGAATGAGTTAAAAAAAAAAAAAAAAAGGAGGCATCTGCTTATGGTCACGATGATGTGAGGGTGTTTTTTTTGTTGCCACGAGCCAACTTTCGCTTGTTCTTGTGTTTTCTACCAGGACGCTGAGTTTGTCCAGATCATTTTGCTCTGTCTCCTGCATAGCTGTAAAAATCCTTGTTGATAAGGTCATACCCAGGCTTCATTGCTCAGCATGAGCAACCTGACAGTATCAGCTTACTTCCTAACCAAAATTGTTCTCGTATTACCTTGCAGCCTCTTGAGGAAAGCCAGAACTTTCCAAGGTAGGAGGACTTCTGTGCAAGGCTGTGCAAAAAGGACAACTGCATGTTGCCTGTGTACCAAGGGGAACACATCTTAGGACCTGTTTTGCCTTTTACCTTTTTTTAGAAGCAGGAAGAACTAACTGGCATTCTTGGAAAGGGGGAAGGTGAGAGTACCAAACTTCACAGGCAGTGTTGGCCCCCACTTGACGAATGCTGGCTGGTCGGCAGCCCATCTGTGTGTAGGAGGGATTATTGCTGCAGGTGAATGGTGGCAGCAGATCTAGATCAGGGATGGCAGGATATTTTGTCAGATGACAAGTTATACACCATCATGACTGCCTTAGAGTACTGAACCACCTGCACTGGAGATGTCTATACCTAAATGGCCTGTCCCTGAGATCAATACACAAATTCTCCCACTTTTGTCACTTAGACTTATTCTTAACATGTTTGAAGCCAAACTAAATGCTAACATCAGCTCTTCATGAGTTCTCTGTGAACATCAGGAGATATTCAAGGTCTAAGGCATAAAGGCCTGGACTAAGGCAAGGTGAGTCTGATTTGTGGTTTGCGAACGGAATTCCTGTGGCTCACTTCCCACTAAGATATCCCAATTTTATACAGACACATCTCCTAGGATAAAGAGCAGAGCATTTGCATGACCTGACAGTGCACTGTTTGGTTTTTCTGGGCTTGGATTTTCCAGCCTTCACCACCTAATAGGGGTGGTTAAGTTAGAATCCCACATGCGCAATGTCAGTGGAGAGAGAGCTCCTCAGAGGACAGTTCACCTGTCAGGTGGGGTGATTTTCCCTCTGAGGTGCTTGTCTCTGTCCATGTAAAGGCACTAGTAGGATGTTCCCACAAAATCTGTGGGTCTGTCAACTCACAGTGGGGTCTCTAGGATCCCCATGGAGTGACAGAGAAGCCTCATGCTTTGCTCCATGTTTGAGCTGGTTCTCACCATTGACAATGGGGAGACCCTCATTGAGCTAGTCTGCCTTGCTTGTAATTACCATTTATTAAAATAGTGACCAGAGAGAAATTAGCGAAGTCATTTAAATACATTCAATTGGATTTCTTTCTGCTCTTACACCAGTTTGAACCAAGACTAATTCTGCTGAAGCTCATAGGTGTTAGGCAGCTGTAGGAGAGAAGAATAAAGCCCAGTGAGCATGTAAACGGAAGCAGAAGTTACTTCCGACTCTGTGGTCCAGCAGTGCTCCGAAATGGAGGTGTGCCAGTTTTAAATCTAAAGTGACTTAAGTTCAGTGAGGAGAGAACTGCAGAGGCATAAATCTTGGAAGATGAGTAAGGGTCACAAAATCTGAGGCCTTTTTTTTAATCTCCATGGCCCGATAGCTGTCTTGCTGGGAGAATGGGCACCTCATCTCCCCTTTATGCCAGCAAGGAGGCTAGTCTGGGTATATACGTGTGCCAATGCAAAATAGTTGGGTTGTTTTTTGTTTTCCTCATACCTAGGGTTGCTCTTGGAACAGCATAAAGACCACACTGGCTACTGTGAAGCCATGGCTGTCAGATCAAAACCCTGGTTTCATTTCTCTCTGTACATTCTTGACTGTACTTGACCTGTTTTTCAGCAGCTTATGCATGGGTGGCACTGCAAGTCCTATTATACTCACAGACTGTATGTTAACCGGCAAACTCTCTTAGGAAAATTGCTCACATGTCTTAGAGCGCATTTAAAAAAAACCCAAAACAACAACGCAAATCTCTCAGCTGAGAACATATGTGCCCTGTTTCAACATATGTGCCATCTTGTGTTCATCCACACCCTCCCCAGATAAGCAATCAACCAATAAACTTCTATCATGTTGAGTTTTACAATGAAAATGCTGATAAGCCCTTAAGTGCAGTGATGTTAATGGATGATACTAATATAATAAATACCAGGAGATTCAGTCATGCTTACTGCTAAAATACTTAGGACCTTCACTTTCTTTCCAGCTTGGAAAAGTTTCCATTTACAGATTGCTTTTCCCATTTATAGATTTATCTATGGATGAATTTAGCAGTCTCTGTCTCTTGACACTTTGTCCACCTTCATATTAAGAAGACACCTCTGATGCTCTACATACTTCTTCCTGAAACTTTTATTTAAAAAGCAAATGCATTGGCCTTTAGCCTAGCACAGCACTGCATTCCAGCATATCATGCTTTTGGTTCCTGGAAAGAATGCTGTCAAATAACCTGAAGTTTTGAATGCCTTTCCTTTAATGTCCTGTTTCTTGTCTGCTCTCTCCTTTGCATTTGACTGATTGGTTTTTAAATAATTTTTGTTGAGTTGTTTTTTGGATGGCCTCCATTCTTGTGGTTCATTTCTTAATTTTCATGTCAGCATAAGACCCAAGGTTAGTGTCTTGTAGGTGGACATGTGTACATGGGAATGTTAGTGTCTATTAAGCTGAGGTGTGAACTTGCAGTGCATAAGCTTTGTTGGTAAAGGTTGTTTATAGCTAATAGTTGTTATTAGAATTATTAAATATAACAATACAATAATTTTAATAATTGAGAGATTTATTTACCTTGAAATGGTGGTTGAGAATACTCCATGTATTCCCTGGAAAGCTATAAATGCTTTAAGACAGGTCAAATTTTAGATCTGAATGACTTGAAAGAGACCTATAATCCTCTGAGGGTTGAGAGGGTAATTTACTCACTGTGTCCATGCAGTTTTTAGCCTCTCTGCCGAGTCTGCATATTATCACTGGTTATGTTGTAGGCAGTGGTCTGCTGGAAACAGGGCTGTTTCCACACAGGCAGCTGAACACCCAACTGAAGAAAGTGAGTGTTATTGTTACTGGAAGTAGTATCACTACAACTTGTTGGCCTAGTGGTGAAAAGCGCTGTGGCTTTTTACTCGATCCCTTTGGCCAAGGTGTATTGTCCTAATGGGTTCTTGTGTGTGTTCTCTTTCTTTTGTCCTTTAAGCCCTTCTGTTCTATTTCCCAGTTTCCTCACAATTCATTGTGAGGTTGCCGAGCCTATGCCCGTAGCTGCCCAAACACCTTGCCAGTGCTCCTCTGGAAGGGTGTTTTCCTTCCATCTTCATTCTACCTTCCAACTGCCTCCTCCTGTGGTGCTGGCTCGATTTTGTCTGCCACTGGGGTGTGAACTGAGGTGGGTAACCCATCTGCGTTAAAACCTGTTGTTTTTTTTTTCTTTGCCAGGTTAGCTTTAATTAGTGGAGCTCCTGTTTTATTGCACAGTTAGCTGAACGCTGGTGCAGTCACTTAGGTTGTGACAGCACAGTAGGCGGATCAAGAGACCAGGGGACAGCTTCCTTTGAAAGCACTGCTGATTTAGAGTGGTGTACAGTGTTTGGTTTGCTCCTCTCACCTCCTGGAGGAGGCCATCATTATTAGGCTCTATTTTATTTTTCCACAGTTCCTTTTAAATATTTTAGTTTTTCAAGTAAAACAAAGCAAAACACCAAAAAACCAACCAACCAAACAAACAAACAAAACCCAAAAAACAACAACAACAACAAAAAACCAAACCAAAACAAAACCAAAAACCAACCAACCAAACAAACAAAACAAAAAAAACCCCACCACCACCAAACCAAGAACAAACCAAACCAAACCAAACCAAACCAATAGCAGTGGCGAAAGCAGGAATAAAATTATACAGGTCTGGATGCAGTCATCGTATCAACAGAGATGCTGTGAAGAGATCTATTTCTTCCACATTGAGTGTTTTTAACATCCTCAGTCCTGCTTAGCTGGAATCTACTGGTGTGAACAAAGCATCATTTTTCCCCTTATCTGCCCCATCCTTTTTATACCTCATGCCTTTGCAATTTGCACCACTGCGGCTCAATCTTATCCTGGGGAGGGGGTTACACCCAAGATGATTTTGGAGCACAGAAACTAGAACAAGGCCTTTGTTTTTCTTTCCCACTTATGGTTTGACCTGTATTTGAACTCGGATCTTTAGGGGTTGGTGCACAAACCTGCCATGGAACTCCGTAGCCGTGTCCTAATCCTTGTCTTCTGCTCTGAAGAGATTTAACATGTTCCACTCTTGCAAATTAAAAGGTTAGCCAAACTGGAAATGTAGAACATAATTGGGTGCACTGCAGAACGGGAGAGCCAGACCATCAGCTTTTTCTGACCACCCTATAATTTTTTGTGTCCAGCTTCTTTGCAAAATGACTTTTATCAGAAGAAAAGCTATCAGCTGTGATAAATGTTCCAGGCAAAGGATCTGGGTGACTGATTGCAGTAGAGTTCGTATTAAGTGGCTATGATGTTTTGCACTCCATAGCACACAATGGGAAATGAGGCCAAGAGGATGTTGCTTATTCTGATCTTTAAATGTAACAAAGTTGTGACAAAGTTTGCTAAAGCTTTTCTCATTCTCTTCTCGCCTTTCTTTTGTGCCCTTGAATCCTTTCTAAGTATACACACAGATCTGTGTCACTCTGTGCAGCTCCCTATATAGCTCTCACAGCTGAAGTATCTAAGTGTTTTCCACTACCATAGCAAGAAAATCGACATACAGAATGTCTTTCTTTCTCCTGTCACTGTTCATGGTAGTAGTTTAGAAACTAGCTCACACTCTTGCAACCGCAGACTACCACCTAAATTTTACAGATAATTCTCATTTTATCTGTGTTATGTTGTCACCTCCATCTTTATGTGTGAAGGCAATGGCAGAGTTACTGTGTAGTGTGTCCTTGCTTTCTCCTTAGCCATTGTGTTCCTCTCCTATTGTTGTTTTGAAGTGGGCCCAGTCTGTTCTTTCTCATTCTGTCTTCTACATTCCATTTTATTTACTACCATTGGCATGATCTACATTATTTATTGCTCATTACTCTCTCTTTGGCCTCTGGAATAATGGTTGTGAAGTGTCTTAGTTTCATCCTAGGGTCTACACAGTCCCTCATTAGCAGCTCCTTTGTCTCTTTTTAATATTCTTTCCCAACACTGCTGCTGTATACCTTTCTTTCCCTTTAAGCATTATCTTATCATTTGCATTTCCATTAAGTTAGAGTGAAAGCATATAATTCCCTTGTTTCTTAAATTTACCCAGTATTTTCAACATCTGCTAATATATTTGTACAGTTCAGTCATTCTAAACAGTTTTTTCATGTGTTCTCTGAAGTCTCATTAAAAGAAAAATATTACATGCTGTATCCCCCCTTATCATGACTGATCAATTATCTGTATCTAGTCAAATGGTATTACTTGTGATTCTCAAACTGTAAAAGTTTGCTTTTGATTTTTCACATGTATGTACTCACACAGCATTCTTTGTCAGGCTAGGGGGCATTAGGGAGGGGAGGTTAATTTTTTTTTTATCTGTCTAAACCATCCATGTCCCTAGAGGAACTGGGCTATTATATATTCCCCATAAAAAAAAGAGCATTATATAGTGGTCTGAGCACATGACAGAGGGCTTGGAGTTCCTAATTTCCAGTATCCCCTACTTCTGTAAGGGGTGATATTTAATCAGGTGTTATTCATTCAGCCAGGTTTCGAAAATCACTTTGTGTTTTTGATAATCCATTGTTTGATATTCTACCTTTCTGAATACTCACTTCTTGAAAGATAGAAAAAGCACTCACTGCTGTTGCTACCTCAAGTGCTATGGCGGCCACCCTGCCTGCACATTCAACTGTAAGGCTGGATAAACAAGGTGGTTTGACTATTCAAATTTATGTTTTAATTAGGGCACATGGCAAATGAAGTGGTGGAACAGAGGAAAAAATGAAGTGAGGAGCAAGGACGCTCTCTTGCTGACTGAAGTTTTGGGTTTGTGACATCAAGGTTCAGTTTCCACCTTTGACTTGATACATCATGTGAGTGAGTCCCTGTGGCCTCAGTTTTAGCTCCTGCAGCTTCCATCCATGGGTGTACTCAGAGCTGCTGCCTCTGGAGGGGTTTCATCAGATCAAAGGGGTATCTGTGAATGATGTGAGGATGCTCAGAGGTCCTGGGAAGGGACAGAGACTGTCATCCTCTGTATATTAAGGGGTATTAGAATGTAAAAAGTCTTGGGCTGGAAGTCCATTGTCAACTCATCTTCTAATTTACTTCTGCAAAGCACCTGCACAATTGTTCATTCTCATTCCATAATTTATAGTACATTGAATTATGTTATGATGTGGGAGGAGAAGCTCACGGAGACTTGCCACTTCAACTCTTTTCTGTCCATTAACAAGCTCAGCTCCAATAGCCCTGTTGTGAAAAATTTGGCCCCCTGTGTGTCTGCTCTCCCATTCCTTCCAGCTTCTTTGAACGCCTTTCTTCTTCAGACTTGTAGCACCTCTTCTTAGAGGTGTATTTATCAGTTTTGTGTTTCTTGGCTCTGGCTCTGGGCTTTGCTACGTTTCTGGATCTGTAGATTACTTTTTATGCAACTTGTGGAAAGGAAAAGACACGTAATGAACTCTGTTCCCTCCACTTAGTTTAATATGTGGCCAGGCCCACACACACAGACCCGGAAAAATACTTGGAGCTCTGAAGTCTCATCTTCATCTTCACAAGGGTTCCTTTGGAGGACGTTAGAAAATATTGACAGGCAAGATTAGATAAATTGACAGCCAGAATTCTGTTGAATTAAGATGAAATAATATTATTTAAATTGCCTTTGATAACAAACAAACAGCATTTAATAGATATTAGCCAGTCAATTTTCACAATACCTTTGCAAGGAAGATATGTTATCAAGTTGGGAAACTGAGGCAAAGGGGCTTATCTAAATCTTAAAAGACACTTCCAATTAGATTTTAGTTTTGACGTGCCCAACCAGAATTAGACAAAGGTCCAGCCAGAGGCTGGGGTGGAAGGACACTACCAAGCCATATGGGTTTATAATTAGTAAGGTTTGCAAAAAAATATTCGTAATGTTGCCTTCCTCTTCTGTCCTCTGAATTAAGCACTCTCTTCAGGTTTTGTGACAAAAATCTAGAGCTCAGTTTCATTCATGTAACCAACATCCCCTTGCAAAAATGAACAGGGTCCCCTGGCTCTAGGATGCATGAGCACAGGGTGCCTGTGCCTCTGGCCGCTGCTGCCCCAGTGCCAGTTGGCAGCTGTCCGGGTGTACACCAGAGCCTGGATTTGGACTGCGCTACCTGGATGTAGACACTCAGTTTGGGCTCTTTATTTCCCCTTCTGCTTCGTTTGCTTTCTCCAAAGCTATACTTTGGAGCATGGGAAAATTGAAAGGTTGCTCCGAGCAGTTTCATGACTACCATGCAAATATGTCTGCTGTTGGAAAACAGTAATCACTCCAGAGTAACACAGTAGTACTAAAAGCTTGTGCTGTCAGGATGAAATGTGTATATGTAGAATTGCTGGGGAAATATCTATACAAGGTCTGGAGAGGAGGCAGGGATGTTTTTTTCTTCTTTGCAACTTATCCAGAATTTCTGATGGGAATCCTTCACAACTGAAGCTCTACCTTCCCTTGGGGGAAATGCAACCATTTAACTTCTTTCTTCTTTATATGTATACCAAGGAACTGATGGTTTGATCCCATGGGAAGTCTGTATCTGTTCACAGTTACATTTGTTCATTTCAGGAGTGTTCTGTGTTATCTGGGAAAAAGAGAAAGGAAAAAAAAACAAAACAAAACAAAACTATTTGGCGTAGTTTATTGTATTGCCAATTCTTCCTACTGCACCAAGGAAGATGTGCATTTCCAAATTTGATTTTAAGCTGGAGTGAAGGAGGGAGAAATCAAAGAAATTATTATCAGGTTGGGGGAGGGGACGGGAAGGGGGGGGCTGGTGAGAGGAATATGGGAGGAGGGAATGTGAATCAGGAGGCAGCAGCTTTGAAACTGGATACAATAAATTACTCTAACTTATTGTTTATTCTTCTGATTGCATGCAGTTGTACCTCTTTTTGCCTTGCTTGATCACAGGAAGCAGCACAGTTTTAAGCAAAAATGAGAAACCCCTGAGTTAACATCTTGGTCTGGAGACATACTAGGGTGCAAACTTTAATGACATTCATGCAGAGGAAAAGAAAATAGTGAGGCAGAGTACTGAAACAAAGGGAGGCAGGATATCAAGAAATGCAAGCTTTGATGCCATTTAGAAAGGGTCTGGATCCCATGATTTATCTAAAAATGACAAGATGCCCCTCTAAAAATGCAAATGTCTGCACTGCATCTTGTAGCTATAATGAATGAGTCTTTCACACAATGGAAACATTCAACTTGTTCTAGGGCACTTACTGTGGCTCCATATGCTGAGCTGCATGCTCCTGGCCTTTAATCACTCTGCCTTTGTTTTTTCAAAACTTAAATTAGAAGCACATTAGTGTTTATGTGGTGTACACTCGGGTTTCATTTTTTGTGTGTTTGTTTGCGGCGAGTTGTTTTTGTTTTTTAACATTAACTAAGCCAGATGAATGCAGTCCTCTTGAATGCACGGGACATGGCAAATCATGGGAAACTTAAGCTGGCAACAGCAAAAGGATGTAAATTTTCAGCTGCTAATGGCAAGTAGGACTCCAGCTTTGGGCCTAGGGAGAACCCATGTTACACAGCGGGGAGCCATTTAAATCCCCCTCTGACCTGCCAAGAGGATGCCTGTATGCTTTCTGGTTTATTCCAAGTGAGATCAAGCCAAAGTTTCCCTTTGTTGTAAGTTTGGGTTTAAAAGAAGCATTTCATAGATGTGCAGACTGAGCCTCTATGGACCTCATCCAGAGCACAATGCACGCTATCCAAAGGCTGTCATTAACTAGGTCTTTAGCACAGGCTGCATCTTACTATTAGCAGTTTGCTATGCAGTTTTTCTTGGGATTAAGGGAAAGAATAGAGATCCATCCATCAACTAAAATAGGAAAGCAACCACTCTTTCCTTGAAGATTTTTTTGCGGTGGGGTTTATCCCACATGCCTAATATTTAATTTTCTGGATGCATATATGCTAGTGGGCACACACGTAACTCTGCTGCAAGTTTTAAAAGCTCTGGCAGAAAAATGGGCTAATTAATAGGAGTAGGAGACAAAATGCCAGCTTGTAGATTTGTTTCCCCTGCAGAAATCAGCCCCCCTGTTAGACTGCTCCTTCTTGATCTGATGTAACAAGAAGAGAGAGTCAGCTGTGAATCAAGCGCCTTGTTCTCATTTCCTTGATCATTGACATGGTTTGAGAGAGAGAAAGGAGGGGGGATTATTTGTGAGGTTATTAAAAAAAAAAAAAGAAAAAAAACCAAACAACTAGCTCCCCCTCCTCCTCTCCTTCAAGATGCACAGGCATTTCCAGAATATTCCATAATATGAATCTGACTTTTCTCATTAAATATTGTACTCTTTCCCCTCTACTCCTTGTTAGTTAAAAAGTGCTGTTTACAAGTCACTAAGCAAATAATTCTGAGCTTTGACAAGCGGATTGCCAGTTAGCAATACAGTTGAAAATGCATTGTTTTTTTCAGTCAGCAAGCTGTTTAATGGTTTCAGAAATTAAAGGCTAATTGCACTTGAGTGAATATGTGCTTTTCTAAGCCCACTGTTACCATTATTAAGGTATTTACCAGTTCGGAAAATTCTCTCTTTACATAAATCTGCTAATTCTTCATTGCTGCCCTGCCCTGGAAAGCAACCACTCCAAGCGTTTTGGCCAGATCAGACTGACGAGCTGGGGTGGGGTTTTTTGGTGCAACTTTAATTGTTGCCGGTCATCGCATTCCTGCGCGATGGTTTTGCTTGCAGAATTGTGCAAGTTTGTTCATGTAACATTCACGTTGTAAATGATCCCTTGTGAAAGAAATTGCACGTCGATATTCTCATTATGATATCAGGGAGATAAGGAACTTGATTGTTTTCAAAGAATAAGCGAGAAATACAAGGGTAGATTTGTTAGCGGAAAAAGTTTAGCTTTTGTACACTGCAGTACACTTCTGCAATATATAAAATTTCTGATGCATAGGAGAGCTTGGGAATGGTTCTAAACCAGGTATTTAATACCAATAATATTAATGGAAGCCTTTCCTAGAGAACATGGCTGGTCAGAAAATCCAGAGCCATTGCACCTTAATAGAAAGACTGTTTCATTATTTCCTGGCATTTGCTTTCTTTCTAATTAATGTCATACACTGAAAGGGTAATCATTCAGCCATCTTTCTAGCTTAAAAAGAGTCAAAGATTAAAAAACAAACAATTACCCAATGTAATTAATTGAAAGGGGATTTTGGGGGGTACGTTTAGAGGGAGTGGTTGTCCCCCTCTTCTGATCCAGGCAGTGTTTGTCATTCTTTGGCAGGAGCGACTAATTTATTGTCTGGCTCTCCAATCTGGATTCATAGAGGGTGGCTTTCATTCCCTCCCCCGCCACCAAAACTCTTCTGATGTGCTGTGTATTTGTTTGGGAAGGGAAAGAAGAGGGGGGGGAAGGGAGAAGGTTATGTGTTTCTGACCTGCTTTACTGCTTTTCAACTGAAAGTAAATTAATGCACACACTGGATTCCCCTCTGCTGTGCTGATTGGATCCTCGTGCCGATTAAATATTTCACACTGATAGAGAGATGCTGAAAGCACTCAGCTGGTAATGTGGTATGTACATCAGTGGTACAATAACTGACTTTCAGGTTAAAGTCAAACAAAACCCCCAGTTTGCTGCAGTTTTGATTAGAATGAGTTTCACTTTGAATTTAAATCCTTGAGCCTGCTGCAGCGATGGCTAATTAACTGAGATCTGATGGAGAGAGAGGAATACATTCTTACTTCTAATGACAGGCAGGCAGGAAGTTGTCAAAAAAAAAAAAAAGGAAAAAGGAGAAAGAAAAAGGAGAAGAAACCAACAGACAAAAGAAGCCTTAAAAAAATATAATGCTGAGATTGTACTTCAGCACACGTAAACCTCCCTGCCCGCGTTTCACACTCGGCCTCCTTCTGCTCAAAGTCCGCCCCTGGAAAGGCTGTTTCGATCGAGTCCCAGATTTTCTTCAGCTATTTTTTTAATCCTCCTGACAAAAACTAACACCCGAGTTCCACCTTGTCGGGCAGTCACTACCTCCTCGTTTATTAATTGCGCTTTTGGGGGCTGCCTCTAGGAAAGGGCGGGCGGGGTGTGGGCTCCGCGCTGCGCTTCGAGGAGGAGAGGAGGAGGAGGAGGAGGAGGAAGGCTTCCTGCCCCTGGGTACCGCACATCATCCCATGCTGCGGTGACCCCTCCCTGGGGGTCATTAGAAATACTTCTGTTGAGCAATTTCTCCTCCCTCCCCTCCTTTCTCCCCATCCCTTTCCCGTGCCCCAGCTTGAGCGTTCCAGGCAGAGCCCTTGCATCAAACTGACAGGTCATTTAGCGAGAGATTGGCAGGAGGAACCACCCCAGCCTTCCTTAAAAAAGCACCTTCTCCGTTGCACATCTTGAGCACCGTTACACCAAAATGTAGTGTTTCAGAAACAGTGCATAAAACTTTTCCATGCGAGGGTCTTCATCCTTAGTTGTATGAAAACATGTTTTAATGATTTCCTTTTGTGCATAGACAACCTGGTGCCCGAGGGTTGTATGCAAAGGGAAGCATTTTTTATGGGAGTCCAGGCATAAAATAAAATACTATGAAGCCTTTTGCCTCCATAAAATCCACCAGACTCCTGTGGGTTCCCGTGTATATGTACGTATGTATGCTCAGCCAAAGCCCTGCACATTTCTGTTTCAATGTGTAAAGTTATGCAGGTGGTTGGTTCGTGACTTAAGGCACAGATCAGGCAGGATCAGCCATGTATACAAGTAGCAACTTGGAAATACATGAGAAATACATGGAAATTCATGGGATTGTACCAAAATCCTAAGACATTATATTTAAGTGCCATAGCTGGTGGCCTGTCCACAATGCATTTGTGTGTTGTCACACTTCAGATATTAAATATTCCATTGTTCAAGATAATTTTATTGTGACAATTGAGTAAATGAACAGAGGTCATGGCCCTCATTGCCGGAGAAGTCTGTTCAGCTGCTTTGCATGCGGGGTCTTAGATTAGTGCCGAATGTTAAATTATTAATTGTCAAGCCATCATTTTGGTTTGAAAGTGGATTGCCAGTCTCCTGCAAGCTAAATAAACTCTCAGGTTTATGCCAAATGTTTTCTCTTAGCCATGGGGTCACTAAAGAAAAGAACTGACATTGCTCTGAAAACAATTGCAGTTTTTCACAGCGAAACTGCTTTGTCAGGAGAGCATCATTCTAGAAAGATTAATGGACTGAAGTCTCTATATGCAGCACGTAGGTGTTAAAATATAAATGTGATCGACAGTGAATTTTAGGTCTCGTATTTTATGATGAAAATGTGAAGGTTTGTTCAGAGGCGTGTGTCCGCTTTAAATCACTGCCACAGAAAAAAGCAGCCACTAGCAGAGTATTCTCCCCATGTAGGTTATGACCGTATTCTTGTTTGGCATATACGTGTGAAGTTAAGTTGACATCAGATCAGTAAGGATTTGAAGATGTGACGTAAGCTGCAGCAGAGTAAAAATGAAGGAACCAAAGCCTTACACTTAGAAGTGTTGCTGTCTGTGCAGAGTGCAGCTGGAGTCCGGGCGCACATACATGTGCATACGTGTAGTGTGTATGGCTTAGTGTGTGTAACACAACAGCACAGCTGCCTTCAAATCCTTGCTCCCTTTGCTCCTTCCATTTCTT
Source organism: Patagioenas fasciata (assembly GCF_037038585.1). NCBI lineage: Eukaryota > Metazoa > Chordata > Aves > Columbiformes > Columbidae > Patagioenas > Patagioenas fasciata. The sequence continues at coordinate 142,470,696 of NC_092520.1, read as the reverse complement.
TATTCACTAAACAGAATGATTCGTGGTATGTAATGGGAAAAGTAGCGTTTGAGTAACTGCTAGTAGGGTGGCTAAAACTGTTGCCTGGTTGCCTTTACGCCTGCAAACCTTTACAGCACAGACCTCAAGAGAAAGGAGGGGTTGGGAAGGGGGTTTACATGTACAAATAAATAGAAAGGCCAGAGCTATTTTGATACATATGGAAAAAAACATTAGCTTTGCTTTGAGTATTTGAGACCATGCCACGTACAAGACGGGAAATCATAAACAAGCAGCAGCTTTCCAGCACATTGTAGTGTGTTTGCATGTGACTGGCATACATATTTCAAACTCCGGTTTGCCTGTGGCATCCTGCAGTGAAAATTAAAGTTGTGTTGCTACTGAAAAGGCGCTGCTTCGAAATTGGTGTATTGTGAGGACTGTTATACTGTGAATGAGAAGCAGCGACCTGCTTTCCAGCATTTAAAGCCAATATTTTTTTTTTCCCCTCTTTTTTGGCTCTTCCATTATATCAGCATGTTTTCAGCTGCAGTGTCCAAAGATTGCTTAGTTTCTTATTATTCACCATTCCAAAAGTGTCAGAGAATACGTTATGCTGACTGATTCTCAAAATGCAGATTTTCTCTCTCTTTAAAAACCAAGACTATTCTTTTAATTAATCTGGCAGAAATAGAATACAGCAGATGTAGGTTTTGTTGAGGATTTTTTTAATCTCTCATATCATAATCTTTGTTTCTGCCAACACTCCTTTATCAATGTCTTCTTGGGGGTTTAAAATAAAAATGGACATTACAAAGAAAAACTGCATAATACCTCGTCTCCTACTAACATAATCTGATTAAGGGGGTTATTTTTCAAGTTTTAGTAGGTGCATTTTTGGAAAATTAATAAATGAGACACAGAAGAGATACTGTAGCTGCTTTTCCCCAAACTGACAATTTTTCTGTAACTCTCTTTTGAAAGGTAATATTGAGCACCTGATCCTTTGTATATGCTTCCATATTTAGTTTCTAAAATTTGCAGTTATTTAAATATATTTAGCATAGTATTGTTCCCTGGGGAGATGACTGGCTTGGGCTGATTGGTCTTTGCAAGGCTATCACAGGGATGCTTTTTGTTTTTCCTGTATTGACTTAGAAAAACCCCGAAACCTAAATGAAAACAAGTTTTGCATCAGGAGATGCATGTTCAATTTTAAAAGCATGTAATATTCATCTCAAATTAGACTGAAACAAGCCATATTGCCTTAGCTTTTTTGTCGCATACATATGAATAGAGAGCTTTTAATGCAGATAGGAGAACAGTAGAAATGGGTTGGATGGTAGTTTGAGTAGTGAAATTTTTTCTTTCTTTGCAGCATTTCTGCTTTTATACTTCTTGGTAGCATTTCCTCCTTTGGAACAAGATAAAAAGCAACTACTTGCTCTTGACTTGTGTCAGGAAAGTCATAATCTACTTCTGCTTATCTAATTGCATTTCCACTCAGCTACCAAGTATTGCATGGGATCATGAAGTTCTCTTTGCTTGGATGTTTTCTGTTGCTGAACTGCCAGAGAGAAAAGTAAAGCTGTACTAATACTGTTAGAATATTACATATTAGAAATTTAAGTGAAAATCTGAAATCAGTACAGTAGCAGTATTTTCGTAAGAAGTTTTTCATTCCGTAATAAAAATATTCACATTTCTGAGGACAGATATTAAAATGTATCTCAATACAGTGACCTATCAGGGATTGCAAATGCTCTTAGTTCCACAAAAAAAGAAACCCTGGTGCCACTGACATCAGGAGCAAACCTCTGGTTGTCTGCAGCAGAGCTAGGATTTCACTCATGGACTAACTCCTGTTAGGTAATTAATTTATAGCACTGTAACCAACTACAGCATTTTCTGACAGTTTGTGAGATTTTAGAGTTTTTCACATGACAGAAATTGAAACAAAAATACAACCACAAAGCTGAACTCTTAATCTGAAAGCTTTGTATGACTGTACAGGTTAATAAGGGGCTGCACAAGGAGGTTTTTGGTAGAGTTCAGCTGATACCTACATGCAGTCGTTTCACATCTGTAGCAACATAACAGTACAAGGAACACCGGTGGAAAATTGTACAACGAAACAGAGAATTAGTCGTTTTATACAATTTTGTTGTAAGCAACTTTTCCCACCTACATAAAACACACAGGAGCTTCTTGGCTTTCACTTGAGTACTTTTAAACTAACAACCAGATATATTTCTGTACTGAAAGAAAAGTTCTTTCCTCTTCAAACCACCTATGACATGCAACAGCATAGTTTGAGGAAAATACTGCCTATGCTTCCTTGGGATGACTGTTAGGGTAATGGAAAATGAAAGGTAAAGACAAAAATGAACAAAGCCTAAACAATTTATATGAAGTTATGATTACTAGAATAATGCTGACATTAAAAAAACATTTCTTTGTATTAAAATATTAAGCAGGTATCCCTGATAAAGTGCATGCCTGCTATTCCATATAAACATAAAACCTACAGTTCCTGGAGCAAATATATTTGACAATTAAGTCTTTACAGCCTTACAGTGTAAAATGGGTTTAAAGGCAAGAAGGAAGGTATTTCCTTAAAAGTCAGTTTTTTACTACAAGGCTTGTACTTTACGCCCAGGAGTAAGATTGTCAGCAAACTAAGCATGTCTGTAACTTTATATATATATGCATATATACAAATATACATACACACTGTATTCTAAACAAGCACAGTTGACAAAAAACCAATGACACTAATAGTACAGCAGCAGACCTAGACAGGGGGTGACGTTTCCTGAAAGGCAACAAGAGATGCACTTGCACTGAAGCCAGTGGGACTGGTCAGCGGAAAAAGTTAAACATGGGCAGAAGCCTTTGCAGGATTAAGCACCTTTGATGTCAACTCTTGTAAAAATGAGATGTTTAATACTTCAAAGTACAAAAAGAGGCTTGAACCAGAATTATTTTTTTCCACATATACCTAACCTGCCCAAATGGCATTAATAAGAACAGCTTCTGAGATTATTTAAAGTGCAACAGCTTTATAAAAAGTGAGCATTTTACACAGACACTGGCATTCACTATGTGGCAATTTCACAGTGCCTATAGAAATCGGAAATACAAATCTTGTAAGAGATATTGTAAACAGAGCATAATCAATGTATTCCTATTACAGATGACAGAATAGCCACTCTGTAGAAATTTGAAAGTACAATTGTTAAGAAAAGCAGAGAACTGTGAGCTATGGAGAAAAGTTAGCTTGAGGAAAAAAAAAAAGGCAAAACACTGGAAAAATAATAGAAGTTTGTGAGAAGGAAAAAAGTTAAAGGGGAAACAAAACAATTACTCCGTATTAAGTCAGGGTTAAGGAACATGAGATGTAAGCAAGCACTGGAGTGAGGCAAGCCTGTGTAATGGATTTCGAGACTAACAGAACAGAGAGTTGAACATTCTTTACGTCTAAAAGCCTTTTATTATTAATTAAAGCTACAGTATTATCTAGACCTATAGCAGAATCACTAGTTCCAGGCATAAACAGATATTAGAGGCAAAAAAAAGACTGAAAACCCCGCGTGAAACCGCAAGTTCCCGAGCGAGCAGGGGAAGCCCAGCCTTGCCCCTGCCCGCCCGCCTGTCCCTTCCAAGGAGAGAACCGCAGCAGCAAACAACCCCCACTCCGTGCGGGCAGGGCCGGGGCGCTCCGGCCGCGGGGGCTCGGCCGGCCGGGGGGCAGAGCGGCGGCGGGGGCCGAGGTGGGGACCGGGGTCCGGCTGCAGCCCGGCGGGTGACGATGCCGCTTCTCTCTCCACTTCTCTCCTTCGGCAGAAGCTGGCGGTGCGGAGCTGCCCCGCGGCCGTGCTGGTGGGCAGCGGCGCCAGCGGCAGCGCCAAACCCGGCGGCGTCCCGGCGCTCCTCAAGGCACCCGGCGGCGGTGGGAGCCCCAGCGGCAGCCCCGGGCAGGGTCTGGCCATCTCCGTCCTGCCGGCCAAGGCTCCCATCGCGATGGTGACGGCGCATCTCAACGGCGGGCTGGGCTGCAGCGGCGCGGAGCCTCCACAGAGCGCCCCCATCAACCTGCAGACCACGGCCAAGCTGGTCGGCGCCCGCCAGCCGCCCGAGCTCGGCTCCAACGCCCAGGTAACGCCGGGCGGGCGGGGGGCGGCGCGCTGCGGGCTCCGCCGCCGCGGGGGGCGGGCGGGCGGGGGCGGGGCCGGCGCCCTGACGGGGCGCGGAGGGGCGGCTGCTGGGAGGGGGTTACAGGGGTAGGGGACGAGGGGGCTCTGAAGTGCCGGGGACGGGGGTGGAGGCTTGCCTCTCCCTCCAGGTGCCCCCGGGGCGCGGAGACTCGCCCTGCTGCCCTGGAAGGGGGAGGGCTTCTCCCTCTGGTGCTGTGCGGACCCTCCGCCCCACAGCCAGTGTGGGTGTTTGCCCCTTTGGGGCTACGGGGACTCCCCAGCTCTGCCCGGGGCAGAGTAGGTGCAGAGCAGGCAGGGGAGGAGGGCGCTGGGCTGAAGCACGGGGCTGCGCGTGTCCGGTGGGTTTGGGGGACAGGCAGGTCTCTTCACCTCTGCCAATGTGGACGGGATGGGAGCCCTAGTCGAGAAGAGCTGCACTGAGGGATGGGGACTTGGCTACCTCTTGTTGCTTTACCCTAGCTGCCCACCTTCGGTGGCTACTTTTCTGATTAAGAAGCAGTCCTTAATAACAAGATACATGTAAATAATTGTTATTTGCCATGTTGTGAGCTTAGATACTGGTCGCAGATCTGGCTGTGCCGTCATTTCAGGTATCTTTGGTGTGGTGCTGGTGTCTTCCCTCACTTAGGCAGAGTGAGTGAAAGCACAAACTGTACGGGAGTTGCCAGGCTGTTGCTTCCAGGACCAGGTGTACATATATGTTTAATGCTTGTATTCGCTGTAATCTAAATACGAAATAAATGAATTTTTGAAGGGAGAGCAAAAGAAGAAGGAGTGCTGTTTGCTGGACACATTGTTCTATGCAGTCCATTATCAGCCACAAAAGACAAGTTTTTACTCCAGTCCTGGTGTGTCTCAGGAGAGGGAAATGATGCTAATTAAGTTAAAATGTGAAGAAAGTGACAAATTCTTCCTAAAACTTTGGAGGAGAGGATGTAAACTCTTGTTGCTGACAATTGGAAATGTGGATTTCTTTTCTACTTTCTGCACGCAGAGGCTGTGGTAGCCTGGTTTTGTGTACTTTAAATCCCCTTCACAAGCTCGGGATATGAACCTCTAATAATCAGGAAAGAACACAATATGGATGAGGGCAACAGGCAAACTTTATCTGAAGATGTTTGTAAATCAAGGTTATGTTGGAATGCGAGGCATTTTTATACCCAGGAAGCCACTTCCTAAACTCTGGACAGGGAATGACCATCACCTACTGCATCCACTAACAAATGAAAAGCATATGCAACCACTTTGGGAACCAAATAGTCCTGTCCCTTTTTCTGGAGAAATGACATTGTCTTTAGCTGTTACACTAAAGTAACTGTGTGCTGTGCAGGGAATTCGGTTTTGAATCACCATTCTGTATTCATGCTGGGTAATTTCCTTTATTGAAGGTGTTGTTTATGCTTTACTGAAAAGATACTTGAAGCTATCTCAGTAGATATTTCTTAGAATCCTGGAAAATAACTATATAAATGATAATCATATAAAAGATAAAAGTTTCAATATTTCAATGGCCTATCATTTTGTGAAGGACTATCTTTTACTGTCACTGTCAGGAGCTATAGGAAGAAAAGAATCAAAACAGTGAAGGAAGAAGCTTGAAATAACATCTAATGTATTTAGCTTGAATAGTGAAATAATGGTCCCAGGTGCTTGAGAACAGTGCCAGTTACGATAGCTGGCTGCAAACTTGTAACTTCTGCAAGTGGTGTTAGAGGAAAAGACTTTCTAACCTGGGAAACTGTTGTGCTCTTGAATTGTCCACGGTGCTTCCCATTTATCTTTTCCAAAGGGCAAATGGGTTGCACTTCCACTTTCCACGTCCTCAGACGTGCTGTGGTCAGTGGTGTGTTGCAACCTGCTGAAGCAAAGCCTTTGATGCTTGTGCACTGTTTCTGTTCTGTGTTCTCTCAAACATGAAACAGCGTTTGCCCTGTCATTGCAACCTTTCTCTCAAAAAACAGCTTTGTTTTAAGCAGAAGCTTACTGTTATTGGAGTGGGAATACTGTCCAGCATTTGGGGTTTGCCTTGGTTTTGCTAGAGGAAGAGCTCCAGTGTTTTTCTTTAGAAAACTGTAGTTTTTGTAATTTAGTGTCTTTGATTATGATAGTAATTTATGGAAGAAGAAGCTGAGCAATGGCAGGTTCCTGAAGCAGATGACTATAGTGGGTTTATATTTTGAGAGTAGTAAGCAGGCATGGATAAACACAATTAGAAATATTGAATGTAAAAAATGCAAGCTGACCTTTGGTCCTAAACTGTCAGAAAGCTTAGTGCTGGATTGCATGTTAATTATCACTCCTCTACCCAAATTAAATATAATTTGCAAGGTTTCTTTTTCTGTTCAGATATATATAAATAAAATAACTTCTTGCTTTGTGTTTGGTATTCTTGATCCTGGAGTGGTGATTACAAATCAGTAGCAGTAAGCCTTGAGCTACTAGCGCTGTAGTGTCAGAGGGAAATTTCACTGTTGACATATATTAATAAGCATTTACTTTCCCTTTTTTGTTGTTTGTTTGTGTTTTTTGTTTGTTTTTGTGGCTTTGTTATTGCTCAGAAAAGTATTTTTTTCTGCTGAAATGTATGAAGCTTGTGAGATGGGGGATAATGGCAACCTTCTGCAAACTGGGTTAAGGTGGCAGGCTGATAGTAGTAAATGAGATTACTGGTGTAGTGTAGCCTATTCCTCTGCATCTGCAAAGTGAGAGAAAGGGCAAGGGCATGAAGTATAATGTTATGAGTTTCTGAGCAGTGGTTTCTGCTTGAAAGCATTTAAGGAGATCAGGATGTGTAAACGGTCATCTCAAGTGGTATCTAGCAGGAAGAATGAAATGCTAAATGAAACTCAGCAGAAAAAATAGGGCATCAAACACTGCAATCTAAATACAGAACTTTCAAATATAAATAGGATTAAATGTAAGTTTGTTACAGAATTTTCCTTTTGGCAGCTGCGTGTCAGCGGTTTCATTTTAGGTTGTTGTCTACCCAGCAGATTTTTAAAGTTATTTTGAAATGTTGTTGACTGTAATGGAAGCCATATCTGCATTGAAAAAAAGTATCTTAATAAATACACACATAACACATACTGGAGGATTATTTAGGTATTTATCACATCTTTTATTAGAAGCAGGAAATGTTGTGATATTAACAATGACTGAAATCTGTAAGCATTGGAAATCATGAGCTCCAGAAACTAGTGTTAGGTCTATGCTATTCCTTGGCAGCCTTTCAGTGTCAATCCAGTTTATGAAGACATGACTGATGGAGCTACACTGATGGAAGCGTACATGCAGGGATGTCATGAGTACACCTCTTTCTCCCGCTTAGAGAAATGAAGCTTGGAGCTTCATTTGGATGATCTGGAGCAAGTTATGTTGGCAAAAGCTGAATTTTGCTGGCATAAGCTGAATTTTGCTGGCATATGCTGTATACACGCTAGGAGTGCTTTGCCTTCAGAGAATAACTATTGCTGTTCTGTATAAAGAATGCCCTAGAGCTACTGGATAGTTGTAGGATATCACCATGCTTGTACCTACAAAGTACTCATGGTATAAAGATTTTAATATAAACCTCTCAAATTATATTTTTATTGTGATTGTATTCATGTGCTATTGGTTATTTCCTATCCTAGCCACCATTTCCTGACTGAAAGCAGGATCTGAGGTTGCTTTGCTAAAGGACAAAGTCCCATCTGCTGTGCTGGAACAATGTACTGGATAAAGAAAATGCCCCTCTGTTACCTCCTCATTAGCTTCTAAATCACAAAACCGAGGGCCAGCAGGCATCCCAGAACCTAGTTTGGTGAAAGCAGAAAGCCTTTTGGCCATTCAAAAGACAGTTGGATCAGCCAGCTATTGGGAGAACAAGCAAAGAGGGGGGAATGCAGCTGTCAGACCACTTGGCTGCTTTTCAGGCGCTGTAGCAAAAGAAGAAAGCACTGGAAGGGCATCTCTGTGCTGGACCATGGAGCACCATGATACAGCGACAAAGTGGCTTCACAGAAACATGGCGCAGAGTGTCTGTGCAGAGGCAGTGGGTGTCCTGGAAGCAGTACACTGGGAAGGGCTCGAGGTAACCCTTGCCTCTCAGGCAGCCCCGCTTCTCTAGTTTCAGAGAGACGTTGTTTGCAGCTAGCCTGGCTATCTCTGCACAGCCCAGTGGTGCTGGCTTTAAACTTATCCATAGCCTTGGAATGAGGGTGCTGCCAGAACTGGCTCTTGCTTTGTCACCATAAACAGCATTCTCTGTGTGTATCTGTCATGTGCTCTATGTGCACTGGTCACCTACCAGAAGTCCCAGAGGCTTCTAAAGTGCAGAGTAGTTATTAGGTGCAGGAACATTTGGATACTGCTGTTATGAAAGAGCTGTCTCTTCTTTGTGATCCTGGTGTGATGCTCTGTCCCCTGTTACTCCATGCAACTCTTAGAAAACGTGTTAGGAAGGCACTGACTCACTGTCCATCAGACCCTACAAGCAACAACATAAAATCTGCCTTCTCCTCTCCATGCTTTCCTTCCCACATGTGGATTCCCTGGGTCAGCTGGAGAAAAGTTTGGCAAGCTACCCCATGCACGTGTGCTGTTGTGTCTTGGGGCTTGTCTATACAGGGAGGTTATTTCAAACTAAAATACAGTATGAGGATTTACAGTGCTATAAATTCTTGGCAAGATAGTAAACTGTTCTCCACAAATGCTTCATTAACTCCACAGCTCAAAGAACTACTTATATCCATGTTTAGATTGAGCAAGCTATGTTGGCATCCATTTTTTTTCTTCAGGAAAAAGTGGCTTTTATATGTGTAGGAGGATGGTCATATATACTTCTTAGGAACCTGTATATTCAATTTACCAGAAAAAGCTGCATTCCAGAAGTTTAAGAACATACCTCTGCCTGTGGTGGCCATTTTTCAGAATAATTTATTTGTAGAATGATTTATTACCTTTCTCTTCACCATCCCACTTATAGTGCTCCACTCTGGTGTCTGTAAAAGTGCTTCGTCTGTAATTGGAAATCCACCTGCATGTATGACTAAGTCTTTTTGGCTTTTATTTATTATTTGTATTGCAGTAGTACTTAGAGGTTTTATTTATAGATATATTTATCCATATTGGTTATGTGGCTATATTTAGCTTTTTTTTTTTTTTTCTATAATCCATGTTACCACAGTGTATAAGAACACAGCAATAGTTAATTTATCCTCACGATATGGAGTTACTATGACTAAGGTGCTATTATTCCACATTTATCTGTTGGAAAACTGAGAAACAAATAATCCACTTGTGCTTCTTCACAGGAAGCTCCTAAGGGTTGCCTTAGGCAGGATCCCTGTATTGGTAGCCACACTACTGACCTTTTTGATCACTTTGAGAATGCATCAGACATGTCCATGCTGCATGTGGCATCGTTGAGAACAAGAACTGTCCCACAAGTCCTTAGAGCATGTCACGGTCCCTTTTAGCCCTTGCCGTAGCTCTTTACCCATCTCTCTCATACACCTTGATCTGCTGCTCAATCTTTATCATCCATATTGATCTCAGTGTGCCAACACGCAGGCAGAAATGATGGCTACTCAGGACAGGGAAGGACAAAAGAAAGATCCACACGCTACGCATAGACATAGGTGAGGGAAAAAGTAAAGACACTGTAGTATGGATTAGGAACACTATGGTCATTTTGGCAACCTGCAGGAGGACCAGCAGTCTTGTTTGCACCAGAAGTGTGTACCAAAGAAGTCGTTGCACTTCTGGAGTCTGTGGCTTCTGGTCTTATTGTTACACTAGTTATGTCTTTCTCCAGGTATGACTTGATCAGCAATGGCTCACGAACTTCAAGATGTTGAAGGGTTTTGTTGAGGTGTTACTTGAGTTTCATTTTATCTGGCACTGTGCTGGTTTCTGGCTATCTCTCCTGGAGGAACAGAGCAATGAGTGTTCTGTGTGGTTGACAGTCCCTACTGACTTTCCTCAAATTGTGCCATTTTTTTCAATCTCCTCAAATGTGAAGACGGGGTTGTGTCTCCTGGTGGGGCCAAATTAGCACTCTGAGCCATCTGCTTCCACCAGTTTATGAAGGCAACTTGGTGTGGTAACAGTGTTCTATTAGAAATAACAGTACAGGAGACTACTACACAAAAAGCCTGTAGCAGGAAGATTTTGAACAGACAAGCCCCAGGCTGAGCTGGTTATGGTACTGCCCATGTCATCATGCCCATGGGTTCAGAAAGCAGTTATTGTAGAGAGAGGAATTCTGAGGTATGGCCCTACTAGACAGTGTCAGAGGGACATCCAGATTGCTCTTAAGAACCAAAATCCTTCTCTGGGATCCCACTTGAGCTGCTGTGCAGGACAGTAGCATGAACATGGAATTTTGCACCAAGAGCTTTGCAGAGATTGTGACTGTCAGAGGTAGAGACTGAGATGCTCTAAAGTATTCGCTGTCCTAAATCCCATTGGAAATTCTACTTGTGGTACCTGGGCCCAAGTGTCTTGCCTGGGGACACACAGACCCCCTTACAGAGCACAGAGTTGAAACAGAGTCTTATTGGCGTATCAACTACTCAATTAGCCTTCCTGTTTCGTCTCCGTGGCAGACACTGAAGGCATACCTGTTGGAGGGAGTGTCTGCTAAAGGACATATGATACAAGCAACCAAGACAAAATTTGTGGGGGAATCAGTGCAGAGAGATGAAGTGACTTCTGAGGGTCACACAGCAGGAGAGGGCCCAGATTCATCCATCACTATCCTAAATTTCATCTAGCAGACCACATCTCTCAGGCTTTCAGAAGGATGTCAGCCACACTGTGAGTATGGGTAGGACAAAGACATTGGATTATTTTAGTTTTGGACCTCAAAGGTTTCAGTATCACATGTTCTGTCTCCTGGATCATCCTTTGATAGCTTTAAGGCTGAGTTGTCTTCAGGAGATATTTGTAAATGTAGAAGAGGAGAGGTGGCTCAGCCAAATTAAATGAAGAATAATAACAAAGAAAAAGATGAGGAGAGGGGCAACCCCAAGGATTCATAGCCCCACACACCATCCAGTGTTCCATTCTGTCATTTGGGCTGTACTAACTTTTAACTATACCACTAGAATGTTGTCAAGAGTACAGTAATTTTAGGAAATGAATTATAGACTATGTGTGACAGATTCTGCTTGTATTTACACCATCTTAGTTGCAGGTTTTGTAAGGGAGGTACACAAATTTATTCCACGTTTAAATACGGTTAGCTAAGAGCAGGATTTGGCCTTACTACGCTGATATATACTGCATAAAAGCACTCTAAAATTTGTATTTCTTGATAAATAGCATACAATTACATCCTTTCAGGTTAATTAAACCGTTTTGCAATGCCGGTTGCTGTTGATGGGATGTTTAAATGTCAGATTCAGAATAAGCACTTATGCTTCTTGATTATAAATGGCTTCCTTTTAAGTATCCCAGACATATGTATATGGTCAATGCATCTAAAGTGTGTGGATTTCTGCTTTTCTCAATCTGCATTTTCATTTGGTCTACAATAGGGTCAAACACGCACTGGTATCAAAGCCTAAATAAAGACTCTCAGCAACTGAATAAAACCTGATTAGGCCCAATATGGTATTCCTTATGTAACCAAAAATTTCCAGTGAAGGGTGTGGAGTATTCAGCAGGAAAGGATAAGAAAAGTGGACTCACACTGACTGTCTGATGCCTTTTTGTTAGAATCTAGGAGCAACCTTTCTAAATTTGTTTCTGTGGGGACTGGCAAGCAAACAGCACTCTGCCAGAACTTAAATGACCAGGAAACAATAGCAAGACCCAGTTTTGGAGACTGTACTATGTATGATTCCGTCCTCTGCAACCTTAGTGTCACTAAAGGTCCACTCTGCAGGTTTATGTGAAGTGGGATGTAGGTATGGCTGTGCTACTTCAGTGTTTATGAAATGGATTTTCCTCCTACAAGTGTCTGGAAAGAGGCTCTAATGAGGAATGTGAGTGGAGGATGACTACAGCTACTTTAATTTTGTCAATGATTCCTGGTTATACAGAAGAACAATGGATCACTCAGCCTATTTGTATATCTAGGTCCTTATAGGCAGAAGTAATTAACTGGCCTGGGTATAGGGAACCAAACAAAAGAGACCACGTTGAAGGAGGGAAATGCATTAGCTTGAATTTCATGCCTTTTCTTGAGAGCTATTTTAACTTAATAAGGAGAGTCTTAAAATATAGGAATATATAGGCAGTCCCCTTATGGAAGTTCCTGTGATATTTTTATACATGCTTATCTATCATCCATGTAAACAAAGTTCTGAGTCCCTTGTACTAATGCTGAGAGTTTATAGCACATTATTGTTTTGACGCTAATCAGAGTAACTCCCATGGAGAGCTTTGATGCACTTCAGAAAACCAAAGAATGCTCTGAAAATGGTAATACACTGTAGCTATTTCATTGTAATTGGAGGCTGTCTGTGCCTCATGGAAATTACCAGTCAAGCATTCTTGAAAATGTCAGAATTTTCAAGTTAGTTCCATTTAAAATGGGGGAGCAAGAATGTGAGGGGATGGATAGAAAATGTGAGGGCTGTGTGATTCAAACTTGAAGTGCAGTTTGTAATAATGAAAGATGATCAACTTTGGGGGTGGAGAAATCATCTCCTAGGTTTTCTAAATTACAGGATGCATAAAAACATCCACTTATTCTACATGTACTGTTACTTTAATAAAAGGCACCACTTTAGGAAATTAAAGGCTTTGGAATATCGCCAAACGTTTTAGTTCTATTTATCGTCAAAAGGTGGGTTTTTTTTCATTATCCATGGAGCTTGTGGGGTAGTTGAATAATTTGCAGGAATTTGAGTGTTTGATACCAGACTGCAAACTCTATTGATCTTCTTTCAATGTTCATATTGCAAATATAAGCATGATAAGATTTCCTGTTCATGTTATAACTGTGTCAGGATTTGGCAATTGGTCTGCTACTAATCTCATAATGTGCATTTGTGTCTATATTTAAATTAATTGGAAAACTATATCTGAAAATACTGCTCTTAAATAATTTTATGCATAAATGGGGAGGAGGGAAAGGGAGGCTAGATGGTGTAAATACAGAGTGCTGATGAACACTCAAGTAGTACATAGAAATATCTTAGAAGCTATTCCTGACAGTAATAAAGACAGCAACTTGATTTCATCCATGGATAATAAACTGGTTTCACATTGCAATAAAAGCGGTGCTTATGCTATATTAATATTTATTAGCACTTATTGATGTTAGGGTTTAGTTGTTGTATTTTCTTCACATCACAGCCATTTTATAAAAATTCAAGTTAAATTGCTACACAATAAGCAATTAAAAGTGTTTGTGCATGTGAGAGAAAAAAATATTTGTCTGAGGAGATATTCCTATAAGGAAGGGCAGACCCTTACTGCCTAGGAATCTAGAGAGCTGTGCTCAAAACTATGGAGTTACGTGAGTTTCCATTAGTTAAAGATTTGGCACTCTGAATGCATATTTCAACACATAAGCACTGTTCTGCTGTTTATATCAGAGCTGTTTGTATGGATTTCCTGTTGTTTAACAATATATTTTTGTATTGCTTGCTTTGACTGTGTGCAGTGCCTCATAAAAGGAAGAGATTATGTATTACATTCGGTGGCCTTTTTTTGTGACGTATGAAGGTTTGCTAACTTGCGGGATAATGTGAGTCAGAAAGTGATCTGATCCAAATTTAACCAAATTTGTTCATCTCTAAATTTAGAGAATAGCTGAATGGCAAGGCAGTTATATTTGAATTTCCATCAGTGACAAGGACAGAGTGTTGGCGGATGCCTGTTAACAGCTATATCATGTGGTTTTGATACTCATATGTGTGTGTATGGGTGGGAAAAGACTCATTACTAACTTTTATTTATCATGAGCCTGTTTCTTCTTTGACTGCTTTTAAATCACCCTTGGGGTTGATGTTGCTTCAGTGCGCATAATTCTTGTGCAGAAGGTCCGCTGTGGACCTGAGTCACATTTTTGCCCTCTAAGCAGAAAGACTTGCAATTGGACTTGGATTTTTATTATTATGAAAACCGAAACATAGACCCTTTTAAAATAAGCCAGGTACCAGGCAAGGTAAGACAAATCAAAACTCTTTTTATTGAACTTACTATCAGGCTTCAAGATCAATAATTTTCGAGAACACATTCAACTTCTGTCCTTCACTTGAACATAACCATGAGTTTAACGTGTATATAATTTACCTATCTTCAGTAGGATTGTTCATATGCTTGTAACTGAGTTTGTATTTACCTGCTTTTCTGTGCCTGAGTCTTAGTCTTTTTGATTATTCTAATTCTTTGGCAAAATATTCTCCTTGGAGGTTTGGCCAGTGAAAGCAAGAACATGTCCCCACTGCTTTTATACAAGACATTTAGTTAATGGGTACAGCTGTTTGTTTTGTTTTGTTTTTCCTCAGTAAGATCCTTGTTATAGACCTCTGTTTAGCCTTTTTCTCCTCTTTGATTTTATTAAGAACCCAGTTCAGTGACTGTGTCATCAAATTTGCACGTATAGTGATGGATTGTGATATTACAAACAATTTGATTGTTGCATCCCTCACTGAATCAAGCAATGAGACTGCCTGGATTGGAGATAAGTTCATTTTCACATAGAGGATCACTGAACTAGCAGTGATTGAATAGGTAATACCAGAAAGTGTATGACAGCTTTGATAAGATTTAAGTAGCATTGTGTTTCCTGTAGTTTGCTGAAGTGGTAGTGGTGATTTAAAGGTCTCACCTTACATGTTTCCCATCCTTATGAGTGTAAAATAAAAACACAAGTCAGCCCTGTTCAACTTAATGTGATATGCACTTCTCTTTAAAGAATCAGTAAACTGAAATATTTTAAAAAGACGGCTATTTTAGCATAGTAGTAAGGAGAAGATCATAGAAATTTGGCAGGGATACTACAGGGTATGATTTTAGAAGACTGTGTGTGGTAATTGATTAACATTTTCTCTAATAAAATTCCACCACCTTATTTGCTGACTTCACATGTTTTCTTCAAAGTGAAAAATTACTATATTCATTTCCCTTGCACTTGTCATTTCAAAATATAAGCAAATAATCTATATTCTGTTGACTTGTATAGCTTTTTAGTGTTTCTTGTTATACAGGAAATTAGACACTGCATTTGTTAGTATTGCTGGAAAAGAAAAGCTCAGACTTCCTAATAAATATGAGAAGATAAAAAGCTCAGGTTTCTTCTGTATCTGTGTTCTTAATGTGTGTTTTGAAGCCCGAGTAGGTGGCTCTGAACCACCACTGTGATGTGTTTACACTTTGTTTTCAAGTCTTGAGGAATATGAGATCAAACTCTGGTTCCTCTAGTATGAGTCCAGAAATTATTTCTAAATTTAG
Source organism: Patagioenas fasciata (assembly GCF_037038585.1). Taxonomy (NCBI): domain Eukaryota; kingdom Metazoa; phylum Chordata; class Aves; order Columbiformes; family Columbidae; genus Patagioenas; species Patagioenas fasciata. The sequence goes on along the minus strand of NC_092520.1, from coordinate 142,455,106 downwards.
AAGTAATTCTAAATTTATTTAATCTATTATTAAATTTATTCATAGAACCAGAATTGACCTATGTCTTGATATGCATAATATGCTTTAGTAAGTTTAAGTTTATAACTCTTCCTAATAGCAAAGTATTTATGCAACAAATTATATGACCATTTTCAAATACGTGTATTTGGAGTATCACCACTGAAGTTAAATATAGCAATGCTAAACTCTTACCAGCAGTTACTGTACAAGTTTACATCCCTAGCATGTCTCTAACCATTTTCCAATACAATAGGCTTAGTATGTCATTAATTATTATTATATTTTCTTTGAAAGGGAACCTTTCCTTTAAAACAAACAAACAAACCAAACAAAAATCTTTGTGACCTGTTCATCCCAATTTTCTTGAATTTTCAATTTACAGTGTCAGGGTGTAGACTCTACAGAACTTTCATGTGTGCAGGTAGAACATAACTGAGGACATGAGTAGCACCCCTTACCAACATTTTTCTTTAAAAATCAATAGAAAATTCAAGTAGTGAAGTTCTCTTTGCATTACCTTGGCAATTATTTTGGATTTAAGATACTATTGTCCAATTAAAACCAGACCGAAACAGAACACAGTTTTTCCTCTTTTAGCTTTGGGAATGACTGGGTTGAAGTCCTCATCTCTGCAATGATCTCCTCACAAATACACGCGCAGACCTTCACTGAACTAAGACTCATAAAAGTTCATGGTTCTGCCTTTATGAAGACATTATTGTTGTACTAATTTGCAAAGTCGCAAGCTGAAAGCATAGGATTTATTTTCTCGCTGTGCCTTTTATTTCTTGCAAAAGAGATTCAGACTAGATCTTTGGAAGTATTTTAGTGTTGAAGTGCACCTAGCTGTCCAGAGTTCAAAACTTTGATCATCAAATTCTGCCAGGTAGCTACCAAGTCTAGACCCAGATGAAATCCATCAATGCCTCTGTTTCTACTGGTCGTATTACCTGTGTGCCAAAATGTTTGCACTGGGGCGCTGTAAGAACTGCTATTGTATTAACAGGGTTGAACAACAAGATGGCCAAAGCATTGATTGGAATTGTCAGTTGTCTTTTCTTCCAAGCATTCTCTAACCACCGGGCCATGAGGCCATGTTCTTTCTTCTCTCACTGACTGATTTAGCAGAACTTTAAAGAATCTTTCTATGAAGTATGCTCTGATAAGTGGCTTACAGAACCATGTGTGAGTGTAGGAGCTGAAATCTTCCTTCTCTGGAATAGGTGATTGAACTGAGGAATTGGTGTAAGGGAAAGATGGGAAGGAGGAAGAAATGAAAGGACAGCTTTCTTGGAGTGTGTTTTGAATGAAAGTGGTTGAACACAGAGCAATCTCCAGGAAGGGGCTCAGGGAGGTGAACTCCAGTGAGAATGAAGCAGGTCTCCTCTTTCAAAGCAAGGTACCAAGGCCTGGAGTCAGTAACACAACATAACACTCCTATTGAACATATCTAGACATCTATCTTCTGCCCTAGGGTGCTGGTTTCCAAATTTCTCCCAAGGTGCCCCATCATACTCTTTGGATACCCTACACATGGAAACCTGGATTGACATCTGCAGTAAAGCGCCTTAGAGCTGGTCATTGTAATGTGCAATACCTTCACGCGTTTGTGGATTCAATTCTAGGTACTGAGTTGTTGACACCTCATAGGTGATGTTGACAGGCTTGCTGAGAAGCAAACCTTTTGGTGTTCAGAGCATATTAATGGTTAAGACTGAAGCACATGAGGATTTGACTGTCTTTAGGGTCTGACTGCAGCTAAAGGAGGCAGGGCAGGGGCTATCAGGATTAGAAGGTGATTTTGAACTCTTTATCTGGAGCTAGGTTGGACAGGCATATTGCATTTTTTCTGAAACTCAGTCTGCTAGAACCTTGGAAGATGTCCCAGCATCCAGGTTTATCAGAAAGAGAGGAACCTTTGCTGACTTTAGTGTTTATAAGGCTCATTTTACTAGCACTAATGTTAATGCGGCATCTCAAGAAGAAGAGATTTTCTACTCTGATCTCTAAGATTTCCTGGCCTTATCATGGTAAGGAAACACTGGTGCTCACTTTGGTATCCTTACAACTAAGGAAAAATAGTATGTGTAATGTATTATTATGTGTTCTGAAGTGTGTGTTTGTGTATTCACATACATATGGTGTATATATATATGTATCTTACGTATATATTTATGAATTTATTTATATAATAATAAATTTGCCAAATCCTGTTACTGTCTGAACAAATCAACATAAAAGATCAGCCTTTTTATTTGGATCATCAAAGAATCAATTACGTTTGTAAGTGAATAATGTTGAGTTTATCACCCTCCAAAACAAATTAAGGTGCTGCTGTATTTCACTGTTTTCTTCTAATTAGAAGAAGGCACCATGTAGCAATATCTACAATGATTTTTCACATTTGCAGTCATAGAACTGTGGAATACCGAAATTAAGAATTCAAGAGCCATGCTGTATTAAAGCAGTATTTCCCACTGGGTTTGGCTGGTGGGCAAGTAGCTCAATATTGCTGAGTAGTCTGCCTAAAAATAAATAAAGCAAGCTTATGGGATGTTCTTGGGGAAGTTATTGCTGTCTTCTTGCTAACTGATTATATTAATGGCAGAATTTTAAGATTGGTCATATTTATACACACTTTGTATGGAATTCAGGCAAAGTCTTTCTGTTCCTTCCCCAAGTTCTATATTCGAAGAAGCTGCTTTGGGTAACAGCATTCAGTTATTATGGCTGAGCCGATTTAATAGCTTACTTTCTCAGAAAAAGTTGGAACCATCATTCCATTTTTCTGTTCCCTTGCCTTTGTGTTTTTTGTCTTTCCCTCTGTCCCACCCCAGCTAAGAAATGTTGCTTTTTCCCTTGTCTTTGTTCTGTTGCTTGTTGGATACTTTCCTAAGCTAACTTAACTAGCAGAAAACTTTCTTTATCCTGGTTTGCAAGCTGAATTAGCTCAGCTCAGGGCCTGACAAAAGGGACTGTGTGGCAGAGAGCAATTAGATCGTCTCAGGCTGTCACTCCCCTCATGTTTTCCAGTTATTCGAAGTGGCTGATGCATGCATAATAAAAACTCACAGCAAGAACTGCAAAAGCAGCTCTGAGCCCTATGGGTACTAAAATGGAATGATCTTAATTTTTCAGTAGCTCCTATTAGGCTGCATGAGCCGTTCTGATATGTGAGGATTCCTAAATCGTTAAGGAATGATGATCTTCTCCTCCTTTATTTTTCCTTCACCCACCATCTCTTTGCATACCCTAATCCCCACGTCCTGCAACTGGGGTAAAGCAGTAGTACTTTAGCAGCTGATGGGACTCTGTTGAAGATTTTTTACTTATGCTTGAACTCGCTTGAGATAGAGGCTAGAATCTGCTTTCTGCGTCATGCTGTGCACACGTTTTCCCCCTTTACTCAGAAATAATTCTGCAGCCTGTGAACAGGGAATAAGTAATTTGAAGACATTAGTCATTAAAAACAGGATCAACCTGGAACAGCTTAGTAGTTCAACAGAAAATCTATTATGAATCAGCTGAGCAAGAGACTATAGGTGTGATCACAGCTACCGAGTGTTGTTGTTGCAACTCAGTGAGACTATACTCATTTGTGCAAGAGGTGGAGATTTAATTAATTGGATACGATTTCTGATTAAATCTTCAAATCACAGAACAGGTATGCGCATGCTAATTTAGTTCACAGAACCAAACTTCCCTCTTCTTTTTTTTTTTTTTTCCCTCCTCCAAAAATGTATAGTGTGATCTAATGACTGAGGGAAAATCCAGACTGTTTCCCTGCATAAAAGTAACAGTACCTTAAAAAAAAAAAAGCTAACCAGTAATTGATGGAAGCTGTGTTTAAGAACAGGTATTTGGTACAGCTATCCATCCTTATGTGTAAGTAACCAGTGGGATTTCTGAACCAGGGAAAGTCATGAACTTTATTCATCGTGATTTCCATTGCCAGAATATATGCCCACAATGTGTTCAAACTGAGTTTGTATTTTTGAGTTTATCCTGATGGGAATGTGCAAGTGGCAAGAAGTAGAGATAGTGGTCTGAAAAATCTGAGAGCCATGGTAAAAGCAGAGATAAATTAGGTGGTGCTCTGAAAAACCGAAGAGCCACAGTGAAAGCAGAAAATTGTTTGCCTTATCTCTGCATATACTCCTCTGATACCCTGGTGAGCTTTGATAACTCTGTGGGTTTCCTTGCAAATGAGCGGTGGTGAAAGGGATGAGTATAAATACCTCAGAAGCAATTAAGAGTTTGCTCACATCATGATTTTCAGAGCAGGTTTGGAATTTAAGGTGGTACCTTGTGTCCTGCTCCTTGTTGCTGCCCTAGTACTGGGCCTTGTGAGGGGCAGTGGGAGCAGTTGTCGGCTGTTTCAATGCAAAAACATCTGGCATGGTTTCAGTTGCTGTTAATTGGCTATGATGGCGCTGGGTTTAAATGGTATTTCTAGTGCCCAAAGAAAGGATGGTTTCAAAAACACTGCTATTTTAGAAAAGCAACAGGGCTTGTGTTTCTGATTGTCTACTTCATAACAATAATAACTGTGTGTACAGGAGTGTGATCAATGAATTCTGAGTAGAGAGACAGGAAGTAGGTAAAACAAACACTTTTGAAAGCTGGAAGAGAAATCTTTACATTTCCATGAAATACTAATTAAATTAGTTTACACAAAATATGTGTCCGAAGCGCAGTCTCTTTGGGACACAATCTGAGTGTGAAACTGAAACATACCATAATTTCACCAGATTATTAGAAATACAATGCACAGTGATTTCACCATATTTTGAAAATGAAGAATGATTTCCACAGATTTTGGTTGAAGTTAAAGTCTAGAAGGAGAGAAAAAAATATGTATGCAAACATATCATGCGGGAACCTCCAAGTTATATTTGAGTTCACAGTACCTTTACTGGTGGACTGTATGGAAAAAATAATAGCATTCGGATGTTTAGGTTAGCTAGAGGACAGCAACTATCCTGGATTACTGAGGTAAGGTGCAGCGAGTTTTAAGTCAAATGAACTTGAAGGTTGCATATAGTGCTTGGCATTTATATAAAGCAAGCTCAAGGTTGAATCCAGCATTCAAGTTGTAAAATGGATGTAGAATGGGTAAAAAAACCTGCAATTACTTCAGTGACAATCCATTCAGGTTAAGAATTTTCATCTTTGCTGTTGCCATAGCAATCTGTTCCCCTGTCACTACCACATTAAAAATCCATTCTGTAAAACTGTTGTTGCCAATATTGAACACATAACAGACAAAAACATTTTTGTAATAGCTTAGGTGTCTTATTTTCAACACGAAGACCTAGATCTTGGAGAGATGCATATGCACTTTGTAAAGAAAAAGATTAGTATTTCTATAATGCATTGTAGGAACACAATATTTGTGCTGCAGTATTGATGTCAGTATAAAATAGTTTGCAAATAATACAGCAATGCAGTGTCAGTTGAACTCAAATAATTGAATGGTTCTGCTAAGATATAACAAACCCATATGTTCCTGAGTTAAATATTTATTTGGGTAGCATGTTGTAGTGAAAGGGTTTTAAACTGTATGGCTGTTTAACCTTCTCCTACTCACTGAGTCCAATTCTCTTCAGTGATTGACTTCAGTGATTTTGTCTGTACTGGTGTAATTCTGCAGTGGGAGGAGAGTTGTGTCCCCTAACAGTTTTATGTTTGTGATCTAACCCTGAATTGCTCATGTACCCAAGCTCAACAATGAGTTTGTAGCGATAGTGAATTGTAACAGGTCTTTAAGCTTTTTTGATTACATCCCAATGCAGGGATGAAGGGGACGAAGAGGGAGGGAAGTAATTTGTAATTCAAAGCAAACATAGCAGTGGTCTGACAAATGTATTTACTGAAACAGAGTAAAATGTAAATACCCTCCAATAAAGCAGAGATACATATCTGTAGATATATATAGATGTGTGAGTATTAATTCAGGGCTGAAATGCAGAAGTTTATTGAAATCATAAATGTGTGTAAATCATGGATTTAAAAACTCAGGCATTGAATGAAGATGCTGTAAGATAATGGACAGTAGGAAACAGAATGTATGGCGCTTAGTCTGATCATCAACAGTGTAAATCTCATCCTTGTTTTTACCTCAGCATCCTTTTGTCCTTAACCATCGCTAGCCTTCATCTTTTGATTTCTTATTCTCTGTCCATACCATACTTCGTTTCACTTTTTATGTCTTCTACTTGCTGCTGTCCCCATACTTCTGTCCCTTAGTACTCTTTGAGAGCCTTCATCCAGGGCTGGTGTTGGTCCACCAGACGCACCAGAGGAGGAGAAAATATAGCAAATAGTTGCAATGCTATTGGATATTAATAGAAGAACTGAAGGTGAGAAGTGATTTTCTTTTTTAACTGCTCTTGGCAGTATCTTCCAAGTTTTTTATTTTCTTTTGGTTGCATAGGAGGAACTTCTTTTGCTGTCTTTTGATGCAACAGTGTCCTCCTGTTTTGGGGCTTTTGGGTTGGTTTTCTGTTTTTAAATTCTCATAGTTATGATTTTCTTAGTGAGTAAAGTGACCGCTGAAAAGACAGTTTAATTTGCTTCTCTTCCCCTGTTTTTGTGATTTGAAATGTGACCCTTCAGAGCATGCTATGGGAGGACATTTATCCAAGAGCTGAGATTGCAGGTCACCTACACAGTGGGCCTGCTGTGGTTCCTATCTGAGGGCATCTGTGGATTGCTCAAGTAAAAAAAGGTGACCCTGACATGCCAGATTCCTGTCTGCTCTGTATAGGTCACTGAAGACAGGGCTTTGGAAGGGGTTTGTGTTGCAGCCATATGCGTTCATTAGCCATTAACTCCTACAATGGGTGGTGCAGTGGCTGAGGTTCCTGTTCCAGTCCAGGACTGGGGCTGATGCTTGAGGCAGGAGTTAGCAAGGGGTCATGGGCTCCCAGATGCTGGGCTTGGCTAATAAGTGCTGCTGGATGTAAAGTTCGGTGAATTAGACAGTAGGAAATACAGCTTGCAAATTTGTTTATATCTGAATAAAGTTCTCAGTGTAAAGACAGTAAATCTGGCTCAAATGCATACAATGAAATCAAAACAATTCTGAGGCAAACGGAAACTTTGCTCTTCACTTTCCCCCCTCACTGCACGTTTCAGTGCTCTCACCACATTGCAGGTGTTTCAAGGGGTCACCAGGAAAGCCCAAATAGACTGAGATAGAGGAGAGATTTGGAGTTATCTTTGACTTTTATGGACCTTTTTTATTAAAATGCTTAGAGCTGTAAATGTAGTAATAAGAAACTCATTTATCTTGACAAAAGTGCTGCCATAAACTATTCAGCACTCATAAAATAACCTTTTAAATTATTGTTTCTGCTGGTATCGATAAATTCATACAAAGTGCTTAAAGGTCAGGCATTGCCAGAAAAATGTCTTTTCAGCTTGTTAATTAAAGGTTTATAAAAATGTGCACCAGCTTGCTCTTTGGACAAACTGGAAAAAAGGAAGGACTGAAAAAAAGCCCCACATGGATAAAAGTCATAGTGTGGAATTAGTGAGTGACGAGTCTTTGATCCACTAGGCTTACCGTGGCAAGCCTGGACAGTTTGTGTGTGAAAACAGGTGGCACTATTAACAGGAGGAGAAAAAAGTTTTTCCCTTTTTAGAAGGGAGGTATCTTGATTATTTGCCTCTCACAGCCTGTGGGCATGAGCTGAGGGCACAACTAGAACTGAAGTCTTAAGGTGAGTGTGGGTGGTATTTGTCCTGTTATAGCTTGAGCCATGGAATGTTTGTCCAGTTCTCATTGCCTGGCCAAGAACATCAGATAAGGATGTTTAATTTTGTTTGCCAGGAAAGTGGTTTTATCTGCTTCGTTATGTACCACTTAAACTGGAGCAAAGCAATGCTCTGAAATGCACTGAAAAATGTACCCAACCATCCATTCTAGCACCTGCACCTCCTTCATTGCACAGACCACAACTGCGATTCCACCTGTTTTATACTTCAACTGTTCCACCCATCATCATGGACACACCCCGGTCTGATCATTAAAATCTGACCTAAAAATTAAATTACTCGGATGGGACTCCACATCAACAGATGATATGAGGTTAATCAATCACGTGGATGAGACACTGGAAATAAGAAGCCTGGTTTACATTTCTACCTGCACAACAGTCTAGCCCTGACAACATTGTTTTACCCCTAAATCTCAATTTTTTTCATCGCTAAAACAGAGACAATAATACTGACCTAGGTGAAATACCCTAAGATAACAGAAGAATTGTGTTACAAGAAAAGTATAGAGGTTTCTGTCATTGAATTCTGCTGATACAATAGCTTGAACTATTTATTGCTCAAGCTGGGAAACAAAACCAAAACAATGTAAATAGTGAAAAGTAAAATAGATTCCTGCATATCTCTCTGTCTGAAGATACTATAGTGCTATTATTAATGTGAGATTAAAGTTTAGAATTTTCCCTTGGCCATATGATTTTTATGCTGAGATTGTTTCCTTGAATATTAAATAACAGATCCTTACTATAAAAATATTTGTAAACAGGAGGCTGTATCTTTGTCACTAAAAATTTCATAACCTGGGAATGCCATAATTCGTTTTTGTTCTCTCGGGATTGCTGCAGAACTCCAACTTCAGGAAAATAAATCTGAATAATTTTTTGAGAGAGCAGGTAACAGTTCATTTCTCTGTTGCCCACAGACAATACATCCTGGCTTTGTCTTCAACTGGAGCTAAGAGAACAGTGCAGAGTAGTTTCTGGGGGTTTCTTGTTGCTTCTGTTGTTCCCATCCATTTGGATCCGTGGCTCAGTGTTTTGAAACATAAAAGGCAATTGGCCCAACAGTGTAGCCAGAGGCTGAAGTGAGCTCTTTCTTCACTGAACAGAGGCATTCTGTTCTAGAAAAGGTTAGTTAGTTAGTTAGTTAGTTAGTTAGTTTTTCCTTGCGATTGATATTTGAACTAGTACAAGAGCTTTGTTATTCAGACAAGGAGTTTTTGTGCATCCTACCAATTGATAACTGTATCTCGTCTTCTGAGGAAGTTGATTCTTATCTTTATAGTCAATTCTCACTTTCACTCATTGTCAGCACTTCAGATTTTAATATGTCATATTCTGTTGGCCAGTTTGAAAATCCTTACAAATCCACTTGCATCTGTAGGAATAGGAATATCAGAATGTGTATTTTCAAGGTCAGAGGTAGCTTATATAAAAATTATGAGAGGTGCAACCATGCTTTAAGTATGATCTTCCAGAAGGAAAAACTTCATGTTTTAACTTTTTATGGAGGGTATATGTACAGCCCAGGAGAAGATGTGGTGCTCCTCGTGTTTCCAGGGAAAACTCAGACATCACTGCATTGTGAAAGAAATCTCTTTCTATTTATAAACAGTGTTAGGATGGAGGGAAAAATATACATTATATTTGTGATCAACTTTCAGTTCCTCTAGTGTGGGTTGGAAAGTTAATTTTGGTATTTGCCTTAAAAAGCAAAATAACTGGCCTGACTTAATTTTAGTTCTTGCTAATATAGAGCAGGAAGTTGTGATGTGTCTAATAAGTGGCAATAGCAGAAGGGGGCAGCTCAAGTTCTCCTCCTCTCCAGACTGCAGGAATTTATCACACTATCCTTCCCAGTGCGTGAGGCTGTGATATGGTAGAAGGGGCAAATAAGTCATTTGTTCAGCTATAGTATCCTTCCAGTTGGTTTTATTCCATGCATCACCCTACAGGGATAACTGCAGTGGAAAAACCCGCTTCTCTTCCTCACTCTGCTGCCAATACCTTCACTTCTGCAAGAAGGTGTGACTTGTTCTGGAATCCCTAGGTAGAAATGCTGCTTACTCAGCCCTACCCCTTCCATCTCTGCTCATGGCTCAAGACAGTATTTTAGTGGAGTATATTTTTCCATGGATAATCCAGGGTACTGATAATTCATGAGCACTCAGGAAAAATTGTCTTGCGTGTTTATAAGTGTGCAGCCCTCTTTGTTGTTTAACTCAGACAAATCTTATGCAAATTTGAATCTTTGCTGAATATATAACATCACACCCCCAAATGTCTCCAAGAGGAGCAGCAGAGTTAAAAATATAAACTCTGTAGGAGAAGTTAATTAAAAATATTCTGCATGATAATGCATGGTATTCTTATAAAACACTGTTGTTAGAATGAAATAGATTGTTTTACCACTCTGTTGTTGAGGTTTGAGCAGAATGCATCGGCATGGGCCTGACACAGTTTTGCTTTCCTTGAGCTGATTACTTTATAGTCTCTTTTCTACTGACGAATTTCATTACCAGACTGGTGTAATGTTAGCGTATTTTATCCTACTGGCTGTGATCTGTCACTTTTGTTTCAAGGAGAGTTAAATTTAATGAAATTCAGCTGAGTCTGTTTTTCTTTCCTTAGCCATTTCTAGCAGCCCAATAAGTTTTTGTGATCAGTGTTTCTTGCTGTTAGAATGAGAGTCATCTGCTGGCTTAGATTGCCATGTTGTCCCAGCAGCAATTAAGAAATGTTAGATAGAAATTATAAAATTTTACCCTGAGAATATGGGCCAGTTAACCAAAATATGAACTGTGATCGTGGGTGAAGAAATGAAAGAGGTTGAAGGCGAAAAGTTGGCAGTATGTTCTTTAGACCTACGGCCCAATCTTAAATTTATAAGCCACCTGTCCTTTTTAATGGAGAAAATAAAGTTCAAATTATTTGCAACATCTCAGATCCAGTATTTTAGGAGCCTCTGTGGGTGAGGCTTGAAAAAGGGGTGCTGTTCAGACCATCTATAACAGAATTCATAAATCTACATCTATAGATATCTGTATCACTACAGATAGATGAAAAGTCAGCAGAGGATTGGGGCTAAACAGACACAGTTTGTTGGTTTTTTTTTTGGTGGTGAAACTTGTCTGTACTTGACTCTGTATTACAAAACCATATGTAGCTTACTCTTGGTATCCAACTGTATTCGTAATGGTAGAAGGTAATACTGGGTTAACACATATCATTCCTCCATCTATGAAGTAAAATTTACGTAGAATATGACAATATATTTGCTCATACAAGGAGCTACCTCAGATATTTTAAATAAACTTTGAATAAAATTGTTATACAACTAAGAGAAGGATGAGGAAGCAAAATAAACGTTGGTAGTAATAGCTGCTGCGTTGACCCACATGGATGTTGTTTCAGCTGAATGTTAGGTTAGAGTGTGCTATAGTAGATTTGTAGATAGCTTTCAGTTTTAATAATTCATCATTTACTATTTACTAAGACACAGTGGACTTCTCTTGTGATCCTGGCTACCATGAAATGCATCATCTTACCAATGCACATGTTGAAGTTTCACTGTGGTGCGATTCACCTTTCTGTTTTTTGAAAACAAGCTGGTGCCTAGAGAGCCTTCAAGCCATGGCAGCACACTTGTATTTCCTTTGTGTACCAAAAAATCTTCACAACAATGAGGTGTATCCTTTGCACTCAGATTTACCAAACGCATTAAGGGGACAGTAGGCTTTAGTTAACAGTGCTTTGTACAGAAGATTAGAGAGAAGGAAGGGTCTCTGGCTCTTTAGCAGGAGAGCTTCAATGGACTGGTGTGTTAAGCCCATCCATCATGAGTTGGGAAGAGACAAACAAAGAGCTGGAAAGGAACCACTGGGTCGGGCAGATTCTATCTGGGGAAGCTGTGCAAGTGTTTTAAGCTGTGTTCAACTGCTTTTCTTCCAACAGACTTTGGGAACTATCACTGCAGTGCCCATTAAGGTTCCTCAGGTCAGCTCCTTGCAGAGGTTGGCAGGACAAGGACCAGCAGTGCTACCTCAGGTACAAAACGCGGTTCCAAAGGTGGTGGAGGGGGGTGGTTTGCTGAATTCATTTTGCTGAATGAAGACTCACCTTCAGTGAGTTGTACAGCAGAGTTGTGGTTTTCTCCAGTTCGTGAAAATGAGATAAATCAATTTTCTTCTGGGAGCATACTGTTAGTACAATGGAAAGCTATAAAAAATCTTGTAGATTCATTGTGGAAGAACAAAGCACATATGGCACACTGTAAATTTATGTTTTATAAGATGAATCACAAATCACGGAAGTGAAAATCTGCAAGTATTTCATTTAAAAAAAAAAGTGTGGAAGTATTAACCTTTCTGATAAAGATTTAACCTCACACATTCTTTTACTAACTTACTTGCCGTATCCCTGTCTACCCCAGTATAAAGGTTTGATCTGACTAACCCAGGTGCCAGACTGAAACAGGATTGGCTGGGTAGGAGTAAAAGGAGAGTTACACTCACAGATTTTTACAATTCTGTCAAACTGTGTTTTCTTTTCTGAATATCCATTACTGTTTCCCTAACCACACTTTATTCCCAGTTTCAACCTGCTTTCTCAAATTTTGGATGTAGTTTTCAACAAGTGTTTTGCTGCAGTTCTGTGGTTTGCTTTTCACACTCATTATCATTAAGTATAACTGTATTTCTCCTGTGTGGTATTGAAGTCAATGCTGGGCATTCCTATTGTTCCTTTATTTTTTTCCTAATACTTTCTTAGTGGCAGAATCTAGTAGAAGATCTGTGGGCTACATCTGCCTGGAGGAAGGAATATTTCCAAGATAGAGTTCTTAAATTCTCTCTTTGAATTACATTTTGTGGAAGGCAAAGTTGTGAATATAAAGGAAGGTTACCATTTTCTTATCAAATTCAAGACTTTCCTTTTCATTTGTTCTTACAGCATAATAACACATTGATTTCTGCCATTTTGGGGCGTCAAAGATGAGCAGATTGCTCCTGAAAATAGATGAAGTTCAAGAGCAGCTGAAAGACCTGTAACAGGAGCTTAAATTAATCATTAAGGTTATGTTTCAGCAATGATGATGGCATTGCAAATGCTGCATTTAGAGAAGCAACAATGTTCTATACTTTTGTTAAGTTGAAAAATTTTTGTTCAGTGTTAGATTCAATTTTGAAGAATTGGAAAAAGTGGAGGAGTCTGATTTCCTCAACTCTTTGAAAATAAGACATGTCCTTTCTGTCTTGCTGTTTAGGTTATGGCAAAAAGAGATTCAGGTTAGACATGAGGAAGAAATTTTTTACAATGAGGGCAGCATTAATAAAATACTGGCCCAGGTTGCCCAGAGAGGTGGTAGATGCCCCATCCCTGGAGACATTCCAGGCCAGGCTGGATGGGGCTCTGAGCAACCTGATCTAGTTGAAGGCGTCCCTGCTTGTTGCAGGGGGTGTGGACTAGATGAGCTTTAAAGGTCCCTTCCAACCCAAATTGTTTTATGATTCTATGATTCTAGTATTTTTGTTTGTATTTCACTTTGTTTCACTCCTTTCCTAGCACAGCCTTCAATTTCAGACCTGTTTTTGCAATTGTACTTAATACTAATGAAACACCAACCCTTCCTCAGCAGCCCTGAGCCATAGTTCACTGAATTTTCTATTTAATGTAGATAGCATGGGAAGTAACTACATAGCAATCTCATTTCTGTCAAAACTAAGAATGAAGTAGGCAGTAATATGTAGGACCACATTATCAGAAGTACATCTTACGTTCTGAGGTTTTTCTGACTTTTCAGAGACCAATACATTCTCCTTCAGCAACAGCCTGCCCCTTTTACAGACTGTGTCTTCTTTTGCAGTTCATCATAGTCTATATATTCCTCTGCCACTCAAAGCTTATGGAGAACTCTAAAATTTCCATCTTGTTTCATAGTGGGGAATGTCTTCCATCCATCAAATCTTTCTACTTGATATCTTAAGAGAAGCCAGGTTTTCATCCAAAAGTGCAAACTTTGGCTTCCAGCTTAATAGTCAAATGCCTTCAAAATACATTTAATATAGCCATAAATAAGAGTGATGTAAAGCAGTGATTCCCCAGCTATGGCTAGAGACAGGTGATCTGTAAGTGAGCTGCAGCACCATATCAATGTGAAATCTCTCCCTTGTCATAACTGTAGGTGAGTGCATAGTCATCTCTGGCAAATATTGAGGGTTGATAGGAATCTATGGTCCAGGAGAACTGGAAACTTCATAAGGAAATATAAAAATGCCAGCAAGCAAGGCCATGTAATACCATGAAGTTATGATGCTAAAGAACATCTCTTCCCTCTTCTCCCTCATAGCTCTGAGAAAACAAGTGCCAAATCAGACATTATTTTTGAAATTAAGGGATGTATAGTATCTTCCAGAAGGGGCTGGGAAATGTTCAAAATTAAATCCTATCACAGTCCGTGTCCTCTCAGCTATTATGTATCAGACTTGGTTACAGAGTAGATGGGCTACTAACCTCCTTTTGTGCTCCCCTGGCTGACATGCATGGCTCCTGTACCTTGCTCTGAACTAGTAGCACAATCCTGCAGTTGTAGGACTCACTTTGTAAGATGCAGCCTTGCTGCTGTCTCACAAGCACACTAACAAACAGGGTCCCACTGAGTCTGGCATCTGCTAAAACCTTTACTCTGGGTGCCCACATAGCAGCAAATGAAAGGGACAGCTTTTTCAAAACAAAACAACATTCATCACTCCTCTACTAGGAAGTTGATAGTATTTTGCACAAATAATTAAAGCAGTACAGTGTCCATACCCGTGCACATTAGCTATAGTTGAATCTTGTTGTGTAAGATATTGCACCTTCCCCAACCTCCTTCTATGTAAAGTCCAGCTTTATCAGTGAATTGTGGAGAGCTCTAGTAGCAATGAAACCATAGCAGCAAAGGCTACAATGAACCCACCTGCATGCCTGCCTACTTACTCAAGCAGCTGAGTTAAGGTGTAGTTTCATAGAGTCACTGAATAGTTTGGTTTGGAAGAGACCTTCAAAGGGCATCTAGTCCAACCCCCCTGCAATGAGCAGGGACATCTTCAACTAGATCAGGTTGCTCAGAGCCCCGTCCAGCCTGGCCTGGAATGTCTCCGGGGATGGGGCATCTACCACACCTCTGGGCAACCTGTGCTGATATTTTACTAACCTCATTGTAAAAAATTTCTTTCTCATGTCTAACTTGAATCTCCCCTCTTCAAGTTTAAAACCATTACCCCTTGTCCTGTCGTAACAGGCCATTCTAAAAAGTCTGTCCCTGTTCGTCTTATAGGCCCCTTTTAAGTACTGAAAGGCCACAATAAGGTCTCCCTGGAACCTTTTCTTCTCCAGGCTGAACAACCCCAACTCTCTCAGCCTGTCCTCACAGGAGAGCTCTTCCAACCTTCTGATCATCTTGGTGGCCTTCTGTGGCCCCTCTCCAACAGGTCTTTTCTGTACTGAGGGCTCCAGAGCTGGACACAGGACTCCAGGTGGGTCTCACCAGAGCAGAGCAGAGGGGCAGAATCACCTCCCTTGCTCCTTTTGGTGCAGCCCAAGATACAATTGACCTGGGCTGCAAGTGCACATTGCTGGCTCATGTCCAATCTTTCATCCACCAGTACCCCAAGTCCTTCTCCACAGGGCTGCTCTCAATCCCTTCATCCCCCAGCCTGTATTGACACAAGGGAAAGTGTAGAGTCCTGCATCTGGGCAGGAACAACCCCAGGTTCCAGTATAGGTTGGGAAATGACATATTAGAGAGCAGTGTAGGGGAAAGGGATCTGGGGGTCCTGGTGGACAACAGGATGACCATGAGCCAGCACTGTGCCCTTGTGGCCAGGAAGGCTAATGGCATCCTCCGGTGTATTACAAGGCGGGTGGTCAGTAGATCGAGAGAGGTCCTCCTTCCCCTCTACTCCACCCTGGTGAGACCCCATCTGGAATATTGTGTCCAGTTCTGGGCCCCTCAGTTCAAGAAGGACAGGGAACTGCTGGAGAGGGTCCAGCGTAGGGCAACAAAGATGATGAAGGGAGTGGAGCACCTCCCTTACGAAGAAAGGCTGAGGGAGCTGGGTCTCTTTAGTTTGGAGAAGAGGAGACTGAGGGGTAACCTTATTAATGTTTATAAATATATAAAGGGTGAGTGCCACGAGGATGGAGCCTGGCTCTTCGCAGTGGCAAACAATGATAGGACAAGGGGTAATGGGATCAAGCTGGAACACAAGAGGTTCCACTTAAATTTGAGAAAAAACTTCTTCTCAGTGAGGGTGCCAGCGCACTGGAACAGGCTGCCCAGGGAGGTTGTGGAGTGTCCTTCGCTGAAGACATTCAAAGCCTGCCTGGACACATTCCTGTGCAACCTCTCCTAAGCGTTCCTGCTCCAGCAGGGGGATTGGACTAGATGATCTTTTGAGGTCCCTTCCAATCCCAAACATACTGTGATACTGTGATACTGTGATACAGTGGCAGGCACAGTGGAAATCACCTAAGGCCTAAGGTGGCTTAATCATGTCTGTATGTGCTGCTACCTCTCTTCATGTCTATGGAGGGGTGGAAGGCCTGGATGAATCTTTTGGGATCCCTGCCATGTTAGGAGCCTACTTGTCTTGAGTTGCCCTCTGGAACTGGCTTCACTCTTAGCCAGGCAGATGGCACTGCTGCTCCAGGTGCATGTAGAGGAGTGTGATTATTTCAGCTGAGTGTCCACATTCTTGACAGCATGATTGCTGCATGACATCCTCTTTTGGCCAGTCTCGTCATCTCTTTGGGACTTCAGACTCCCTTTAGATTTAGATACAGTCATGAGAGGAATAAACGTTGCCAGACTGCTGCAAAGAAACTGAGGACTCCTCCATTTAAGGGCTCCACATTACATCCGAAGGAGTTTTATATTTTTGCTGCTTTCATTTATTGTTATCTGGACTGGCTGTTTTGATTTAGCTCTATGCAGTCAGGCAGGAAAACACCACACAAGTAAACTGAGGCACTTAACAATACTTATGTAAAATAATACATACAGCTTTCTCATTTTCCACATTTCTACAGATACTTGTCGTTTGTTTTGTTCATTTGAATGGGTTTATGATATGACCCCCTGGGAGCTCTTCCATATGGGGAATGAAGCTTCAAAATCTGCGCATTCACAAATGGCAGCAAAATTCCATCACTTATTGCAGAACTGCTATTAAATGGTGAGCAAACAAACATTAATTACAAGTTCATTGCACAAGACAAACAATATTTCTTTAGGCATTCATTATTTGCCAAAACAAGCCTCTGGCAGATTTTTTTATATATATATATTTTTTCCCCTTTTTTTTCTTGTTTTTTCTTTGTTTTTACAGAATATGAAGTTATTTTTGCTTTCATCAAATAAATAAAATTTCTGCTATGATCTGTGATGTGTAGG
Organism: Patagioenas fasciata; assembly: GCF_037038585.1. Lineage (NCBI taxonomy): Eukaryota > Metazoa > Chordata > Aves > Columbiformes > Columbidae > Patagioenas > Patagioenas fasciata. Next base: position 142,437,871 of record NC_092520.1, on the reverse strand, counting down.
AAGTTAATTCCAGGTGGGCTTTATGTTCTTACTTTGGCCTTTGAGGTTTCCAGCTGGCTGAGATGTTTTGAAACTGCAGACTGTCCTCTGCACTCTGAGAAGCAAATCCTGGAGGTCCTCTACTCAAACATTAGTGAGCTGTACCTCTGCTTTATGTGACTGATCAAATGTAAGGAAGGGGTGGCCTTATGTCGGATTGGGGTTCCAATTTCCAGCCGCAGTTTGTCTATTTTTAACTGGTTTACAGTAAAGTTTAAGTCTCACTGTAGGCACCCAAAGGCATATGGGCAATCTTATTTTCTGTTCTTCGAATGGAAGATTTTAAATGAAATTAAGATATTAAAATAAACCTCTGATTTTTTTTGTCAGTAATTTGGGCCCAATCCAATTCTTGTTCAAATTAATGGAGAGACTGTGATGATTTGAATAGCGGTTAAATCAGATTGTAATGCTGTTTCCCTGACCTATTTTTGCAGTCCTGGTTGAAGGGAGGGCTTAAGATGGCTTTGCTCATGACACTCCTGATTAGAGCAGGGAGTCGTGTAGCAGACACCTGTGGTAGAACTATCACCCAGGCTAACTGAGAGAAGAACCAGGTACACATAACCACTTTAGATGAAATGTGTATGTTTTTCAGTTGACTCTAGTAGTTCTGCTGTCAAGTGCTGCTTATTTTTCATCTTCCGGAGTGATCTTAATATTCATAATTCAGTAAGGTCTGAATTTGGTAACTGGGCTGCTTTGGGATAGGGACTGTTTTGTTACTGTGTGTTTGTTCATCACTGGGTACCTTGTGAGCCGAGCCAGAGACTGTGATCTTGAGATGTTCCCAAAACTTAAATGCACGTTCTCATTTCAAAAATTTCTTGTCATAATTCTCACAAGCACATTTCCACTGATAGCTGCTGCTTCTCTTTATGTGTGTACCAAAACCAACCACTATTCCTGGCTTCCCCTGGTGACAGGGCTTCAGGAAGATTTCTTGAAAAGACAATGACTCCTATAGACAGAACCCAAGCTGTGTGATGCCACTGTGTACTGTAGAAGAAATGTGTTAACAGATTGGTCTGTGGCAAAGCTTCTCTCTGTTTGCATCGTGGAAGTCTAACCAAAAAGAGTATTTTTATGTGTAAGGTGTTAAGACTGTGCATAGCCATTAGAAAATGAAAAAATATTACTAAATGCAAGTCAGCCTTTTGAGAAACTGGAAAAGCAGCTAGTAGGTACGCATGTTTGTATAAAAAGTTATACGGAATTGTGCAGTGGACAGACAAGAGCACTTCATTGTTTGTTTGAGTATGGAATAATTGAATTGGGTGAAGTTGCTATTACAATATCAGGAGAGAAAAGGACTCTAATCCCCTAAGGGATGTTGCGTACCTTTCTGGTATATAACCCTCAGCACTTCCAGGGGGATATGTTGGAATGCTAGTGGAAGAGAAGAGAGGTAATCTAATTCAAGGTAACTTAATCAGCATGGTATATGACCAAGCTAAGGGTTTTGCAACAGTATTTAATATTCATTGGCTGTATGCATGCAGAAAACAGGAACAAAATTGCTTTTTCAAAGAAAGCTTTGCAGAGGCCTGGCTGAAAATGTAGTCCTTAACAAATACAGTTGTTAATCTGTTTTATTCTACATAAGCTTTTCTACTGTGCTTGTCACTGTATTTGGAGCACCTTCCAGTAATGTGTTAAGCACAAAGATTAACATCTGTTGTAAGCTATTTCTTCTCTCATCCTTCCCTTTGGGAAGCAACATGTGCAGCTGAGAGTTCTGGTTAGGGATCCTTTTTAGTAGTTTGCTTATTTTTAATAGGCGTGCTACTGTTAATTGTATGCCACTGTATATTTCTGTCAGAGGAGCATAACATAGAAAATGTTTATTGTAGAAAGTGATTAGGTTTATGCCCTTAATTTGTAGAGAAGGTTGAAATGCCTGTATATATGAGCATCAGCCTTCCTGTAGACACTTGCTGTACCAGACATGGCCACCTTGGCATTTCATACTGACTCTTTAAAGGGAAAGCTTTGAAAATTGGGATGAAAACACAGACTTTATTGAAAAGTCTCTGGGAATCTCAGTTATGCACTAGTGGGTAGGTTTGAGAGGTAGCCTGTGTTGCTGAGAGAGGCATGAGTTTGTTGCGGCCTGTGGAGTCATCCATGGTAGGTGTTTTACACTGCTGTAGTGTAGCCAAGACAGATGAAGGTATGACTAAGGTGATGCAATAAGAACTGTTCCTTGTGGATGGTGGTGTGACAGAGATGGGCACTGATGAGAAATCCGGTCTTCTACAGTATGAGCAAAGATGAATGCATGTGGTGTTTCAAGGGGGACTATACCCAGCTGCAAATTTTCCATAGTACCTCCTGCTGTTACCTCTGCCTTTCTGAGTTTCAGAGTCAGTTGTCCTTAATGAGAGAACTGATCCAGACTGGTGCGGAAGGAGAAGCAGAACTGGCTGTTACTGATGCTCAGGTCTTTCAGATCTGGTCAGTGTCTTGAACATTTTGAAAAGGACCTGGAAAGACTGATTTCCATGATAGTCTGCAAGTAAGAGCCTAAGGTATCCATACAACCTCCAGGAAAGATTCAAGCCATTTTAACAGCTGACATGGTACCTTTTCCCAGGGTGAAAACTCTTGTGTTTCTCCATGTTGAATGCATCACCAGGAAGATGAGAAGAAATGCCCCACCCCCTCCACTGATGCCATTTGCAGCTATCCTTCAGATACATGTCTGGCTTGTGTCTGGACTCTGTTGTGTCTCTGAGTATCCACGCCAGTTGTACAAGCTTGCTGTAGACCTCTGGCTCAAACAGGCAAATAAAAACATTTTCTCTGTGGTACCTCAACAGAAGTTTGGAGGAATTCTCTGCACTGTTTCCTGTCCCTAAAACCTTAATTTTCATCTGATTGTCTGAGCTTTTTGTGTGTTTCCATCTTGCTCAGTCTGTCAGCAGATGGGAATTATTTAGATCATTATTGTTATTATTATTTTGTCTCTCAAGTTTTTTGATTATGGCTAGCAAATAAGTTAAGGCCACTCAAATCATTTTAATGTGCCTTTATTGTTGTCTAGAAGCGGGAAAAGCTCTTGAAGTGATGGACAGTACAAAGCAGTGACATCTATCGTCTTTAAAGTGACATCAGAGGTTGAGTCCAGTGAATGCCCAGCTGCATGGTGTAGTCCAGAACTTGCCTATGAAAGTATACGGACAGGAGGAAAGCAGACAGATGTTCGCTTGTTTGTGCTTAAAGGCTTTGTGGATGCTTTATATTGAAATAAGTTAATCATAGATGAGTATCTGTGAGAGAAGCAAGCTGACTTGTAATGCTGAAAAGAGTAGAAATGGAAGTAAGTTATTGACTGGTGTGTATAATCACAGTCTAGCTTTTATATTTCTGTTGAAATCCTAAACAATAAGGATTAAATTCTTGCCTCAGAGGCACATAGATAACTACATATTCAAGTACAGAATCATTGTGCAGAAGGAAAAAAAAAAACCAGAAATCCTTGTCAACTTCAACCCCTACTTGCTATTTTTTGGAATAATATTGATTTTAATTTGCTGGTTTAATGGTAGTTTTCCCCTTTGCAAATGGAAAAGGGCCACTTAATGAATCATCAATTCAATAGCAGCAATGCCAAACCAGACAATACAGACAGCATAACTGAGGAGAAAATGTACATTGCATGAGCAAAAGTCAGTCAGGTTCTGAGAAAATATAGTTTTGTGTTCAAAACACTGTTAACGTTTTAAATAAAGAACTCCCACTTGACTGTCTTATGCCAACATCCACAAAAAGCAGAGCTGCCGGATTCCCTCTAAAACATCCCTCTCAGCAAAACTTCCATTTCTATAGTATCAAGCAAAGCTGAAGGAGAAGAAAAACTAAATTAAATAGGTTTGTCTTAAAAAAATTACACAGGGATTATACTATCTGTGTGTCACCTTTATGCTAAAGTTGGCTATCCAAGTCTAACAAATTGAAATACCAAGGCAAAGTAAATACACAGTCCAGTGGAAAATGTCTGATATAGTGCACGTAATTTGCATGTGCGTGAAAATACCACAGAGTGATTCTTGGGTGGCATGGCATGTGAAATGAGAGACTAAGGTTTGTTTCCAGGTGCTCAGTGCAGTTCTGGCCTTGCTGAAGTCTAGTCAAGTTTGCTGTTGGTTTCAGACAGATTAAGATTTCTTCTTTGGTCCTCACTGTCCAGAGCAGCAGGTACTGGAGATGTGGGCTGGAGAATTTGTTTGGGTTTTGCCCTGCCTTTCATATCACTCTTCTGTGGTTCCCCAGGCTAATATTCCAGGCAGATGCTAAAGGGAGACTTACGTTCTATGTGGACATAGGATTCACTGAACTGGGTCATCTTGCCTGCAGTTTCCTCATGATACAAACTGAAGAGTAACTTCCTGTTTGTGTGGCCCCATCAAAGGGAAGGAAGAAAAGTGTATGTGGATCCATAGTCACATGTGTTTCTAAATCTTCCCTGTGTGGCAAGAAAATAAACTATTTGTTTTGACTGTGGTCTCAGACCAAGCTGAAGACTATAGGAGCTTATCAGGAAAGGAACCAAACATCAAGGAAGCTGGAAACACTTGTATTCAGGTCAGTTGGGCAGCCTGGGTTTTAGACTGTGGTGTTGCTGTAAAGTTATGCAGAACCTTTTCCTTTGCATAATTTTTATTGATTAAAAAAAGAAGAGAGAGAGAGTCGGTCCTCAGCTGGCATAAATAGACACAGCTTTACTGCAGTCAGTGTGCATCTGTTCATTCTGGTGAAGGATATAATTACCCCATATTGCATTCATTTTATCAGCCATTGCTAATGTTTTCTGTGTGATCCTCTAAAGCTTTTCAAGAATGAAAGCTCTGTCTGCTGCTCCCAGCACTTTGCCTCTGTGACATATGAATTGTGCCAAATCCATTCTGAGTTTTTGTTTTTAAGCTCAGAGTACAAGGGTGAAGTGAAAATAAAGTGTGAATAATGGTCTTTCTCTCAAAGGCAATGTGATATTTCGTTGAACTGAAAAATTTACTCTTATGCAGATCGGCCCTGCCAGTACGAAGGGCTGATTGATGCTGAGCATGATCCAGCTGATATCTGATATTGGGGAGGGGGAGAGCTCTTCAGAATTGCTGACAAAGCTATAACAAGTTCCAGAGACTGGAAGCTGAAGTTTGGCAAATTCAGCCTTGCAATAAAATGCCAGTCATGAGCATAATAAAATATTTTAACAGTTTATTGGGGCTTGTATGAATTCATCGTTAAGGAGTCTTTAGTATTTTCTTTTTAAATCAGTTTTCAGTTTCTGGGAGAAATTATATGGCCGGTCCGTGAGCTGGAGGATCATGATGATCCCTTTTGGTTTTGTAATTGAAGTGCACTTGTTAACTTCCTTTCTTCACTAGGCTGTAAGGAGAACACATTTACCAGAATTGCCCTTAACAATTCTCATAGCACCTGCAGATCTGCACAGAGATAACTGTTCTAATTAAATCCTGTCCTTTAGGACTACATAGGATTGCCCACAGAGATGGGAGGAGTCATGTGCTTTCCTTCCCTTCTCCTCCTTTCCCCCCATACTTGTTTGAGTTGGATCTTGAGGGCTTGTTTTGTAAGGGTTTTTCTTTTTTGCATTCTTTTTCTTTACCACAGCATGGGAGTGGCTCACCTGATGGGATGTAGCTCAGGTAACAGATTGCCCATGATCACAGTTGCCTTTGTTAATGGTGACACGCATCAGGCTCTCCCGCCTCTGCCACTCAGCAGTTTATTCACCTCTGCAATATTCAACGATCTGTGCTCTTGAGAGCTGGAATGATGTTTCGGTGTAACGGAAGCCTTTGGGCTTCCTGTGGGGGCATCTGGATGGAGTTTAATGATATGGGATACACAAGAAGTCATTAGTCTCAGGAGCTGATTCCCTCTTCATCTGAAACTCTTTTAAAATATGTGAAATTAGAGGCTGCTGAATAAAAGAGCACTCTACATGTCTCGCAGGATCAGGCTCCCTGTTATTTCCCTGTCTGTAAAGCAGACAGCCCCCACCTAGTGAATTCTCAGGTCTGGGAATATCTTCTTGAACAGTGTGCTCACCTACAGGCTATTTAAGAAGTACCAGGTTTGTCTGAATATTGCCGCCTAAAATCAGATGTTTCTGTTATTGTGGGTATTGGGGAAACTCAAGAACAACACAGGTTTGTGAAATCATTATATTCAAGAAGAAGCTCTCCTCCTGCATTTAGAGCCCTGGTAGTATCACATTCTGTTTTGACAGCTGTCAGAAGTTAAATGAAGGATATTTGGGGAGAGGAGGTTTGAGCTACAGGAGGATTTTTATTTACAGCGCTCGCCAACAGTTGCAGCTTTTGCTAGGTAACATACATGCTGTCTGTTATTCTTTCTTCTCCTTTGCTAAACTTTTGTGCCTTTTATTTCTGTGGCTCTTGTAACGGAGACCAGTGCCATCCAACCTGTGCTACTTTCAGTAGAAAACGTCTTTTTGATATCTTGCCTGTGAAATGCAGTCCATGCCCTGCCCTAGTTTTTCTCGAGTTCTTCTTCAGTGGCTGTCGACTTCCAAACTTCTGCTGGTGCCACTGTCCTCGTTTCATCTCCCAAATTCAAGCTACAGTGTTGCTGTGAGGAAAAGGAATTTACAATAGCTCTTTCCTTCACTTTTTTTCTTCGCAGCTGACACTGTTTATTCCACAGATTACTGTAGCACTTTGGTTTTTAATGTGAAACTCTGCTAAAGGCCTTTCACTTAGCTGTTTATTAAGTGCTTACGCTTAAAGTTTACATTCAGGGGTGGAAGGTTCATAGGTGTTAAGAGTGCAAAGGGGCTCCGGTGCTTGCTTTCTGGTTTGGATTCGTACCTGCAGGCTGTGGAAATAAGCATTATTTTAGCTTTAACTTATTTTAGATTTAACTCAGGAGTACCTGGAATTTCTTCTGTAGTCAACCCCTTGTATTATTCTATAATTGCAAATAAATGCGCTCTCACAATGTTAGCTGAACTTGCCAGGGAATTTACAGAAGCTTATGCTATGAAGACGGCTATACCTCCTTTGTATCACACGGTGGCAGAAAACGCCTGGCATATGTTCTTCTGCTGTACCAGTTAGGTAAATTGTAGCTGCTCTTTCAGTATGCAGTGCTTTATAGAGAATATGTTACTTTGGAAAATTAAGTCTGTTTAATTGTTTGTGCAGGAACAGCTTATTTTATAGCTAAGTAATGCACATTCATGCATAACTTGCAGAATGCATGCTAAGGGTGTGTGTAGGATCATTGAGGTATTACATCTGACAGTCAATATATAGATGTAATAGTGTAGAAAAGAAAATTATATAGCTGGAGTATATATAGGCATTTAGTTTTAATTGGACTTCTGATTAAATATAAAATGCAATTTAGAGTGACAGATACAGTAGATCTTGGTACACTACATGACAGGTTTTGGCTAGAAAAACTCCTGAGCTGATTTTTTGTCAGTCTTGATTTTTTCTAAAGAGCTCAGTGACTGTTCTATTGAATCTTTGATCTGAAGTGCTCCTTATTCTCTTTCTTCCTCTGTATATATGTGCTTATCTGTTTGTGTATTTGCAATATTTCTATTGGTAACGATGTTATATTAACTTACAATAAAATTATTTTGTTTTAAGGTATAATTTAGATGTTAACCAAACAGGTAAGGATTAAATATCGATTTTTTTTAGCCATGGTAATACATTTTAACTGTATTTTGCTAAGCTGCTCAGACTTTGTTTTCTGAATAATGATACTATTTCTGTGAATGTGTCTCTGAGCACATGAGCATGAGCAATTTGTTAAAGTCTTACGTGTGAGAGATTTATATAACATAGGAGCGAAAGGATATTATTATGAAAATATGGAAGTAGATATTACAAAATCTGCTTCTATAACTGACTCTGATAGAGACATGAACAAGTTGCTCTGAGTATCACATCTCCTGTTGCACTGAGCTGTTGTTTATGTTATAAGCCTTAGTTTTGCAGAATGCCTGGACCAACATGGGTTTGAAACAATCCTCTGTGCACTTCTTATGAAAATAAGAAGTTAATTATAGACTCCTCTCTTAAATGTCTTGGCTAGGGTATTTGTCTGATATCTTAACTACGTAAATCAAATAATCATTACATAGGTGATTGGTTAGAGGAAAAAGAGCAAAACCAGCTTCTGTAACTGTCAGTATATCTTGAATGTGGTTAATCATAGTTTGGTGTAGTTTTGCATCATTTCATGGTGGGACTGCCAGGCCTTTCAGTGTTCCCCTGAAGTCATGAGCTGACCCCAGGGGCTTCCTGGCTTTGTCACAGATCTGCTGCAGGACCTTGGGCAAACCCTTCTCTTTGCTCTTCTTCAGCGCTGTTTCCTCCTTCACTTTCCACATACCTTGGTGACTGACAATTTAGACACTCCCAAGCAGGACAGTGCCTCTAATACACATTTGCACTTCTTGTAAGTGTTGGGATCCTATTCGCAATTGAGGGCCAAGTTACCAAAATAATGAAGAGCTTGCAATACGTGTGTTGCTACGCTTAATATTTGCTGAGGGCACGAACGGGTATGGCTCCTCCTTGACACGATAGAGGATGATGGCCAGCCTCGAGAGATGATTTTCTGCACATCGGTAAATCCTCCCTGCATTTTCACTAAATTGCTTACTTAGGCTCAAGATTGAAGCCGGCATCATTGGAAGGGCTCCCGCAGACTCCAGAGCGGTGACACAGGCAGCTGTTTCCCGTGTCTGTCTGTTACAACTTGTCATTTTGTTTCACAGTATGGAAGGTGCGAGAAGTGACAGGACGGAATAAGCACAGAGGCAACCGACTGTTTTATGTGGCTGTGTTAACGAATAAGCTGGGAGTGAAGTTAACTTCATGTGAAGCAGTTTAAATTATTTATTTTCAGTCCTAGAACTGTACTTAACATGTTGTTAAGGCAGAGCCATGTTGACAGGGTGACGTTAATTACCCCACGGGAAACACATCGCATTAGCTGGAAACAATTGTTCACAGCTATCATTCACGGCTCTGGGTAAAACCGCGGCCTTCACAAAACCTGGCAAACAGTTACTGCCTTCATCCATGGAAGTTTCTTCTGCATCCACCTGCAGCTGAAAACTACCTCTTTACTCACAGCAACAAAATACAAAGCTCAATGGCTATGGGTATCTTTTTTTTTTTTTTTATCTTTTTTGTTGTTGTTGTTTTTTGTGAGCTGAGTAATTGTGTGATTGATCTCCTCTCCATTAGACGTGACACATCTTAAAAATGTGAGGTTCTTCATCCACGGATCACCAGTGTAAATGCATATGCTTACTGTTCCTGTAAATGCTTTCCCACAACTCCCTTAATGATTCAGTTCCCACTCCTTAACGCTGTTGTGTCCTTCAGAACAGGAAATTATTGCCTCTGGGGTTTCCATTCTTTGCAAAGGCTTTGGCTTGAACATCCCTACTGAGAACTGGATGTGACTTGAGTAGCATTTGTATGGATGTGTGCTAATAAAAGTGAGGCATTGACTTTTTCCTCCCTTCTTGTTCAGCATTGAAATATGTGAAGGACTCCAAAATGACTTAACTGAGGAGCACTGGCCATATATCTACAAGTAAATGAATGCCTGGCTACTTCAAGTTGATACGTAATGTTTTTCTAGGTGCTTCTGTTCCACGGCTAATGCAATTAGAGATTCTACTGGGAGAGCGAGTGTATGCGGTGTTCGTCTATTGTGGTGAGGCTGTACCTAATAACATCTCACTCTCTCCTTGCAGGTTAGGCCAAAGACCCTGATTCCAGACAGCCTCCCTATCTCCCCGTGCAGAGACCAACCTTCCAAGCAGCCTCCTACCTTCCAGAAGGCGACTGTAGTCAGCATCAAAAACCCCAGCCCTGCCCTGCCAACTGCCAATAACACCGTCAGCCATGTACAGACGCCTAACAGCCAGTCACAAAGTGTCGCCGAGTCCACAGCTATTTCATCACCTCTGAGCAGTGCAGGTGTGGCGTACGCCATCATTTCCACCTCCCCCAACAATGCAACTCCTATCAGCACCAGCGCCACTGTCTCTGTGGTCAACGACAGCATTAAAGTGCAACCACTCCTCATTAGTGCCGACAACAAGGTAGGTTCTGGTTTTCCCAGCATATTTTTGTGGGGTTTTTTTTGTTGTTGCTTCGGGGTTTTTTTGTTTGTTTGTTTTTTTTTTTTTGTTATCAAATGCAGGAATTACGTTGCAGATGTAAGCAGAATATTCCCCTGGGAGTACACAGCCCTGTGCAGAGTGATGTCAGTGGTTCCTTTTGAAGAAAAGAATCAGAAAGCAATGGGGAAATTCTTAAGGGCACACATGGACACTAGTAGACATTGATCTGTGTACATGAATATATTTTAGGAGGAACAAAATGCAGCATGATGTAGCCTGACATTAATGGGACCATGTGATCTTCCATGTCCTTAAACCAATCCTCGCTAATAGTATTCTTGAATTCCGTGCAGGCTCAAATTTCCTATGGACTCCCTCTGCAATTATACAGTGATATGAGTTATATCGACTGACCCCAGGGGAGTGTATCCAATAATCAGGCATTCCCTTTCACACTTTCAGGGGAAGACCAAATGAAATGAGAGCTCAGGGTTTCAAAACTGATCAGCAGATGAATCAGTAGGAAAAAGTCTAGTTATGAGTTACTTGTTTCCTCTTTGTACTACTTTTCAGCTTTGAAATGCAAGAACTTCACCACTCTCATACCAGAAACAGATTCAACAAAGGCTGCCAATGTACCCAGCAGACATTTGTTGTAATTTGCTACAGGGATCCTGCTACTTTGGGTCTTGTTGGCAGCATAGCTTCTCATACAGTGCTAAAAAAGAATACAGGATGTAGAATGGCTTTTGAGGTAAATAAAAGCAGGCATCTCTTCCCCACTTCTATAATACAATTTATTTTTCTCTTACTTAAAGTGGCTGCTGGTTAAGAAAACCATCCCCTTGACTGAGTTGAGATAAAATATCTAGCAATTAAATAACATTGATTGAAGGTTAACAATGAAATAGATGGAAAAGGCCTAGTGTTGAAATCCAGTAACCTTCATCAAGAAGGTAAACTTGGTTAAGGTCTTCCATAGTCCTTCATCAAGCTTTGGTTGTGGGTATATGTGTAGTTCTGTGGTCAGAAATTGTCCTTCATTCTTTTTAATTTAATAGCTTCTGAAATAATGTTACCTGTACCACGTATAATGTGGTAATTCAAATACAAGCAGCTGGATATACTAACACATTAATACATGCATGTAAGAGATCTGTGTAGTATTCCTATAGGTTCTAAACCAGAATGAATTTTAATTTAAAACACATATAGTTTATTTTGTTTATACCAAACTGGACGTGCACTGCTTATAACCCATAAATGCTGAGGACTGAACTCTGATCACAGTTACACGAGTAGTACTGAGGAGTATCTTTCTTCCCATCCCCATGTACTTACTCTGAAATAACAGTGGTATGACTGAGATCAGGCTGTCATTTTGAATGTGTAGTAATTCTGTCTCTTCTACCTGTATACAAAATAAAATAAAAAGAGACCTTAAAATCACTGACAACATGTGGGCTAAAGCAAGACTGCTGAGTCAGCTTCAGGAGTCCTCTAAATAGAAAGTGTCCTAATTTTCAGAGGCACTGAAGTGGCTTCCTTAGGCTGCAGTAGGTTTATAATGCACCTATAAAAACTGATTTTTAGAAACTTAAGTATGGATTCAGAAGCCTAACCTAGGTATCTTTTTTTTAATATTTTTGGTTTGTGACTTGCATCTGTTGGCGGTAGAGGTATCAAGTAAATATTCAAAGAAGAGTCATAGGTTCCAGGCAGAAAAATCCAGTTTCATATAGTGAATTATCTTCTTTTATTTGTACATTGTCTTTTAGGTTATCATTATTCAGCCTCAAGTTCAAACCCAGACAGAAAGTAAAGTGGAGACAAAGAAACCTCCTGAAGAGTCAGCTCAGGGACCCCCTGCTACCAAAAAGAAAAAGGAGGAAAATCCAGAGGTATTATTTTTTTAAATAAATGAGCTACAGTATGCTTAAGTTATGGGGGCCATTTCTAAACATTTTTCTGTGTGCATATGTAATTACTGCATTTGTGCTCATGGTTCTGCCAGTTGTTCATCTCTCTATTCAATCACAGCAATCACGGTGATTTCCCCACTAGTGAGGTGCTCTGACAAATTTGATTTCCATCATTCAAACTTTCCAGCATCAAAAAATGCAAGATTTGTAGATCTCATAATAATCTAGACACCTTGCATGGATATAGCTGTATTTCTTGTGAAAGGTGTATACAAGCTTAAGATATTTTCTTTTATGTTATCAAATTTATAACATCGGGTATACAGGCTGTGTATGAGATTGAATTAGCATTTTTTTTTGTAAGCTGAGCTTTTAAATCTTCTTTGAAATGAATATTGCAATTTTTAGATTGTATTTATCAATACAGTTTTGGCATTTGTTGTGTATGGCTTCCCACATGTACACAGATTGTTTCTAGGTGGAAATACATTAAAATTCTTCAAATTGAGTAAAAGAGTAGAAATCAGTATATAGGATTTAATCTCTTTCATGAACTACATTTATGATGTAAACTGAAAATATAAATCAGAATTCCTTGTAGAAATGGAATCTCTCTTTAACAGGCATTTTGGCTTTTGACTAGATGTATTCACATTGGATTGTGTGTGCTTTTGAGGCAATTTGAGGAGTTATATAAATTTAATCTACTTCCACATGGAAATGCTCGGTTGATATGAAATCTTAACCTTACTAGTCTAATAGATATGTGGCAAGATAGCATCCTTGGAGCTGTAGGTTTAAGAGGATTATTACAATATAAATTTATAATGTTACCTGGGGTGTGAGGGTGTTCATTAATTTTACAAGTTTAACAGATTTGTGTATTTAAACCAGTGTTAAGGATAAATAGTGGCTCTTAGCCTAGAATATCACAGCATTATGCAGAAGCGCTGCAGAACTATGCTTTTGAACCCTCCAAAGTTTGAAATCTGACTCTCCTATGAATCTTTATTGCCGCTGAATGGTGGGACTGTAGGGTCCTGTTTTGTTTTTGGAGGTATTTCCAAAAGATGACTTGTTGTGTACACCTTGTGGGCAGAAAGGCAAGGAAATCCTGCTTAGAAACAGAATGCCAGAGAAACCATCCATTTTTCTTTGCCTATAACTTATCTCCCCAGAAAGAATATTGAGCAAAAATCTTCTAGGGTGATGCCGCAAGAGACCATGGGACTGGGAACACTTTTTGGTATAGCTTTCATAAATTTAATAAGCTTTTCATTAAATTGCTAACTAGAATATCCCGACTACCTTTTTCATTACCAGGAACGTTGTTCCTACCGTGTATGCTGGAGGTCTCGGCAAGCACAATTTTCTGGGTAGTATTCTGAAGCTATGCCCTTAAGCATGATGATTTCTTTTCATAGATTTGTTTCACGGCCATAAATATGTAGGTCTAGAGTTAATTTCTTTTGTTCTTTGAAAGTAAACTTTAGTTGATTATCATGTATTTATGCAATTAGTGTAATTAGAACTAACAGCATAATTAGTGTAAATACATGTAATGACATAAATAGAACATGTAATTACAAAATGAAATGGTTTTGTAAAAAATCTTTGTTTTGCTTCATGAAAAGACATACTGCGCATTTCTAAAGGCACTTATGGCTTTTAAACAGATGATTAAATTTAAGGAAAAGAGTAATAAAGATACCATGATCTTTTTAAAAAGAAAATAAGCACTTTAGGTACTTCTCTCGACACCTTTATCTTCAAAGCATAAAACTGGTGCAGGAACTCCAGTATGGCTCTACATAAATGTTAGTTGTGACAGCCTGGGATTTAACAAATTAAATGGAAAAATTTAAAACAAATAAACCAGAAATCACCAGACTTACCAGTAGCCAGGAATCCCATATGCAGTTACTGAGTGTACCTGCACAAACAGAAAAGACTGAGGATAATTAACTTTTATTCCTGGCTTGGTCATTCTGCTGGGAAGCTGTGAACCTGATCCTAGATACAGCCCCTGCAATACACGTGCCTCCTGCATAAGCTAAAGATTTCTCCTTTCCCAAGTACATAATTGTTAGACTAAACCAAACCTCCTCGCATCGCTGTGTTGCAGACGGGATGCTGGGTTGCCTGGCTGTGAAGCGCTTTTCCCAGCACCAGCATGGAGGATCTTGGCCACTCAGGGTGTCCCAGGCCCAGTGGTCAGAGCTCTCTCCTGAGACATGAACTGTGAGGCTTCAGTCCCCTTGGGGCTGAAGAGGACCTGGAGGGTTTGGTTTTGATTTTGTTTGGGTTGGGTTGTTATTTTTGTTTGTTTGGGTTGGGTTTATTTGGTTTTTTTTGGGGGAGGGTGTGTGTGTGGTTTTTTGTTTGTTTATTTGTTTGGGTTGGGTTTATTTGTTTGAGGGGGAGAGTGTGTGCGTGGTTATTTTTTTTGTTTGTTTGTTTGCTTTGAGTTTTTTTGTGTGGTATTTGTTTGGTTTTGGTTTTTGTTTTTTCCTTAAAAGGACTGGATTTCAGCACAAAAACAGAATTCTGCCCAAAACTTTTTTAGAAAAACTTTATATTAGTAAATTTTTATATTTCTGACAACATTTTCCAGGGTGTCCTAGCAGTTTATTATTTAAAAGAAACATTACTGCCATACATGATGGTTATTTAGCTAACAGTGTTTTTAATCCCATCAAAGAAGGACAAGAGAGAGACATTGCAGTTGTGAACTAAATGCTAGTGTTAGGCCTGGACTGAAACTCTGGAGAAACTGAAGCCACAGTTCTGTGGATTCCTGCAGAGAAGAGAAACAATAGACTCTGTGACATTTTAAAGAAAAGCAGAAGTAGTATTTCGAGTTCAATCTGATGAGCTACGTGAGTGTGAAATAGCAAAACTCATTGAAAAAATATCCTGTTAATACAATATACTTGTTAAAAAGAATACCACTTCTACTGGGGTTTTGTTGAAAGGAACCATCTTTCAAATATCTATAGAAGCTAATCCTTCCTTTGTTTAATAGTGAGGTAATTATCAAGTCCATGTATGAAGACTCTTCACATGTTGAGCAAGTATACTGTCATTACATTTAATTAGGTATGTAGTCAAGTAATTGGAGTATGAAGAGAGGAAATTCTTTAGCAAGCATTCCAGTACTCAAATAATTTTAGTTTAGATGTCAAAAAATGTATGTCCCCCTTAGAGTTTGATCTTTGGGTACTATAGGCATTCTGTGCTCCATTGGGAAAATACAATCACACATTAACTGTTACAACTTTCTGATTCTCTAAATGTTGTTATTACTTCCATTTAGAGTGCCCAGTCATATCCTGCCACAAAGTTACTTTTTGATTTGAGGAGAAACTTCTCAGTGAAGGTGCCAAAGCACTGGAACAGGCTGCCCAGGGAGGTTGTGGAGTCTCCTTCTCTGGAGACATTCAAAACCTGCCTGTGTAACCTCATCTAAGCGTTCCTGCTCTGGCAGGGGGATTGGACTAGATGATCTTTTGAGGTCCCTTCCAATCCCTAACATTCTGTGATTCTGTGAGGTGAAGCTTGTAATTCCACTCAGTTGATTAATTTCCTTCTCAGATCTGCACAGTGGATCTCAGATCAAATATTCATTTTTCACTTTAGGTGTGGAGCCCCCACTGTGCCTAGCTGGTATTTTAGACATGTAAGGAGTGAACATTATTGAAATCAAGGCCTGACATGCAAATGAAGACGTGTGCTTGTGATTACCACAGTTATGGAAGGCAGAAATATAGCATGAATATATCTAAATGGCCAGTGATGAGATTCTGCATCACCATTTTTCAGTCTACAGGGAGAGTCACATACCAGGAGATTATGGAGAGAAACTATTCCTGTCTTGTGAGGTTGTTAGTTCACCTGTTTGACAAAGGTATTTTCACAGATACAAGAAGGCTATCAATGTCCAATACTGACCCTCAGATTTTGAAGAACCCATAGCTAGATCTTTTCATCTACAAGAGGAGGATGTGCTTGCTTTCACAATTTTGCTGTGTGGAAGTCAGAATTGCAAGGGAAATGGTTGTTCTGGTTACTTACTAGTTGATTTCATCCTGAACTGAAATGAAAAGTTGAATCATCAAGCTTTTCACAAAACAAGAGGGTCAAACTAATTTTGTCTTTGAAGTGCTGAAATGTGTGTTCTCCTGGCACTTCTTTGATAAAAACAGGATGTTTTGACCTTTTGCTGCTCAAACACTGTGGTTTAGTTTGACCCTAATCTACACATTTTGTTTTGGGTGAGTATGATAATTGCGTCTTCCTATGGTCCTTGAATACTTTATCAGAGTTGGATTGTGGGCTTTGCTTTCTTGGATTTCCTAACAGCCTCCATTCCATAGTCAGATTGTCTCTCCTGTGGAATTGTACCTTGTGAAAATACCACTTGGGTAACATGATCCAACAAGACTGTTAAGCGCAGGAGTGAGTAAGATATCCCCAGGGCCCCATGCTACCATGGGTGTGACTGCAAACCAAGAAGTTCTGTTCAGTTTGGGTTTGGAACAACACAGCAGAATTTCGGTTTTCCATCAAAAAGATGAAGTAAAAGCTCCAGCAAAACTTCTGCGAAGAAAAATTTCCCAATGAAAAATCTCTGACAGAAAATTTAGAGTCTGCTCTAGTACTTGCCCTATACACTGCATCGAAAGATTTCTTAGTATGCAGATGTGTTTTGTGCATGTATCTTGTAAAATAATTCTGAGCAGTATTTTAGCTTACGTTCTTCACCGCAAAGTGAGTTCATCAGTGTTGGTGGGAGATGCTTGTTCACTCCCCATTGAGGGAAAATATTGGATCAGTGTTCCTCTTCATAATTCATGCATGTGATATTCTTTTTGTAACTTGGGAAGAGAAGTTTCTGAAAGCTTTTTGAGGGTTAGGGGGTTTTCAATGTTTCAAATGTCTTGTTTAGTGTTGTAAAATTCAGTGAAAGTGTATCATATCTTGTTTTACTTCATACAGCTTGCTCATATCCAATAAAAGCAGTGCCATGTCCAGATAGTAATAATAATACACAATTACTTATCTAAAGAGTGTAGTAACAAAGCAGCTAGCAATATGAAATTGAATTGAATGAACTGACTGAATTCTGATCATGCACTGCATAAAATTGGTAGTCATACAGCACTGGCTTCACAGTCTCTGAACTGCTAGAGTTCATATAGTCATACAAGCAGGATGTGACTGACCAGGCATATCTGAAGCAAATCTTCAATTAAAGTTCTTCTTATTACTCTGCATTCAAATAAGATACATTTCTGAAAGACCTTTACTGGGTTTGTACTGTCGATGCTAGATTTATTTTACTTACTTCTACCATGATTGTTATAGCAGAAAAAAGTCTAACTCCTGTTTATTTTCTCCTTAGAAAATTGCCTTCATGGTAGCATTAGGACTGGTTACAACAGAACATTTGGAAGGTAAGATGGCATATGGTGTTTTACAGCTCAGTTTTTGAGTGAAATATTTTCTCTTGGTTGTCCTCAGAAGGGCAATTAAAAATCAGGTGAAATGTTACCTATGCAGAATTATGCTTTTCAGCCTTACCTCCCACCCCATTGCACAGCTCAAGAGGCATGAGAACTGGCACTATAGCCAGCACCAGCAGGGTTGGCATAAGGTGGCATTTGGGCTCGCTCAGTCGTCATGGTCCTTTAAAGCAGGTTAACAACTGGAGGATGATAGTGAAGCAGAAAGTCTGCAAAGGCTCTGGCCAGTGTCAATCTGCTTCAAGAGTCAGCAAGATTCAAAGATGTGTACCTAGATATTCTGTAGCAATCGTGCCCTCTCCTCCTTCCCCATTTCTGGAGTTAGTCATTCATCATCTCTAGAGTTCCATGTGTGTAAAATAATGGTGAAAATCTGGCATTTGTTTTATAAGATTTTAAACAAATTAGAAAGCTACCTCTCACAAAGACTTCCTTCTCCTCATTTCTCCGCATTTAGCCAAAAAATAAATGAACTTCCAGTCTGATCCTGCTTTTGTGTGAGAGCTGCTACTATGCCTTCCCAGGCTTTTGAATACAAGTTCAAACAAATATTGCACATAAACTAAATTCAGAATTACATATGGTTCAGTTTACTTTTCTAGCCTTTCAAAAATACCTTCCAAGAGTTAGCAGAAATACACCTTCCTCTGTATCAGCTTTGTCTTTCTGGAAAATTGGACAAGAGGGGAAAAAAAGAGCTTGTTTGGCAACTTTGCCAGTGGTGTGAGGTGAGTTTGGGCATTTCTTGGCAAAATGGGTTAGTTTTCATGGACAAAGAAGATACAGCTGTTTTTAAAAAAAAGTCTGCAACTTGGTGTGTCAGCTAATACAAGTTGTGGTTCCACTAGTGTAAGGAGAACAAATTTGGTATCTGTGCCAGCTGTTAATGATTCTTAAAAATATTAATCGTAATTGACATGTACCATCCATCTCATGGACTGTCATTGGCAAAATACTTGACAACGTCCAGTTTACTGAGTTTAAGTTTTCTGTACTTTAGAGTTAAGCACATGCTTAGATACCTTGCTAACTCAAGAGGTATCTGCCAATTTACAGCTTGATTTCTTTCTAGTAAGAATCCCTGTGCTTCTGTTCCTTGGTTTAAAGAGTGTTCGTGAATTAGAAAGAAAATAGCATATTCACTGTAAGGTCTCCTTAATATAAGCAGCATGTTATCTGTGGGTCTTGTTGCCTTTTTTCAGTCTTTCCTCTTTAAATATGCATTTTAGAATGCATATTTAATGTCCCAGTGACTGAGAATTTGAAAGCAGTTTAGAGAAACTTTAAGCCATCAGCCTTTTTAATCCCCTAATGGTAATGGATTGAAATGGAAATTAAAAAGCTACAGCAATTTTGGGAGAAGATTTATAATCCAAAAAGTGCAAATGATGACTGGTTCTTGTTTTCTTTGTCTAAGGAAAATAGGACAACATTTGAAATTATGCTGAAGTGCAAATTAAGCTTACAACAGAGAGAACTGAATTTTGAATAATTCTTTACCCTTTGATTTTATTGGAACTAATAAATTGTTTGCATGGATTTAATGCTTACGTTCAAAACGCCAAGTGCCACTCTGCTCTGTTTGTTCTACAGGAAGTGCAGAGATGCACATTTTGAACTTTACTGCTACAATACTAATCCTACAGAATCAATTCTTTCAGACAAATTCACTTTTTATATTCCTACTAGATATAAATAAATGGCTCCCACCAAGAGCTATTTACTGTGGGTATTTCTTCATGACTATTGGTGATTATAACTGTCAAAAATACCTTATAGCTTTCACATGCTAGAAGTTATTATTTTAGTGCTATGTCATATTTACGTTTATCAGCAATTGCTATTTATCAGAAAGCAGTGGTCATTATACAGTTCAGTTTATTTTAGTACTTATATTTCTCACTTTCACATTTTTGGAATTACGTTGTATCAAGATTGGGTCATTAAAAGCTTATTCACTCAGTATCATTAATTCACAACGTTACTGCTTTTCTTCATTTTATTCATTAATTTTGTGGTGAAGGGCTATGATCCTCTTCTGTATGGATTTCTTTGTCAGCCTAGCAGCCTTTCCACCTCATGTCCAGAGGAGCGTCTTCCCCCTTACAGGGAAAAGAACTCTGTTCTGCAGAGCCCAGGTGTGAGGCATCTTTTGAGGCCTTTACCAGTAAATGTTTGTTTGTTTTGCTATTTGGGTTCTATTTTTTAAATGAATAAACTAAGGAATATGATAGCCCAATTCTGTGATGCAGTGCATGGTTGTAACATATTAAAACTCTTTCTCTAGGCTATTGGAACACCTTTTAGCATCACCATTATTTAAAAAAGAAAAAAAAAAGTAGAAAGAAAACTTTAAAATAATTCTTTAATTCAGATGATTCTAAAAATGTACATCTTGTTTTATCCTAACAAAGTAAAACACCTGAAATATTTCCATGTAGATTACTGGAATGTTTTAATCAGTTAAAACAAATTATTTATTTTTCCTTATTAAGCCCTGCTTTGAAATGTACACAATACTTTTTAGCAGAAGTAATGAGTAACACATGCTTTTGTTCTACCTTGGTGTGATTATTTACATGCACACTCTTAGATATCTATATTCCTTGTATCACAAGCACAGATACTTATTCTTCACTGTTACCATAAGTAGAGAGCTAACATTGTGCTCTCCCTCCCTGATGGCTGCATAGAGTGGAATACATCTAGAGCCATTTCAGTTCATTCCTCTCCCTATTTCCCTCTATTCCAACTGCTATTACTTTTCCCCCAGCCAGCTTTTATCTCTACCGTAACGATGCCTCTTCCACAGCTGTGTTCTGGGTAGCTACCACGTGTCATTCAGACTCCATCAAATATTTCTGTTGCCTTGGTGAGAGCATGTGCCAAAGAAATTGTCTCTTAATCCTGGGACCCTAAAGGGCAGAGAGGTATGGATCCATCACAGTTCTCTTGTGAAGACAGTCAGCTCGGTTATGGACTCGGGCACATGGGAAGCTCTGCCTTGTTAAATTGTTTATTTCTTTTTCTGGGCCAGTGAAAAGTCACGATTTTGTATCCCTGTGACAACCTCTGGAAAGGACTGGGCTGCCATAACTCCATCTTTTTCGTTACACTGCCACGTGGGTTCTGAGATGCTGCAAGCCCTGGGTTCCTCTGACCACGTAGCATGGTTTACTGAGCCTGGCTGCCAGAACCACAGCTCCAGCTCACACTGTTGATTCCAGAGGAAAAAGTCAGCGGGTGTCTAATTTCTCTATGTCTTTGCCAGCATCAGGGCACATGATTCCTCTTTTGTGATGTCTCCTGGTACCTTTTGGCCTTGAGAGCTTCTTACACACACTGATGTTGACATTGAGAACAACCATCTCTCTTCTCGTGGCTCAGTGGCAGGCTTCTGGAGCTATGTCTAGCACTTCCCCAGCTTCTGAGGCTCAGTTCCCTTCAGAAGATGCCAAAGGGTTTGGAAGCTTCAGGATGGAGATTTCAGCATAGCAAGACAAACATTTCATAGGAAATGCTTTTACAGTGGGACAAAACTGTTACCCATATGAGATCCTCCGGTTTGGAGTCTGCAAATCACCAAGGATGTTAACAAGATGCTGGCAGTGGTTGCAGACATGGAGTTGATCACACGTCTCAGTGCAGCCTCGGATCACATGTTCCTCAGTAGTGAGATCCTGTATAGCTCCCCGAGTCACATGGCAGCATAAGTCTAGCTCATGTCAGACTGTGTCTGTGCTCTTTGAATTGCCCCAGGAGAAGACAGACACCTTCTGAGCGTGAGAGGGGACATGTTGCTGTGTCAGTGGGGAAAACCCAGCCAGAATATGCAAATAGTTGCTCTGCTGTTTTTCTTATCTATCCAGGTTCCCTCTGATACATGTATCACTCCAAGAGTGGTGGCTTAGCCAATAGTCATTCATGAATGAAAAGTTCCAAATCAATATCTTGGAACTGAGGGCAGTGTAAAATCCATACAGTGTTGGCCTTGTTTTTAGGGACACTGTGTCCAAGACATGACCAACAATACCATATACTGTAGCAACACTTAAAGTGGTATGTGATAAACATTTGGAAAGGGTGCCTGGAAACCAGAACTATGTGTTGGGAATCCTGTTGTAAACACCCTGAAATCTGGACTGTATCTTACTGTTGGATTGCAAATGGGAGATAGTCCTCAATATCGTGAAGGCCATTTTCTGGCACTGAGGGTGTTCTGAGATAGACCTCTTTAGCTCGGACACTGATGAAAGATGCCAGACCTTCTGCAGAAGCAGATGGTGTCCTGAGTTTCTGTTTGGTGTGCTCCTGGTCCTCTGGGCTGAAGGGCTAGTGCTCCTGCCAATTCATCTTGTTCTGAGAGATTTACGTAGAGCAAGACAGAACGGAGGTGTCACCACAGTGGAGGTGCTTAGACTAACAACATCCCTCAGGCACCCCAGTGCAGTCTAAACTTTGCCTTACAATATTCATGTAGGAAACATTTTAGAGTAGAGCATCGGCCCAGCTGCGTACACTTCACGTCATGAGATGGATATTGGGTGGCTCTCCTTGCTAAGAAGTAGGTCTGTCTTAGATTATTATCAAAATAAAAAGTATGCTCTAAAATACATGGTTATAATAATCTCACCATTCTGAACTTATGTCAAGAGCTGGAAAAAGAAATTCCATATGACAAAAATGAAATCCTAGCTCAGATGAAAGTAGCATTAAATCTGCAGATTTCAGTGGGCCAGGAATCTGCTCACTCTTTCTCTATGTGTTTATAGAAGTATGGATGTGACTAGTTGTTGCTAAATGCAGTCCTCAGCAAGTACCATCTAGAATAGGTGTTACCATTTAGCAGAAAGGAGTTCTCTTGCATTTCAGCCTTT
The DNA here is from genome assembly GCF_037038585.1 of Patagioenas fasciata. NCBI lineage: Eukaryota > Metazoa > Chordata > Aves > Columbiformes > Columbidae > Patagioenas > Patagioenas fasciata. Next base: position 142,415,355 of record NC_092520.1, on the reverse strand, counting down.
TCCGAATAGGACTGCAATTCAATGGACCTGTCCTTGTGCCGCTGTTTCCAGCGACACAAACGCATGTATGGCTCATAACAACATTCTCCGCTCTCAGGATCGTGAAGTTGTATATTTTTGGATGGATAAATCATCACGCCCTAGTGAGAACTGAATCTAGTCATGCCACTCTGACCATGCTTTTTCTAACCTCCGCTACTGTAAATTAAATTCTAAAGTATCTCTATGCTTTCATCTGTTATGAATTACAAGGCTGAGCTGCTTTAAATGCTTCATTTTTGTTAACAGCAGACATTAATAGTATTTTGAAAGCTCTCTGTTGATGTTTGCTGAATATGTGTCTGAAGGGATCATAATAAAAATCTTGTAGGGTGGCAGAAGTCCACCTTGGAGGAGGGAAAAAAAAATAGAAAATGCTTGTGTTCTGAATCTTACAAGGAAAAGCTTATGAATGTGAAACGTTGAACTGCAGCAAATATCATTGCTGATGCAACCCAATTATACTTTAGAAACTGAAACTGAACACAAAGCCCAAGGGGTTGAGGGTAAGAGCATCTTGCTTAACAAGTTAGATCTACATTTTTCCCTGATGAATGAGAAACACACAATTCATGTTTCTTTCCATGGTTACAGAAATCCAGAGCAAGCGTCAGGAAAGAAAGAGAAGAAGCACAGCAAATCCAGCCTACAGTGGACTCTTGGAAACAGAGGTACTTTATCATTCACTTTTTTCACCACAGTTCTATTTCATGTCAGTAAAAGGTTTAAGTGCTTCTTATTACAAAAGTATATACGGATGCAGAACCACACATTTACTTGTAAAGGGATATTGATGTGGAAAAGAAAGAAAATATCTCATCCCAGTAGCTAAGCAACAAGTTTTCACTCCACAACATCACTTGCTTCAAACTAGGATTCATCTTAGTTTTAATAAAGGCCAAAAGCACTAAATTAATGTGGGACCTAATTACTCTTTCACCCACGCAGATGGTCCCTTTAGGTCAGAACTGTAGAACAGAAGTGCTGCATTATGTTCAAACTTGCATGCTATTTCTCTTTTCCTATGTGCCAAATAATAAATGGAGAACTTTGCTTATTTTATTAGTGACATTCATAAAAGAGATGTGTTGGTTTAAGAATCAGTGTGCTCTGCAGGGGGTATGGAAGCCTGCATAATAAATATAAAAATGCATAATTAAAAATGAAATGCTGTGGATAATCTCTGTTGTCTCTTACGCTGACGCTGTTACATTTATGGTAGTAACAAAATTTGGTCCTACATAATATTGGATTGCAAACTTGGTGTAAAAACAGAAAAGATTTTTTTTTTTTTTCTGATATTGTTTTTTTCTTTGTTTCTGAATTGGCATATATACATTTATTCAAGTATATTAAAATTCCACCTTTAAAATTTTATCACAGTTTGTGGTTACTATTTGAACTTCCTACAGCAGTGAAACTACTTGCACCTAGCTCTCCATGTAAGCAAGACTGTGTTCTGAGTTCTTCAAGCCTAAAGAAAGTGATTTTTCTTTATTTAGGTACAAGCAATGCAGAATTTTTGGTATGCCAACTTCTCAGATTTCTGTGTTTGCTGGCAGACAGATGAGGCTGAGAAGAAACTCGCCACAGTAGTCAAGCTGTTTAGTGGCTTGATTGTTCTTTTTTTGAAAATATTGGAAATTTTTATACTCCAGAACAGCTCTGGGCACTTGAATTCTTCAGAACTCAACTTTTCTCTAGCAACCTCTTCCGTACACACAATATTTAACACAGTAGAAACCTTGGCCTTGCTAGGATTAAATCTGTAGTGTCTTCACTTAGACCTTTTTGTCCTGATGAGTTTATTAAAATACTTGCAGCAGAGTTTCCTGGCTGTAATCTGATCAGTGGTTGTGAGAATCTCAGTTGTCTTGGAGCAGGGATAGAGGAGGTGATAGAGGAGGTGATGGAGGAAGTCTGCTGCACCCCTAGTTCATACTTGTCATTATATCTATAATCAAAAGCACATCCTGAAGTGAAAGATGGCATGGAGAAAGAAGTGTCTGTGGAAGAATCCTGTGGCTGATCAGCTGTGTCCTCATTAGGAGTTGTCATTAAGTACTGACCATGGGGAATGCCGTTCAAGTGAAATGGAGGCAGATGGTTTTCCTCTGATCAATTAGCTGCTCAGATTGATTTGCTAATCAGTGAGTTGAGGTATTTTGTGCCATTTCAGGCATTTTGGTGCAGTTTAATTTACGCTTAGTCTACTGAATGATCTTTAATTCATGATTGTTTAAATTGAAATTGCATATAAATTAGACTTTTTATTTGCCAACGCCCCTCAAAACGGCAGGAGCTCAGCATCTGTAGCGGTGATGCTACAGAAATGTGATTGTGGTCTTATGGCTTCACTTGAATGTTGTACTTTTTCTTTTCAAAGCTTTTTTCTTTAAAAAAAAAAAAAAAAGTATATATATATACACCATTCTATTTTTCCACTTTCCATAGATTTTTTTTTTTCTCATAGGGAAGTGTTAAGTTTCAGGCTGGGTATTTTTTGAAGGAAGAAACATCAATTCAAAGTTCATTAACAGACTGTCAGGCACCTGTATATAAGAGAACAGTTTACTCACCACAGAATAAATCATTTATTAGCAAAACCCCTCTGATTTTCCTCCAAGCAGAGTCTAACAACATCTAATGGAGGAAAATGGTTCTGTTTCCAGACCTGCTGTACAAGTATTGGATGGCTCAGAGAAACAATTAGGGGTTATATAGACTGTTAATGAAGCCCAGCTTGCTATTGACCAACAGCCTTTAGCATCTGACAAGCTGGCAATGGGCTGCATTAAATTAGTTCAACATCTCAGTTGGGTTTCTAGTGATCCGTGTTCCTAAGTTTGAAAGTCTTTGGTGACCTCAGCAGATCGAAGTCGCTGCCAGCTCCTAGAGGTTGTACACATTAACTTCTAAAAGAGAAATATTTTGCTTAGGCTCTAACGCATAGCTTGCAAAGGAAATATGTTCCTATGAACTATAGGCAAGTTTCACAGAAGGTCGTGAGGCTTTTCTGCGGGTGGGAAGTCCAGCACCATTTCTATATACACAAATAAAGATGTTATCTCACAGCAACAATTTATTATGCAGTTTTTCCTTGACCGACATTGTTTATCTGCTAGATTTGGAGTTACTGTTGCTGTTGACTTGCTCTTATCAAGCTCTGTAACATATCCTGGAACTCAATCAATAAAATTTACAATTTCATAATAAAATTTTGTTAATAAAATCTAATGCATGTCAAACTGCTCTAATGAAGAATTCTTAGAAAGGTAAATAATGCAGTCTCAAGGGACTGCAATGGTTATTCTAAGTCACAGACTGGCTTGTGGATAGCTTCTAGTGTATGAGGGAAGCTCATGGAGATTGTTAATAAGAAATGGTAAGAGATAACCAGAGCACTTTTCAATGACACTGTGGTTGGTTTCTTTTCCCCTGTAGCGGAAACGCCTTGCATCAAATTATTTGAATAACCCCTTGTTCCTTTCTACAAGAGGTAAGCATATTTTAAAATGAATATACTACTATTCTAATGATATGTTAAATATTTATTAGTCGGATTTCATACGAATAGCTGCTGGGGTACCATAGGGCATCGCTTTGTGTAAGGTCCCTGCACTTTTTAATGTGTAGTGAAAATAGATGGTTTTCATGTAAAAACAGTCAACGGATAAGGCTAGAGGTCAAAACTGTGGAGAAATTGATCCAAAGTCCCTGCAATCAGTGGAAAATCTGATCTCTAGTATTGTAAGCACCATGCAGTGAGAGGACTGATTGAAAAAGGCAGTGTTGCCAACCCCAAGTGCTTAAAAATATACATTGAAAAATTGGGACTTAAAAAATAATTACTATTGTGAGCTTTTCATTTGCCTCTTTTCATCAGCTTTAAGAAACTGCTGTCCGTCTTCAGGGCTAGAAATTTACCATTCGTTTTGCTTTAAGAACAATGGCTGAAAAAACACGTGATTTTTATGACTCCAGGAGCTGGAGCCATAAATCTCTATTTGATAGCCTTGAAGATGCCTTCTAATCTTGTGTTTAGAAGAACTTCAGATGCTGAAAATTCCATGGTAAAAGCCTTGAGAATGAACAACTCAGAGGAGCCATTTTGGCTGATTAGTTTGTGTGAAGAAGCTCATTCCAGGAAAAACGTGCAACATACAGAGAAGGCAAAGAGTTCAGAGGTGGGAGATGAAACAAGGAGACCACTGAGTACAGTTTAATTCTTCAGACAAGCCCCATGTAGGATTTTAAGAGAGAAAGCGAGAAGTTTGAGTTGCATTTCAGAAGAGAAGAGAAAGGTGGGAAAGAAATATGATTATGTACTTGCCCTTGTGTTGCCTTTATAACTTAGGCTCTATTGTAGTGCATTAGATTTTAAGGAAGACAGGCCTTTTTTTAAGCCAAATATTGTTTCAGTATTAGGAGCATTTACTGGGGTAATTTCAGTTAAGACATAGAGTTTGGGCACTGTTTCAGTGTTTGCTTGATATCCCTGTCAAGTGTCACGTTTAGTGCTTGAGATTCACTTTTCTGACCCTGCCTTGAAATCCTGCACCACAGGATCACCAACTGCAATGCAGCAGCACTTCCCTGTACCTTCAAAATGACATGTGCTACACGCAGACAATTGGCCTACTTACCATATGCCCCTAATGCATAGGGTCTCAGAGGGCAAGAGAGGTTATTACATGGTAAACAGCGATGATGACATGCCTCTTAGCAGGAGCCTATGTTCATGTGAGCCCCAGTGGAAAGAACATTATTCCCGGCTTAGTTTTATCTTCCAAATTAAAATTATAATTTATTATTTGTCTTGTCATAACACTTGTTTTTCCCATGTACACACATGGAAAAAACAGGAGAGAATGGCAATGTTAGCAAGCTGTGCTGTTAGCCTCTCAGGGGATTGCATTTAAGTTAGGGTTTGATATCTCTGACCTTTCTGCTGCGTATTTCCTATTTTATTTGCAAGGAAGTAGGCAAGTGACAGAGCTCCAGTGATGCAACTGTCTCAGAGCCACTTGGAAATCTGCACGCACTCTCCTTAATTGTTAATTTCTCTTCAAGTCCTGTGTCTTTGGTTTTACCAGCATCCAGAATCTGTGCTGGGATTCTGCATATTCTCATACTTTTAAACTGAACTTCTTTATAGCAGAGCTCCCTTCCTCTGTAGGGGTTTATTAGCTATGTGCACCAGGCACCATTGTGCTGGATGCTGAACTGAAAGCAGGTGCCATCCCAGAGAGTTTGACACTGCAGTGATGTAGTTGTCCACCTTCACTGCAAGGCTGACTGTCCCTTCTCTTATAAAACATACCTTTAAAAAAAATTGGTTTCAGTTTAATTTTTCAGCAACTAGAAGGTGGCAGTGGGCGTATTTTAAAATGTTTAAAACATAATAGTAAAAGTGAACTGAAAAGAGAAATAAACAAACTAAAAAAAAACCCCAACCTACAAAGTACAGGAAACAATTGTCATTTCCAGAAATGCAGAAGAGAACAAGTCTTATAAATTTTGAGAAAAATGTCAATTAATCAGGATTCATTTATCTGAAAATGTCTTACCTGAAATGAGGTCACATCCCCTGACATGTATCATTTGTGGAAAAGACTCTTCAATTATCAAGCCCCTGTTTATCTGAATATCATTTATATCCCCAGAGCAATCATGATGTCATATTGCGGTGGATCACTGTGTGTGTATTTGTGTATATGAAGTGACATCTACAGATTTTAGAAGTCTGTGATAATTTATAGAACTCATTGCCGAAAGATGCTACAGTTTATGGGAAAAGCAGACAAATTAGTAGAAAAAACCCCCACGTTTTTCTACGGCTGTTAAATATAGAAATGAAGAGGCAAACTCCAAGTTAGGGACACCCATAAACTGCTACCGTCTGGAAGGATACTTCTGGAGTAGAATATTTTCCCCTGTGCTTGCCCTGTGCATGAGTGGCAGCACTAGATGCTGTTAGCAAAGGAGCCCAGGATTTATAGCCTTTGTTCTAACTTATGTGAAGCTGTTCCTTCCTTCTTATGTTCCTCCTTCTACGTCTGTGTGAGGTCTGAATGTGTCTGCACCTTCACGTGTACGTGCACATCAATGTATAAAACAAATCTGTAACAGCAGGAAGCAACTCCCAGGTTGGTGTGTATATGAGGGATCACACCAGGGCAGCTCTATTCCTATTGTGATCAGAGAGAGAGCTGAAGAAGGACAAAAGGACAGAAACATCAGTTTGGTTGTCTCCACTTCAATCCAAAGAAAGCCCTCTCCATCAGCTGTTTGTCACTGGAACAGTGCACAACAGCCACTCACAAATCAGCAAAAATTACAACCCACGGTGCAGTTTCCATAAATCTGTTAAAATTTTCTGGCTTTTTAGTTTTGGACCGAAGTGTGATGAATTTCACAAACATTTTTATGAAAGGCTTGGACTGCTTTCCAGTGAACTCTGGTGGTTCTTGTTCTTATCAGGCTGTGAATGCAATCACTACAGGCTCGGTTCATCAAAAGGTCAGAAAATCTTGGCGTTTTGGGTGGGAACAGTTTGAGCATAGAGAGTTGATGATAGCATAAAGCTCACTCCTGCAAGTAGCTGACCATTTTGGCCATGAATCAGCTGAACATTTAAACATGTGTTTAATGATAAGTCAGTGGCACCACTTTTGTACTACAAGTTAAGCATCTGCTTAAGTGCCTTGCTGGTTCAGGGCCAGACTGTTCATCACCCAGCAGGCTGAAGTCCTTAAGAAAGACTTTTGGACTAGTAGCATGCAGAGAGGAGTTCTGCATGAAAATTTTTGAAAATTTGAAATAAGTCTGTGCTTCTCATACTATGGCATTTTACCATCAGACCTTTTGACACTGGATTCCTGCAATGTAAATTTTTAAATCTCAAATGCTAATTCCCCTGCTTGCTGTTGCATTCTTTCCTGCCCACATTAATTTTGGCAATGTCCTATCTCATGTGTCACAGCTTGACTAAAATTACTCCCATAGCTTAGAACTAGCATTCACTGCAGCAATGTATTTCCCACTAATCTGTTCTCTGCCCTTCTTTCATATGCTAGCAAATGAGGATCCATTCTGGAAGGTATGTGTGGCAAAATTTATGTATTACCAGTGTCTTTCTCATCACTCTGTAATTCAGTGTTTGCTTCTGGTTATCATAGTCTCTATCAAGGTGCAAAATTGCATTATTCTCTTTACTTTTCGTACTGCTTGTGTGAAACTTTTCCCACTTAACTAAATCTTTGAGCCTCTAAGTCAGAATTTCAAAGAGATGAACTCTTGGGCTTTCACATACGAGGCATGAGTTTAATCCCTTTGTAGAATCCACTGATTGAGAAATTGCTAGTCCAGATCAGTGGTTTTAATGAAAATTTTAAGAAAAATAAGTAGCCATTCTAGTTTGTAGAAATTAAATCTCTTTACATTGAGGTTAAAATTAAGACTTTTTTAGCAGGTATTTTTAAAGAGTAATATTTTGGAGAGCGATTTTTTGACAGGACAGAGTTAGAAATTAAGATAAAAGCCTGATTAAAACAATAATGAAACAGTATAATTAATACCTCTAAAAATGAAAAATTCTTTAGGAATTAAAAAAGATTCAAAATTATTATTCTCCTTCCTGGAAAAGCAGCAGGAAAATTTAAGTTTTTTATGATGATTCACAAGCCAGGAAAGTTTCAAAATCCGTATCTCCTTTATTAAAATGCACTTAATTATACAAAGAGTAATTAATGTTGCCACCAGATTAGCATAGCAATTTACTACACGACACTGTAGGTTTGTTGATGAGTCTTAGTTCATTTTATATATTGCTTCAGATAAAGTATTAATCAGTCTTTTTGGAAAAAGGTTGTCAGAGGAAGTCAGAGCAGAGAACAAGTAATGCCAGGGAGAACAGAGGGACAGAGGAGCCCTCTAGAGGAGGTCATAAAAGAGGGTATGTAGCAAAAGCTTTTTCCCCAGAAACTTTTTCTTACTTGCTTCCTTCTGTTTTGGACTTGAAGGAGAAGTGATCCACATATTGACTTCAACCCATGCTTCAGAATAGAGCTGTGCATGGGGATACATGTGTTGGAGTGACACATTATCAAAAACAAGTGAAATAATTCTTATGGCACCAGTTGGCTATATTAGTCGGCTCCCTCCTGTGTTTGATAGTTGGTTTTTATTTTTCTATCTGTTTCAGTTCATGGAACTTGCTTCAGGGTCTTTTGTTTGTTTGTTTGTTTGTTTGTTTGTGTTTATTACTATCATACACCATCATCTCTGTCTTCTTCCACAGCGGCTCGGGTCCTTTTTGACAATTAGATTTTTTGTTGGAATGAGCCTGTCTGCTGCAATAGAGGTTTTGAATGCTGCATAGAGAGGTTCTAAATGGCTTGACTTTACCCTAGCCATCCTCCTTCTCTTGCAGAGTGAGATCCACCACGATGAGCACTGCACCGCTTGCAAGCGTGGCATTAACCTGCAGCCCTGTGGCACGTGTCCCAGAGCATATCACCTCAACTGTTTGGACCCACCTCTCAAAACTGCTCCTAAGGGGGTTTGGGTCTGTCCAAAGTGCCAACAGAAGGTAAGCTACATGGAGCATAGAAAAGAAAATGGGAGAAACCTCAAATATATGTACCACTAAAGCCATAGGTTAGTAAGCTATGGTCATAGCTTAGAGGACCACATTAGCTAAAGTAATACTGAGAGGCTTTTAATACAGTTTGTGGCATTTGTTTCTGGTATTTTTGTCGTACTAGAGTTAGCCCATGCACTGAGCGCCATAGCTTCCCTGTGATCGCATCTGCTGAGATTTGTCCTTTTAAAATGTCTCCTCTTTTCCTTTGTTTCCCATCTTTACAGCGTTTAGAGTTGCCAGACAAGTAATGTAAATCTTATAGATAAGAGAGACAGTGTCAGAAGAAGACACTGTTCACCAGTGAATTTGAAAGCTGCAAGAAGAATGCTTCCTTTTCTTTAAATCATCTTTATTACATACAACTGTTGATCATAGCCGTGTCAGAATTGCTGATTTGTCTAGTTGTTGTGAATAATGCTGATTGCATGAACAGGAAAACAATTACTAAAACAGTACAGTGCCACTAAATTGTAGAGTGGAGGCTTAGATTTTGTGCCTTAGAGTTCTTTGTGTTTAGCTTTGAGATCACTGTTAAGTTCCCATGAAAATGTCAGGGGAAATTCTAGCACACAGTTGCAGGAAGCAGAGCAGCCCAGGATTAGATCTGCGCCGTCACGTTTTCGTATGGACCAGCAACCTCTCCCATGCTCAGCAGACAATGCTGCTGACAGTGTGGAGATCTACTTGTCAGGAGCTGAAGAATGTCTTCTGGCCATGGCAACAAGAAACAGAGGATTTGTAACCCCTTTTTATAGTGATGTGCAAAGGAGTAAGCCCCAATGGAGACTGCTACTCAAATTATTCTCTCATTACCTTTCAACTTGCGAATTCTGAGACAAGGACCCGAGATCTGGTCCTGCAGAGCTGGAGGAAGAAAAACATTAATGTGTTTCTTTCTGGAGTCCTAACTTTTTGTTGTTTCCTGGGCTTGTAGGTGTTAAAGAAAGATGACAATGTGCCATGGACTGGAACTCTGGCTATTGTTCACTCCTATGTTACCCATAAAACAGGTAGGGATTAACAGAGCTATTGACAAGGGATTCCCTGCTTCTGACAGGCAATGCCATTTGAGTCCTTCATAGCATTAATATTAGTGTTCTAATGTTACCAGGTATGATACCATTATTAAGCAAAGGGCCATGAGGGGCTGTGACTGGGAACAGCAGGTCACTGTCTGTCCCCTTACCCTCAGTCTGCTCCTTGGATAACTGCTTTCTTTAAGGAAGCTGAGACTGATATCTCAGGAACTTCAGTCTGTGGAGGAGGCGATCATCAAAGTGGCGTCTTCCTGAGAACAGGGCTGCAAATGGTATTTTGAGGCAGACTCATATCAGGCTGGGAGGCGGAGAGGTGCAGTCAGACTAGGCAGAGCCATGTAGTTTGGTATGGAGCACGATGCCAGACTAGTATCACAGTATGTTTGGGATTGGAAGGGACCTCAAAAGATCATCTAGTCCAATCCCCCTGCTGGAGCAGGAACGCCTAGGTGAGGTCACACAGGAATGTGTCCAGACAGGTTTTGAATGTCTCCAGGGAAGGAGACTCCACAACCTCCCTGGGCAGCCTGTTCCAGTGCTCTGGCACCCTCACTGAGAAGAAGTTTTTTCTCAAATTTAAGTGGAACCTCTTGTGTTCCAGCTTGATCCCATTACCCCTTGTCCTATCATTGTTTGCCACTGAGAAGAGCCAGGCTCCATCCTCGTGGCACTCACCCTTTATATATTTATAAACATTACTAAGGTCACCCCTCAGTCTCCTCTTCTCCAAACTAAAGAGACCCAGCTCCTGCAGCCTTTCTTCATAAGGGAGGTGCTCCACTCTCTTAATCATCTTGTTGCCCTACACTGGACCCTCTCCAGCAGTTCCCTGTCCTTCTGGAACTGAGGGGCCCAGAACTGGACACAATATTCCAGATGGGGTCTCACCAGGGCGGAGTAAAGGGGAAGGAGGACCTCTCTCAATCTACTGACCACTCCCCTTGTAATACATCTGAGGATGCCATTGGCCTTCCTGGCCACAAGGGCACAGTGCTGGCTCGTGGTCATCCCGCTGTTCACCAGGACCCCCAGGTCCCTCAGGTCCCTTTCCCCTACACTGCTCTCTAATATGTAATTTCCCAACCTATACTGGAACCTGGGGTTGTTCCTGCCCAGATGCAGGACTCTACACTTTCCCGTGTTAAATTTCATCAGGTTATTCCCTGCCCAACTCTCCAGCCTGTCCAGGTCCCGCTGGATGGCAGCACAGCCTTCTGGCCTGTCAGCCACTCCTCCCAGCTTAGTGTCATCAGCAAACTTGCTGATAGTACACTCAATTCCCTCGTCCAAATCGTTAATGAATATATTGAATAATATAGTCCCCAGTACTGACCCCTGAGGCACTCCACTAGATACTGGCCTCCAACTGGACTCCGCACCATTGACCACCACTCTCTGGCTTCTCTCCTTAAGCCAGTTTGCAACCCACCTCACTACTCTATTGTCTAGACCACACCTCCTCAATTTAGCTGTGAGGATGCTGTGGGAGACTGTGACAAAGGCTTTACTGAAGTCAAGGTAGACCACATCCACCGCTCTGCCACCATCCATCCACCTTGTTACATTCTCATAAAAGGCTATGGGGTTGGTCAAGCATGACTTACCCTTAGTAAAGCCATGCTGACTGCCCCTAATAACCCTCTTATCCTTGATATGCCTTGAGATGGCACCAAGGACAAGCTGTTCCGTTACTTTCCCAGGGACAGAGGTGAGGCTGACCGGTCTATAATTAATGTCTCAAATACTACAGCAATATCAGCTCTTAATTGTTTTGATGTTATTCGGTATCACAGTCGTTGGTATTGGATGTCATCAATGCCATCAATGCCGTTATTCTCTTTTAGTTCCTTGTTGCACTCTTATCCTGGGAGGTTTTGGGCATTAGATCACATTCATAAGCATCTTTGCAGAGGTCTGATACTGTTATGAATGTGATTTTCAGCCAAGGTCGCCAACTATTGCCATTCCGGGTGGCTGACCTGTTCTTAAATACTATTCACCTCTTTCTTGGAGACCTCTGGGACCACATGTGGTCCAAGGATTAATTTTAATTCATCTCAAAGGTACTCTATAGCTTTTTGGTTGTCCTGTGTGATAGCTGTTGATGTTAGAGACATGCATGCATGCAGAAACTCCAGATTTATTTGGCTGTACCAGCTGACAAAAGGCTGAAACTCACCATTCAAAATCCATGCTTCTGCTTTCTGTTGTCAAGCGCATGAGTTTGCCTTATGTCCTTCCCTTAACTTCTGGATCCTTAATCCTATTGTTCTGCAGTCAAAGAAGAAGAGAAGCGAAAGTTATTGAAGAGAAGCAGTGAGCTGAAGAATGAGCATAGACAGTTAGAAGAAAAAGATCGAGTTCTCAACAATGCAGTGAAGGTAGGACACCTGACTGGGGACATGGAGTCTCCTGCAGAGATGTTTATATAGAATTTATGCCTGAAAAACTGATATTTTGTGGCTAGAAAATGATTTATGCTCCCAAGCATGTTCACATGTGAATGTGTTTCTGGCTGGGGAAAAACATGCGGATTTCCTTTATGCACAAAAGCAAGCTGCTTGGGCAGGCTGAGGAGGAGAAGATGCCTGAATTCCTGTTGCACACACACAAAACCCCAAATAGCCATGTAGTGCCATACACTGCTGTGATCTACCCAGTGACTTTAAGGCACTTCCATTCTTCAGGTGAAAAGTTTATTCACAAGCGTGTCGTCCAGTGGTGGCTGCCTGTCCAGTAGCTCAAAACTCTTGAGATCAGGTAGAAATAACCATCGTTATTTGTCCCAGGGGCTGAGTATTGTAACAACCTCTCCATGACTGGAAATGGGTTCACAATCTTTTTCTCTGTGAACTCATTTCAAATATTGACAGGAGATATCACCCACACACACCATATTATGAGGACCAGTCTCTGGCAGTAATGAATGGGCTGAGTTCAAAGCCATAATACCTGTCCTCCCTGGCTGAAGGAGCTTCCTTGGGGCTACCTCACCTCAGGTCCACTCTTAAGGGGTGGCTGTTAGCTTGCATGGAAGTCTCAATAAATATTTGAAACTTCCTTACCCTGAAAAAATCAAAATGGCAGCTGCAGGAGTAACTGGTCACTACTTGTTTTACCACTTCAGTTATCCAGAGGAGGAATGTTAAAATATTTATCAGATTTAAAATGTAGTGGAACAAAAAGCAATAACTTATTAAAAGACCTCACAATGGGGAATATACCCTGTGAGTGCGTATAGCCACCATCAGCAATAATGGAAACACTCATATGTATGAAGAAGTGACTCTGGGATATGGAGTATCTTTAGTAGGTAGGAGAGTGCAGTGGGATGAGGTGTTCAGAAAAGAAAAGCATTTGGGAATTGCGGTCAGCTATCAGTTGTATGTCAGGGCTGTCAAAATCAGTGAGATTTCTACCTAAACAGAATCAGGTTATTTCAGTGGGCAACACTGTCGTATTTAAATGGTAATATCAGCCAATTATTATATTTAGTGGAGACGTATCCACTTGAAAGGAGAAAAGCAATTAAAGATGTTCTGGCACAGTGCAATTTCACTTCTGACATTTGCCTTAACAGAGATTTACATTAAGGAGAACACTCTCATACACACCACAGGTGGAATACTATTATTTGGTAAAAGCAGAAGATGATTTATCCTCCACCTGAGATGTCTTCTGTCTAAACCAACCTCTGAACAGCTCCACACAGTTGCTTTTCAAACAACTTGACATTTCCCACTTCCCCAGGACTGGAGAATTCCCCCAACCCCAGACAGTCTAGACAATGGTCAAAGAGGGGCAATCTGCAGACAAGTAACCAGTTTTGCCAGACCCCTGAGCCCACTGGGAGAAAGAAAACAGGAGGTCTCCAATATTAGACAGGCTGTTGCCTTCCATCTAGCAGACAGGCTCAGGGTTTTTGTCTGTCACGTAGTCCCTCTCAGGCCAGTTGATAGTGTAAAGGATGGGATGTGAGCTGCAGCACTACGTGCTTGGGGAGGGGAAGGAGCATTACTGATTCTTCCTTATTTCTTCTTGGAGAAAAAGGAGAATTAGGATGCGTTTGTTTGACTCCTGTTCTTATGCTCATTTTCATGTAGGTTTGTATGAAATGTTTCAAGTGATTGTGGGGTGCAATAGTATAACAGTAGTGTCTCAAGTCAGGTTTTCTGCCAGAAAGATGCTGACATCCTGTTTAGAGAGATCAACTTATCTTCACAGTACCAACTCCCTAAAAGGTGTGGTATGTACAAAATGCATCATGGTGAGGTTTATTCCTCAAGCATTTATCAACACCTTTTGGTAAGTGTTAGAGACCTCATTGGTGGCTTCGGTACTTTCCAGTAACACAGCTATTACAATCCCGTGCCAGTAATCTCTTTGGAGTGCAGAAGGCATTTCTGCCAAGCTGTCTACAAGATGAGGTTGGAAACATCCTCCAAATGGATTTAGACTGGGATGAACATTGTTACCTCAGATATGTGCTGCAGTGTACGCAGCACTGGTGATTACTCCATTCGTTAAGCTGTGGTTTTGCTATCCCCAAAGGAGAATATACTTCATTTGAGTGGGACGTGCACTCAAGACACAAAAGGATGTTTGGAGAGATGTTTGACACCAATTTGAATGTGTTCTCAGTCTTCCCTTCTCTCTCCCCTTCTCTTTGTTTGACAGAAATGCTTAGAGCTAAAAACCAGCCTGTTGGCCCAGCAGAAAGGGACTCAGTCATCACTGGAACGTCTCAAAACCCTCATTAGACTGATACAAAACGAGCAGATGATTCAGGTTACCATGACGACGACCACCACCTCCTCCCTGCTAACTGTCCCCTGGATCAAACCCTCCCCTGCCTCCGCTGCCATGCACAAAGCCTTGCAGCAGTCACAGGGTAACAACTGACAGAGCCGCCTGCCAGGGAGCGCAGGAAGGGGGGAAAAAGAACTTCGTACACATGCGCAGAGGAGAGATTAAACGGAAACAAAGGAGAGAAGGAACAATCTCAGTTTTGATACGCGTAGAAACTTGCAAACCAATCAGTCCCGTTTGTAGGTCACTGTGGCAGCAGGTTCCCACAGAGCGGGTTGTGCTGCGGTTTTGTATTTGTCGAGACCTTCAGTGCTTATGAGATTTTTTTTGTTTGTTTTTGTTATGTTGGCCTTAATGTATTTATGACTGAGGATGAAGAGGAAAAGTCTGGCCGATAGGAAGCGGGAGATCCTTTTGTGGGGAGCAGACCGGTTTCCAGTTCTGCTTTAAGGGGAAAATTTTCAATGCAAAGACTTAGTGAACTAGTAGAGAAGTAGTTGGGCTGAAAGCGATGTGTGGGAGGGAAATCGGTGAGATAACCAGAAACTGAACTACTTAGGACTCAAATGGATTCTTATCAGAGGAACAAAGTTGGCCCTGTTGATTCAGGTAACCTGGAGATGGGGCTGTTTTGACCAGAATGGCATCACGGACACTCACAGAGCCTTTGAAACAAGTATTAGAGTTGAGAATTGCAGATATTTAAATAAAGAAACTGTATGAAGTTAGCGTTTCTAGTAAAATATTGAAGTATTTTCATGCTGATGCTTCTGTATATGCGTTCCGAAGTATTTAAAAAAATTATGACTGTAAAACTCCTTACATTTTGCAGGTCCTTTTTACTTATTTTGCTATCGGTGTATTTTTCTCATGGAGTTTTTGTGCAAGATTAAGCATAAACCATAATAGTGGATATCTTTGGCAAGTTGAGTTTTATTTTTTAAAGAGATTATTTTGGGGGTTTTATTTTTCGTCAATTTTTGATTTAGTTTTTAAAGAAAAAAAAAAGCAAATAAATATTCTGGTTTTTGTTTCTTGCCAGTACAGATAATATGCCAAAAAGATAACTTTACATTTTTGTACTGCATTTTTATTGTTACAAATATGTAACGTGACTTTTTTTTTTTTTTAATTATTCTTTTTCTTTTTTGCTTGCAGAAATATCTGCTGAAATGGTACAGGAAAAAAATGATTAAGAAAAACCTGCCTCAAGGGTTTGTTTCTCATACTGGATAATATCAAGAGTTCTGGGGGAGGGACAGGCCGTGGAAAATTTAAAGGGTTTGTTGGGTTTGTTTTTTTTTTTGAAACTTGATTCCTTTTTAAGATTTTGTTGGGTTTTTAGCACATTTGGGAAGCGTTTAGCATTAGCCTGAGAAAATCCCAGTGCGCCTGCTTGTTTCACTAGCTAGTCTTCCTGATACTGCAAGGGTCCGCCTGGCCCCCCCGGAGGCCACAGGCCCCACCCCGTCCCCCTGCGGCCTACCCGGGAAGGTAGTGATGGGCACCCCGGTTTTTCTCAATCTCACGCATACACACCCAGATGCCATCGTGTCTGTCGTTTATGAGTTCTCTGTTAATTAGCACGACAGGTACTTAAGGAAATCAAGGAGCCACCAGAGCATGACACAAGCCTAGTGTCTCACATCAGCATATCACATGGTGCCGAATATCTCTTTTTTTAAGAAAAAAAAAAAAAAACAACAAAAAAAGACAAAACACGCGAGGGACTGGCTTTTTCCGTCGCCCATCACTAGGCAGCACATGGTCCCTTCAACCATTTTCACAACTCCGGGAGAAACTGTGCAGTACTATACAAATCTATTTTAATACACAACACTCGGTTGAACAAAATTTTTATATTCTTTTATTGATGAACAAAGTGAACTAAGTAAAACACAATTGTTATACATTGGTTATTGTATGCCAATTATGCATTCTAACATGGCTTGCAATGTAAATGTTTTCAGGTTTAATGATTTTTTTTCCTTCTCAGAGAAATGAAAAAAGAAAGGAAAGGCTTGGAAGGTTGAATATGTGAAGAATTTCTGAAGAAGTGTCTTGGACTGTTAAAAGTAGTTATTTTGAAAAGGGGACTGTCCAGTGGATAGTGTGCATAGAAAAAAAAAAGTGTTTGTCTTAAATATGCCAATGTAGTTTTACTTCTTTATGATGCATTAAACTTGACTGACAATTTAATGGTGTCATTGTGGTGCTATCAGCTGCTGAGGGGCTGCAGCGTGGTGTGCCCACGGCCTGGTGCTGTCACCCCTTCCCAGGCCAGGCACTGTCTGAGGGGGTGAAGTGACCAGAGCCAGTTTCTCCACTGCTGTCTTCAATTTTCAGATTTAAACAACTCTAGAATGACTACAATACTTTCCACTATTTTTTTTCCTTCTTCCAAGAAGATGGCCTCTTCCTTGAGGCCATTGTGTCTCCCAGGCAGGGGCACCTTGTCCACTCCCTTTCTTGGCTTCCCACCTCTTCCCATCCCACTCTTCCTTGGATCTGTAAGCAGAGGTCTTGATGGTACCTCAGATCTCTCCCTTTTCCTCTTGCATCTCTCATGGGTTGCATTTTTAAAGTTTTCACCAGGATTTAAATGCTGTACTGCACTTGGCCTGAATTAGAGATTGAGTCATCTCAGGAACAAGCCCAGGGCTCCAAGACAGAAAAAGGTTACCACAGGTTAACATGTTGCCATACGTCAGCTGAGCTGTCTGTGTGTGTTCCATACGTGCTTTGTGCATGTTGCGGGCAGCATGATCCTTGCTCTTGTTGGGTTACTGGAGAGAGACTTGCTGCAGACCAAGGACAAGCAGTTGGCTGCAGCAGATCTGCTGGCAGACCCATGGGCTTCCATTTCAGACGCACACATTCAGGTGCTCTTCAAATGTATGGTGGGCCCATTTTGTAAAGTTGTTTATAAATCATTTTGTAGGCGTAGTAAAGAATGAGAGATTATGTCCCTTGCAGGAGCTGTCTGGTTTCTGGCCAGAGGAAGGGAGAGAGCTTCCCCATAAAATGAACCAAATAAAAGCAAGACAATGGCATAAAACCTACCACAGTGGCTAATGCAGAGAAGCAGCAGGGTTGGGTTTGTTTTGTTTTGTTTTGTTTTCCAAGGATAAGGGGAAAGGGTTTTTTTAATTCGGCTCAGGTTGGGGGGGCTTGCCTTGTCTTCACTTCCCAGCAGTGTCGCTGTTTAATTTTGGGCTGCAGTTAGCAGGAAGAGCTTGACACCGCCAAGCTGCCCCCTCCTCTCTCCTGGCCTCTGGTATGGGAAAGGCGCCCTGGTTTTCCCCAGCATTGCTTCCAGTTTCAGAAGAAACCTCACCCCCAAACCAGCAAACCCAGAAATCGTATGCAATCATCATCATCGTTCTGCTGTCACCCTAACCTATAAACCCAGCGCTGTGCTAACAGACTGGAGCCAATTACAGAGCTCTGCGTGTTGCCTTAATAATTAATGCACTTGCAAGGGAGTGTAGGCTTACACTAGCCTTTAGTCTTGGGAAGTAATTTAAATTAAGGTTTTGGTGGAGATTTGTAGAAGTCACGGTGGCCTCTCTATTCCTTGCTGCGGCACTGGGCATTGTCTTTGAAGAGAATCAAGAGCCGCAGGGCTCCCAATGTCCCTTCCCAAGCAAAAGGGTTTTTTTACAGCTGTGCCAGACTTCACAGCTTCAGAGCTCTTTATTTTAACATGACAGACTGTTTTCTGTGCGTAGGACCTTTTCACATGCCATTAGTTATCTCGCAGAGGAGCTGCCGTGCAAATAGCCATTCAAATGAAACGTGTTGTCTCCAAGCCTGTCAGTTTTACATTTGCACCTCTTCAAATGTAATTTCACCTACTTTTTCTACTCTCACTGTCTCCCCTTCCTCAGAAACAAGAGGAAAAGGAACTCTTCTGTCTGTTGGGAAGTAAGATGGAGCTACGCCAGCCCTTTCCAGTGAGCAGAATAGGGAACAGTGGTATGGCTTAGTTATGTTCAGGATCTTAGATGTTGTCAGGCTCCATAATCCTAGAGGAAGAAGCCACAGTGGATCTACTATGCCCTAAAGGCTCAGCAGTCAGGAAGCAAAGTCAAAAACCCTCATTTTTTAAATATTTAGTTCATGGTCTCTGAAAGCATCTTCTGCACAATGGATTTAATGGTAGTGTGAGTCCAGCTTGTGGCTTCTTTTGCGATAGACCTCTGTATAAGGCTGCTGGCAGAAACTCTACAACAGCTATATTATGAGTTTATGCTACATGCTGATATACCCATCGCATGTTGGTTTCCTAGCAGTTTGATGGCCTATTAGAAACACTTAAACTTTTAGAAGAGTGTATTATAAACTGATGCGTACTTTCTGTTCTGTGTTCTGCAGGTCCTCTGTAGTTGAAAGGAGAGATATCACACTGAAATGAGTGTCAACAGCCACATCAGATAAAACTCCGCTCACTTTAATCAGGTTTTGCCAACTGCAGCTTATTTTGCTTAGAAAAAATGAAGCCTGGCTTCTGAGATCAATCACTAACAACTGACTGGTGCAAACAGAAAATGCCAGACTCCAGTTCTGTAAGGCACTTTTAAGTTCACCATGGTGAATATCATTAAAGCAAAAGGGTTTTTTTCCTCCTTTAAAAAAGCAAACAAAAAATTAAATTGTCATGATAGAAGAAATACTACAAAGCGTACACAGGCATATAGAGATTCTAGCCAGGGAGAAGAAAAAAAAAAGATACCATTGCTCTTTGAAGTTGTTGTTTGCATTTGTACTGGCAGACTGCAGATGACTTCTGTGCTGTTTAAATGCAGCAGAAATGCTACACCCCAGCCTTTGATTATCAGCCTCGCTCCTTAAGCAGTTACCACAGAAATTGTAATTTGCTTTTGCATTTCATCTTTGGGCTTGAGCTGCAGCAATAAATAGCCTTTCCCCTTAACATTTCTGCTGGAAACACAGCTGACCGGCAGTCCAGTTGCAGTTGACAAAGAAATCTTCCAGTTGCCAAGTTGCAAACTTCACCGCGAACATCTCAGTGCTTGTGCTTTGTCCATTCCGCGTGGGCATGATGCTATTTTGTTGATCATGTGTACTCTGGCCCCCTGCTATGGTTGTGGCTAGACTGCAGAGCAGAAGTGCTCCGGTGATTGCAGCTCTCCATCATCCACCAGGGAGGTGGGCTGGCTGGGCGAGCGGGTGGTCTGTCTCACTCATTGCACTCTTGAACTCACACACGCCTACCTCCCTCTCGGGAAGCGAAGGGAAATCTAAGGAGAACCCAGGGTGCCGACAGAGAATCAAGGCTAAGGCATTGCCATGAAAATGAGTGATGCTAGGTTCATTATTTTCCGTTTGAGGAGGCTTCAAACAATGATTTCATGAGCAAGTCCAATATCTCTTTAAAAATTACATCTCCCCCCACCTCATTTTTCGAAGAGGGGAGGTTTGCTGCAGCAGCACAAGGGAGACTGACAGATGCCCACATCCCCTGGAAGAGACTTTGTGTCCCTTCATATGGGTGAGCAAAGCTACAAGCTGGTGGGCGACAAGCAGTGGGCAGCACTCGAGGGCAGAGAGCCCTCGTCTCTTGGTAGCCAACCACAGGCAACCTCCACAGTACCAGTGGAGTTAAGAGATCCTTAAAAAAAACCCAAGCCCCTCTCTCCTCATTATCCAGGGCATCTCTTTGTCCCACTGCCAATGTGCTCTACATTACTGAAACCAAGGGTTGTGGTTTAAACTGTATCTGCTGAAAAAGACAGGGCTGTGCCATTGTTGGATGTGGACACAAGCACCCTTCACCCTGATGGAATTTTGAATCCCTCACAGCAGCACTTCCCAGTTGTCTTCATCTGCTTCTTCAGGCCACTTCTGCTTTGCTTGTCCATGGAAATATTATTGTTTTGTCTTAGTAGAACACTCAAGGAGAATTAAAAAGGAGTGGCATTGAAAATATGTGCACAAAGCAGCAAATGGAGAAAAATGTAATTCTGGTGTAGGCATCACGTTATTGTTTAAAGTGCACTTGTGTATCTCAGAAATTTGCTAATTATTTGAAGTTGGACCATAAAAATTGTATGTTGAGCCACTGATTATGAGTTACGTTCTTCTTATCTTTCTTGATTACTTTCACAATTACAAAAAATAAACAAACTTCGACCCACAGAGTTCACTTCAGCAGCTAATCCCTGTGCTATGTGCTTTGATGCTTAAAGCACTTTTAAGCCATCCCAGTGAGAGCTTTTGCTTACATCAGTATGTTTGTACCTTACCTATGATGGCACCTCTGTTTTGTCTGGCTTCTCTTAAGCTCCTGGTTAGACAACAGACCATTTAATGGTTGCACAGCTGATGCTTTGAATACATTTTGGAAGAGCTCCCAACATGTTTGTGTCTCTACTTGCCGTTTGTTTGTTTGTTTTTTTTCCCAAGCTCTGCTTTATTCATGGCTTTGTCTGCTACCCAAGACCTCAGTGCAGTGTTGACCTTCAGAGGTTTCTGGTTCCCTGGTTTACTTGCCCAGCCCACCCTCTTCCTATGAACTGACACACCTATCATGCTGTAAAACAATAAAATTTCTCTGTGATTAAAGCAGAAGTGTTGAGCTGGGAGGAGAAAGGAGAGCCTGACATGTCCCTTCTTCCTCACAGACATTGATGGAAGCAGTGGTAGCTCCATCAGCATCACCTGTGGGAACAGTTTGCCCAGATATGGATGCTAGCAAGCCCCATTAGCCATATCCAGCAGCAAAATATTCATCCAGCCCTGCTCAGTGCTGCAGCATCACTGCCCCAGCTGCTCTTCCTCTCTCCCTCTACTCAGGGGCTCCAAGGGGCCTCATCCAGACAGCATGAGGGTGAGGAGAGAGACACAAACAGCCAAGTGCAGGTTGCATGAGTTCCCCAGGCTTGGGATTTGATTTCACATCAATTCTCCAGTGGCTTCAATCTGAGCAGTGTTTAAACAGGGCTAGAAAAAGCTAGGGTGGCAACACTCATTCAATGTGATTTTTCCAAAGCAAAATCAACCACTGTCATGGTCCAATATGACATCTTTAAAGTAAAGGAGATGCGCCTCTGGTGCACAGCTTCTCCTCACTGCTCCACAAGTTCGTTGGGTCAGAAGAGGGTGAGCAAGAGCAGGATTTGACCCTTTGCTTTATCAGTCCCTCATGTCTAGCACTATCTCCTGTACAGGAAGTCAGGGCTGTTGCTTCCAGCAAACATTTGTGATCTCTCTTAATTTCCTTCTCTTTCCTCTCTTCATTGAAAAGCCTGGAGTTTGCCCAGGGAACAAGGGATTTCTGGGTTCAGACACACAGTAAGGGGCTGCGGGGCTGATCTTTAAGTCAGTTTTCAGCATAAACTTCAGAGGTAAGGGTCCCCTTTCAAGAAATGGCAACCAGGGGAAGAAATCACTGGGTTCCAAAGTGGTGGGATGGGAGGTGAGAGCTGAGATGAAGGGGAATTAGCAAAAAATTAAACAAAATTTTGATGGTCTCTGAATGCCAGCAGGCTCATGTTATGTAATGGTCAGACCCTCCACTGCACGTAGTACATACAAGGCATGGTTATGGTTGCACTCAATGACCCTGAGGGTCTTTTCCAACCAAAACAATTCTATGATTCTGTGATTCCATGACCTCTCTTGGTGGCCTCCCACAGGCTCCTCGTGTCAGGCTGGTGCAACAGCCCAAAGGACACCAGACCCTCTGTTCCCCTCTCCCCCAGGGCTTGGAGTACAAGAGGTGGCACGTCGCCACGCTCTGGGGGCAGGGCCAAGGGATCCTCAGGAAAGAAGAGTCCACACAACACTTGGCAATCACCAATTCCTTTATGGAGCACTGGGGGACGGCGTGCAGGCGACTGGGCCTCCCGTTCCCACCGGCGGGATCTCCTGATGCTTTGCTCCCTCTCAGCCACTGTTGAGCGCAGGGGGCTGTGGCTCTTGCAGGGTGTAAGGTCAATGTGGGGTCTCTGAGGAACCCCAGCCCTCCTGGAATGTTCTTGTCACCGTCTCGTCAAGACCATCCCAGGCAAGGGATGAGAAGGTACTGCAGCCCAGGGCTCATGAGGCGAGGTGGGGGGCAGTCCCTGTGCCCAAGAGGCAGCCTTTCTCTTGGGCAAGAACCATGACAGGCGGGAGCGAGCCCCAGGAGAGGGGCCCTCAGACCCAACCATCCTCGTCCTACTCCCACATTCAGGCATCTGTCAGGACACAGGCCCCCACGTCCACACCTGCCACCGCTGATGTCACAATCGCCACCATTGTGACGTCACAATCGCCACCATTGTGACGTCATGCCTGTCACCAGCCACCTCACTGCCCATTGTTCCGGCCCTATAAAAGTGGGGACCCCTGCAGCTGGCCCACAGTGCGAGGCCCTCGGACGCCAAGCATGCTTGGAAGGAAGAGGATGCTGAGCAACCAGGTGGGTGGCTGCTCACCCTGGCAGAGGACAAGGGAGAGATGGGTTGTGCGACTGGGACCTCCTGGGAGCCTGAGGAAGGCAAAGGAGCAGAGGAGGGAGAGGAACATTCCCCCTCATGCCGTGAGAGCCATTGCCCTTGCTCTCATGAATGCCATCATGCAGCGAGAAGCTGTGGGCAGGCAGGGGAACTGCATGGGGCTGCAGCGTTTGCATCTTCTGAGGCCCCGGTGTGACATCCCCGCAAAGGACGACGTGGAGCCCATGGAGGTGGATCCACCAAATTACAGTGTGGGGCCACTGGCTGTTCAGCCACCGCAAGACAGTGAGGAGCCCATGGAGGTGGATCCACCGGACTACGGTGTGGGACCACTGGCTGTTCAGCCAGTGCAAGACACCGAGGAGCCCATGGAGGTGGATACACCACAAGAACCATCATCCATGGCACTGGCTCCACCTGCCACAGGGATCGTCTGGTAGTTCCCCAGCCATCCAGGCTCCCGTGCGTGACATGGCGGCAAACAGCGTCACGGGAGATCCCGGTCAGCTCCCCACTCCCATCCTCCACACCTTCATAACCAGACAATAAATGACAAGAAAAAATCTTTCATTCTTTTGTCCAAGCTTACTTGACACCTTGGTGAGTGTATCTACACTCCTGTGACACGTCCTGGTCCCTGTCTTTGACTAGGAAGCCCTTTCCATTTCCATGCCCACCTTCCTGTTTTGCTGCTGCCTTACTTTCTGGGTGGTTTTTTAAGGCTGCAACATCAAGAATTGGATAATAGTTTTTTTTTAAAGGGAATAAAATTCTCCTGGAAATAGCATTGAACCCTAGGAATTTCTGGATTCCAAACTATCAATCCTACCTCAGGGCCAGTAGCTATCACTGTACCCTGGAGATCTAACCAGGTAGTGAGATGGTCCCCCTCATGCCTTTGCAGGGACACATACTCATGTTGCTAAGACAGGTGATCATTCCTCCATGATCAGGGTGCTGGACTCTCATGGAACTTCAGGGCTCTCTGGTTCCTGACAGATGCCAGGGCACCATCCTGGAAGTTTCTCGGCCACCTTAGGCTTTCTTCACAAAGCTTTTTGCTGCCTGACTGGATAGAGGCCAGTTGAAAAACAGCAATCCAAATCTGCATTTTCCTAGTGCTGCAGTGGTTCGTTCCATCTCTACTGGTCACGACTTTCTAGAACACCATTTTGGTCAATGCCTGACTGAATACCGAGCCTCAGAGTTTGACCAGATGCTTTAGACTGTCAGGCCCTTAGGGGTATCTTTTTGCTAGCTCAGGATCCCTTCCCCACCCCTCACTTATTTAACAGCCTAGTCTCTTTATTTTGGGGGTAGCTAAGAATAAAAAATGTATAATTAGCTGCAAAACAAGGACCATCTACAAACCAGAGCATGAAGGGGTCTTTCAAGACCATCAGCATTTGCAATGGAGCGATGAGTAGGTGTATGAGCAGCGATGCATCAACCTGATCTCTCCACAAAGCTGCCTGTCCCCAGCCAAGTTGGGCAGCATCCAGCACTGCAAGATGAAGCATCTTTTATGTCTCTGCTTTGGACAGATGAAGGGACAGAGACAGATGGACAGACACACAGAGCAGCACAGGATGGACACCTCTGTTTTTGAGCTCTTGACTGGGATGGACTTCACACCTCATGAGAAGGGGAGAAAATTGTTTTGGTCTCTGTGATTTCACTCTTCCTCTCTGGCTTATGTTACTGAAGCATCTTTTCTGCATAAATAGCTGAAACGTACCAAAATGCACTTCTCAAAAAATACTACTCTTTGACTTATGGACGGCCAAGATGTAAGAAAGGGAATGGGTACAAGTAAACACTTCACAGAGAGCAGTAAAGCGTGGGGAAGTAAAGAGAAGGGACCAAAATTCTGGAATCCAAGTCAGAACTCGGAGATTTTCACACGCCAAAGCCAGCAGAGAACAACAGTGTGACTTCTGAGGAAGTGTGGTCTGGACGATTGGGTAGTGAGGTGGACTGTGAAATGGCTAAAGGAAAGAAGCCAGAGAGTTGTGGTCAATGGGGCAGAGTCTCGCTGGAGGCCTGTGTCTACTGGAATCCCAACTGGGTCAGAACTGGGACAAGCCAGCTCCAGGGGATCTGCCGGCAAACGGGGAGCTGTTGGTGCCGAGGGACCTTTGACACTGTATCCCATGGCATTTTCCTGGAAGAGCTGGCAGCTCATGGCCTGGGTGGATGTACTCTTCGATGGATAAAGAACTGGTTGGATGGATCCATCTTCCTCACACCTTCCCCTCTTCAGCTACTTACATACATTGATAAGATCTCCCCAAACCTTTTCTTGTCCAAGCTAAACAGTTCCAGATCTCTCAGCCTCATCTTGTAAAAGAGGTGCTCTAGTCCCTTCACCACATTAATGGACACAGCACTCCAGGTGTAGCCCCACCAGCACTGAATAAAGGGGAATAATCACCTCGTTCAACCTGCTGGTCAGATTTGGTTTAATGCAGTCTGGGTTACTATTGGTCTTCTTTGTGACGGGGCCTCCTCATGTCGGGCTGGCGCAACAGCCCAAAGGACAACAGGCCCTCTGCTCCCCTCTACCCCGGGGCTTGGAGCACAAGAGGTGGCATGTCCCCACGCTCTGGGGACAAGGCAATGGATCCCAAGGGAATAAGAGAGCATGCAACACTTTGTGATCAGCGATTCCTTTATGGAGTGCTGGGAGATTGTGTGCAGGTGGCTGGGCCTCCCTTTCTCACCAGCGGGATCTCTGGATGCTTTGCTCCCTTTCAGCCACTGTTGAGCGCAGGGGGCTGTGTCTCTTGCAGGGCGTAAGGTCAATGGGGGGTCCCTGAGAACCCCAGCCCATCTGGAATGTTCTTGCCACCGTCTTGTAGAGACGATCCCAGGCACGGGATGAGAAGGGCCTGGAGCACAGGGCTCATGAGGCGAGGTGGCGGGCAGTCCCTGTGCCCAAGAGGCAGCCTTTCTCTTGGGCAAGAACCATGACAGGTGGCAGTGAGCCCCAGGAAAGGGGCCCTCAGACCCCACCACACTCCTCCTTCTCCCGCATTCAGGCATCTGTCAGGACACAGGCCCCCGCCACCTCTGACCACACCCATCGACCACAGTCACAATCGCCACCACAGTGACCTCCTGCCTGTCACCAGCCACCTCACTGCCCTTTGTTCCAGCCCTATAAAAGCGGGGGCCCCTGCAGTTGGCCCACAGTGCGAGGCCCTCGGATGCCAAGCATGCTTGGAAGGAAGAGGACGCTGAGCAACCAGGCGGGTGGCTGCCCACCTCAGGGTGGGATGCACCAGAGCCGCTACTCGACAACACAGGGGAGCACAGCACCTCCCACTGGGAGCAATGTCAGCTCGTGTGCCACGAGTGCCATCGATCTCACTTCTCTGATCGATGGCATGCGGCGCCTGACTGTGGGCCCACCGGGGAATGGGGTGGAGCCCAAACGTGTCTGCCTGCCGGGCAGCAGCGGGAGCAGCCAGGCGGGTGGCTGCCCACCTCAGGGTGGGACACCACAGAGCCACTTCCTGACACCTCAGGGGAGCATGGCACCTCCCACCAGGAGCAACGTCAGCTCGTGTGCCACAAGTGCCATCGATCTCACTTCTCTGATCGATGGCATGCGGCGCCTGACTGTGGGCCCACCGGGCAATGGGGTGCAGCCCAAACGTGTCTGCCTGCCGGGCAGCAGCGGGAGCAGCCAGGCGGGTGGCTGCCCAGCATGGCGTGGGAAGCCACAGAGCCGCTCTCCGCTCCCCTGGAAGACCAAGACACGTCCCCGGAGGAGGCGGCAGAGGCAGCGGAGGAGGAGGAGGGGGAGGAAGAAGAACATCAACGCTCATGTGACAACCGTGACAGACATTAGATCTTTGATTTCGGGCATGCAGAACATGGCCGTGGGACCACCAGTGAACGGCGTGAAGCCCAAGCGTGTCTGCCTGCCAGGCAGCAGCCCAAGCAGCAAGGTGGATGGCTGCCCACCCTGGCGGAGGACACGTGAAAGACGCATTGTGCGCCTGGGACCTCCCTGGAGGCTGAGGAAGGCCAAGGAGCAGAGGAGGAAGAGGAACATTCCCCCTCGTGCCATGAGAGCAATTGCCCATGCTCACGTCAACAACATTGTCCAGCGAGCACCTATGGGCAGCCAGGGGAACAGCGTGGGGCCGCGGCATGTCTATCTGCTGAGGCCCAGGTGTGCCAGCATGCCAGCAAAGGACGACGTGGAGCCCATGGAGGTGGATCCGCCGGACTATGGCGTGGGGCCACTGGCTGTTCAGCCAGCACAAGACACCGAAGAGCCCATGGAGGTGGACTGACTAGACAGTGGCGTGGGGCCACTGGCTGTTCAGCCAGCACAAGACACCGAGGAGCCCATGGAGGTGGATCCACCTCAAGAACCATCATATCTGTGTCTCTAGCTCCACCTGCCACAGGGATCGTCTGGCAGTTCCCCAGCCACCCAGGCTCCCGTGCGTGACACGGCGGCAAACAGCGTCGCAGGAGCGCTCAGCTGTCTCCCTGCTGGCGGCCCAGCCACCAAACAAAAATAATCAATAAAAATGCTTTTCTTCTCTCTTCTTCAGCACCTTGGCAACTGTGTCTGCACTCCTGTGACACCTCTTGGTCCCTGTCTTTGACTAGGAGGCCCTTTTTAGACACCTTCCATTTCCTTGCCCGCCTTCCTACTTTGGTGTTGCCTTACATTCTGGGTGGCTTTTGAAGGCTGCAACATCAAGAACTGGGTAATTATTTGCCTCAGTCTTTCATCGTCAGAACAGTTGTATTCCAGGTACCGAGCCCCCTGAGCCAGAAGACAGACGTGGCGAGTAGAATGAAGCTCCAATTGGACGTCCACTAGTCTATGGGACCAGATGGGATACATCCAGGGATGCTGAGGGAGCTGGCGAAAGGGATCACTTAGACACTTTCCATTATGTCTCAGCAATCCTGGCTAACTGGGGAGGTACCACTTGACTGGAAGCTGGCAAACTTCACGCCCATCTCCAAGAAGGGCTGGAAGGAGGATGCGGGGAACTAGAGACCTCCCAGTCTGACTTTGGTGCTGGGGAGGATCATGGAGCAGATCATCCTGAGTGACATCACACGGCTCACACAAGAAAAGGATAAAGAACTGGCTGGATGGCTGGGCGCAAAGAGGTGTGGTGATGGGAACCAAATGCAGTTGGTGGCCGGCCACAAGTGGTGTTCCCCAGAGCTCACTACTGGGACCAGTTCTGTTTAATCTCTTTATCAGTGATCTAGATGAGGGGACTGAGTGCACCCTTAGTAAGTGTGCAGATGACACCAAATCGGCTGGGAGTGTTGATCTGCTGGAGAGTAGGAAGGCCATCCAGAGGGATCTGGACCAGCTGGATCGTTGGGCTGAGGCCAACTGTATGTGGCTTAACAAGGCCAAGTGCCGAGTCCTGCCCTCGGGTCATAATCCCTGGCAGAACTGGATAATAGTTTTTTTAAAGGGAGTCAAATTCTCCTAGAAATAGCATTGAAGCCTAGGAATTTCTGGATTCCAAACTATCAATCCTATCTCAGGGCCAGTAGCTATCACTGTACCCTGGAGATCTAACTAGCTAGTGAGATGGTCCCACTCGTGCCTTTGCAGAGACACAGACTCGTTTTGCTAAGACAAGCGATCATGACCGCATGATCAGGGTGCTGGACTCCCACGGAATTTCAGGGCTCTCTGGTTCCTGACAGACGCCAGGGCACCATCCTGGAAGTTTCTCGGCCACCTTAGGCTTTCTTCACAAAGCTTTTTGCTGCCTGACTGGATAGAGGCCAGTTGAAAAACAGCAATCCAAATCTACATTTCCCTAGTGCTGGAGTGGTTCGTGCCATCTCTACTGGTCACGACTTTCTAGAACACCATTTTGGTCAATGCCTGACTGAATACCAAGCCTCAGAGATTGACCACTGCATGAGGATCGAATACATTGGAATGTGCACAGTTCATCGTTTCTGAATACCTCCCAAAGCAAGCGTGCTCAGAACGACTGTCCACCCGCCTCTCCCCTACCCATACGCACACACATAGACACCCCTTCAGTCTCCCTTACTATTACTTGACTTTGTTGAAACTCAGATGCCAGTACTAACAGATACTTGTGGGTATGGCCAGCCAGAGAAGTCTGAGGAACTCTACCCACTTCAGCAGAAGTGCCATGTACTTGGGTTTGACATGAGTACGACTTGGCTCCTCTGCTTGAGGACAAGCCATGAGAAGCTTTTGTCCTTCACGTTCATACTAGCCAACAGAGCAAGGGTGCACCTCCGACTGAACCCACTCCCACCTCCAGGCCCCAAGGACCTGGGAGCAACAAGGCAGACATCCTGGTGGGGGTCTGTTACAGACCACCCAACCGGCATGAAGAGGCAGATCAAGTATGTTGCGGGTAGCTAGGAGAAGTCTCCCAATCACTAGCCCTTGTTCTTATGGGGGACATCAATGTATCAGCTGTCTGCTAGAAATCCAAGACAGCAGAAAGGAAGCAGCCTAGGAGGCTCCTGCAGTGCATGGAAGACAACCTCCTGACACAGCTGGTTAGTGAGCTGTCGAGGGTTTAGATTGCGGGGTGACGATCAAACCCTGGCAGATGTATTGTTAACCTCCCCTCCCCCCCACTTCCCCCTTTTGCTCCTCCCTCTCCCCCCCTCCCACTAAGGACAGGTGATCGGGAGGGAAAGAAGGACAGAGAGAAGAGAGCTGGAAAAAATTAAAGATGTTTTACTAATGCTACTAAGAAGAATAGACAAAGTAATACAAAATATACAAAACCAATCTTGAAAGTCTCGGCAACTGCAGAGCCGGCACCCAAAGTCCTGGATTGGACTCTGCAGCCAACCGGAGCTGGATTCAGTCTCTCACTAGGCCTGGGTTCGCGGGGACGGCGAGCAAGGTCCTCTCCTAATGTCGGCCATAAGGAAAAAGGGAAAAAAGGGACGAGATCCTCGTGATCTCCCACTTTTACATGAAGTATTCACGTGAATGGAATGTTACACACAGTTGGTCAGTTTCTTGGTCACCAGTTTCTCGTTGCCCCTCTCGCGACATGTCCATCCGTGCTTATCAATAGGTTTGC
Organism: Patagioenas fasciata; assembly: GCF_037038585.1. Taxonomy (NCBI): domain Eukaryota; kingdom Metazoa; phylum Chordata; class Aves; order Columbiformes; family Columbidae; genus Patagioenas; species Patagioenas fasciata. Next base: position 142,385,270 of record NC_092520.1, on the reverse strand, counting down.
ATTCCATTGCTAGGTTTACCAAAAACATGTGTCTGGTTCTCCAGGAAAATGCAGCTAATATGAAGGCTTTAGCTGACAGGCAAAATTCACTACAAGAGAAACTTGTTTTTTAACAAAACCAGGGCATGAGCCTACCAGGGAAGCAGGCCCACGCGATGCGTTGTTTGTAAGCAGAGAGGGACGCGTGGGCGGCATGTCGACTGGAAATGCCCTAGGGTATAGTGATCGTGGAATGATTGAGCTTTCTACCCTTGGAGAAGTCAGAAGGGTGGTCAGCAGAAGTGCTGCTTTGGACTTCCAAAGGGCAGACTTTGACCTGTTTAGAAGGCCCGTTGGCAAAATCCCTTGGGAGGCAGTTCTGAGGGATAAAGGAGTCCAGGAAGGCTGGTCTCTCTTCAAGAAGGTCCTCTTAGAGGCGCAGGAGCAGGCTGTCCCCGTGTGCCGGAAGGCCAACCAGCGGGCCAGAAGGCCGGCCTGGCTGAATAGAGAGCTGCGGCTGGAACGCAGGAAGAAAAAGAGAATGTATAAGCTTTGGAAGGAGGGGCAGGCTACTCGAGAGGAACACACCAACTCTGCAAGGTTCTGCATGGGGAAAATTAGGAGGGCCAAAGACCAACCAGAGCTGCGCCTGGACACCACTCTGTTTCTAGAAATAGATTAGCAAGGAGAGGAGGGCTAAGGAGAACCTCCATCCCTTGACGAATGTGGGGGGAAACGTAAGTGGCAGAAGACGAGGAAAAGGCTGAGCTACTAGATGCCTTCTTTGCCTCAGTCTTTCATAGGCAGAACAGTTGTGTTCCAGGTACCCAGCCCCATGAGCCAGAAGACGAGTGCGGCGAGCAGAATGAAGCCCCACTTTGACACCCGCTAGTCTACGGGACCAGATGGGATACATCCAAGAGTGCTGAGGGAGCTGGCGGAAGGGATCACTTAGACACTTTCCAGCATCTCTCAGCAGTCCTGACTAAGTGGGAAGGTCTCAGTTGACTGGAAGTTGGCCAGCTTCACAACCATCTCCTAGAAGGGCTGGAAGGAGGATCTGGGGAACTACAGACCTGTCCGTCTAACCTTGGTCCTGGGGAGGGTCATGGAGCAGACCATCCTGAGTGACATTACACGGCACATACGAGAAAACCAAGTGATCAGGCCCAGTCAAGATGGGTTTATGAAAGGCAGGTCCTGTTTGACCCACCTGATCTCACTCTATGACAAGGTGACCCACCTAGTAGATGAGGGAAAAGCTGTGCATCTTGTGGACTTCAGTCTTCAGTAAGGCCTTTGACACCGTATCCCACAGCATTCTCCTGCAGAAGCTGGCAGCTCATGGCCTGGGTGGGTGTACTCTGAGATGGCTAAAGAACTGGATGGATGGCCGGGCCCAAAGGGTTGTGGTGAACGCAACAACATCCAGTTGGCGGCCAGTCTCAGGTGGTGTTCCTCAGAGCTCACTACTGGGACCAGTCCTGTTTAATGTCTTTATCAACGATCTGGATGAGGGGATTGAGTGCACCCTTAGTAAGCTTGCAGATGACACCAAATTGGCTGGAAGTGCTGATCTGCTGGAGGGCAGGAAGGCCATCCAGAGGGATCTGGACCAGCTGGATCGTTGGGCTAAGGCCAATTGTCTGTGGTTTAACAAGGCCAAGCACCAGGTCCTGCGCTTGGGTCATAACCCCAGGCAGCGCTCCAGGCTCAGGGAAGAGTGGCTGGAAAGCTGCCTGGTAGAAAGGGATCTGGGGGTGTCGATTGACAGCCGGTTGTACAAGAGCCAGCAGTGTGCCCAGGTGGCCACAGACACCAACAGCATCCTGGCTTGTATCAGGAACAGTGTGGCCAGCAGGACTAGGGAAGCGATTGTCCCCCCCTGCACGATGCTGGTGAGGCCCCACCTTGAATCCTGTGCTCAGTTTTGGGCCCCCCGTCGTAAGAAGGACATTGAGGTGCTGGAGAGAGTTCAGAGAACACAACGAAGCTGGTGAGGGGCCTGGAGCACAAGTCTGATGAGGGGCGGCTGAGGGAACTGGGGCTGTTCAGCCTGGAGAAAAGGAGGCTGAGGGGAGACCTCATTGCTGTCCACAACTCCCTGAAAGGAGGTTGTAACATGGAGGGTGTTGGTCTCTTCTCCAAAGTAGCAAGTGATAGGACAAGAGGAAACGGACTCAAATTGCGCCAGGGGAGGTTTAGATTGGATATTAGGAAAAAAATTCTACATGGAAAGGGTTCTAAGGCGCTGGAAAATGCTGCCCAAGGAGGCGGTGGACTCACCGTCCCTGGAGGTGTTTAACAGACAAGTAGGTGGGGTTCTTAGGGACATGATTTAGTGCCAGAGTTAGGTTACAGTTGCACTCAATGACCCTGAGGGTCTCTTCCAACCAAAGCAATTCTATGATTCTATGATTCCATGACCTGCCACCTCTGACCACACCCACCGACCACAGTCACAATCGCCACCACAGTGACCTCCTGCCTGTCACCAGCCACCTCACTGCCCATTGTTCCAGCCCTATAAAAGCGGGGGCCCCTGCAGCTGGCCCACAGTGCGAGGCCCTTGGACGCCAAGCATGCTTGGACGGAAGAGAACGCTGAGCAACCAGGCGGGTGGCTGCCCACCTCAGGGTGGGACGCCACAGAGCCACTTCCTGACACCACAGGGGAGCACGGCACCTCCCAGCAGGAGCAATGTCAGCTCGTGTGCCACAAGTGCCATCGATCTCACTTCCCTGATCGATGGCATGCGGCGCCTGACTGTGGGCCCACCGGGGAATGGGGTGGAGCCCAAACGTGTCTGCCTGCCGGGCAGCAGCGGGAGCAGCCAGGCGGGTGGCTGCCCAGCATGGCGTGGGACACCACAGAGCCGCTCCCCGCTCCCCTGGAAGACCAAGACACGTCCCCGGAGGAGGCGGCAGAGGCAGCGGAGGAGGAGGAGGGGGAGGAAGAAGAACATCAACGCTCATGTGACAACCGTGACAGACATTAGATCTTTGATTTCGGGCATGCAGAACATGGCCGTGGGACCACCAGTGAACGGCGTGAAGCCCAAGCGTGTCTGCCTGCCAGGCAGCAGCCCAAGCAGCAAGGTGGATGGCTGCCCACCCTGGCGGAGGACACGTGAAAGACGCATTGTGCGCCTGGGACCTCCCTGGAGGCTGAGGAAGGCCAAGGAGCAGAGGAGGAAGAGGAACATTCCCCCTCGTGCCATGAGAGCAATTGCCCATGCTCACGTCAACAACATTGTCCAGCGAGCACCTATGGGCAGCCAGGGGAACAGCGTGGGGCCGCGGCATGTCTATCTGCTGAGGCCCAGGTGTGCCAGCATGCCAGCAAAGGACGACGTGGAGCCCATGGAGGTGGATCCGCCGGACTATGGCGTGGGGCCACTGGCTGTTCAGCCAGCACAAGACACCGAAGAGCCCATGGAGGTGGACTGACTAGACAGTGGCGTGGGGCCACTGGCTGTTCAGCCAGCACAAGACACCGAGGAGCCCATGGAGGTGGATCCACCTCAAGAACCATCATATCTGTGTCTCTAGCTCCACCTGCCACAGGGATCGTCTGGCAGTTCCCCAGCCACCCAGGCTCCCGTGCGTGACACGGCGGCAAACAGCGTCGCAGGAGCGCTCAGCTGTCTCCCTGCTGGCGGCCCAGCCACCAAACAAAAATAATCAATAAAAATGCTTTTCTTCTCTCTTCTTCAGCACCTTGGCAACTGTGTCTGCACTCCTGTGACACCTCTTGGTCCCTGTCTTTGACTAGGAGGCCCTTTTTAGACACCTTCCATTTCCTTGCCCGCCTTCCTACTTTGGTGTTGCCTTACATTCTGGGTGGCTTTTGAAGGCTGCAACATCAAGAACTGGGTAATTATTTGCCTCAGTCTTTCATCGTCAGAACAGTTGTATTCCAGGTACCGAGCCCCCTGAGCCAGAAGACAGACGTGGCGAGTAGAATGAAGCTCCAATTGGACGTCCACTAGTCTATGGGACCAGATGGGATACATCCAGGGATGCTGAGGGAGCTGGCGAAAGGGATCACTTAGACACTTTCCATTATGTCTCAGCAATCCTGGCTAACTGGGGAGGTACCACTTGACTGGAAGCTGGCAAACTTCACGCCCATCTCCAAGAAGGGCTGGAAGGAGGATGCGGGGAACTAGAGACCTCCCAGTCTGACTTTGGTGCTGGGGAGGATCATGGAGCAGATCATCCTGAGTGACATCACACGGCTCACACAAGAAAAGGATAAAGAACTGGCTGGATGGCTGGGCGCAAAGAGGTGTGGTGATGGGAACCAAATGCAGTTGGTGGCCGGCCACAAGTGGTGTTCCCCAGAGCTCACTACTGGGACCAGTTCTGTTTAATCTCTTTATCAGTGATCTAGATGAGGGGACTGAGTGCACCCTTAGTAAGTGTGCAGATGACACCAAATCGGCTGGGAGTGTTGATCTGCTGGAGAGTAGGAAGGCCATCCAGAGGGATCTGGACCAGCTGGATCGTTGGGCTGAGGCCAACTGTATGTGGCTTAACAAGGCCAAGTGCCGAGTCCTGCCCTCGGGTCATAATCCCTGGCAGAACTGGATAATAGTTTTTTTAAAGGGAGTCAAATTCTCCTAGAAATAGCATTGAAGCCTAGGAATTTCTGGATTCCAAACTATCAATCCTATCTCAGGGCCAGTAGCTATCACTGTACCCTGGAGATCTAACTAGCTAGTGAGATGGTCCTACTCGTGCCTTTGCAGAGACACATACTCGTGTTGCTAAGACAAGCGATCATGCCCGCATGATCAGGGTGCTGGACTCCCACAGAACGTCAGGGCTCTCTGGTTCCTGACAGATGCCAGGGCACCATCCTGGAAGTTTCTCGGCCACCTTAGGCTTTCTTCACAAAGCTTTTTGTTGCCTGACTGGATAGAGGCCAGTTGAAAAACAGCAATCCAAATCTACATTTTCCTAGTGCTGCAGTGGTTCGTGCCATCTCTACTGGTCACGACTTTCTAGAACACCATTTTGGTCAATGCCTGACTGAATACCGAGCCTCAGAGATTGACCACGGCATGAGGATCGAATACATTGGAATGTGCACAGTTCATCGTTTCTGAATACCTTCCAAAGCAAGCGTGCTCAGAATGACTGTCCACCCGCCTCTCCCCTACCCATACGCACACACGTAGACACCCCTTCACTCTCCCTTACTATTACTTGACTTTGTTGAAACTCAGATGCCAGTTCTAGCAGATACTTGTGGCTACGGCCAGCCAGAGAAGTCTGAGGAACTCTACCCACTTCAGCAGAAGTGCCATGTACTTAGGTTTGACATGAGTACAATTTGGCTCCTCTGCTTGAGGACAAGCCATGAGAAGCTTTTGTCCTTCACGTTCATACTAGCCAACAGAGCAAGGGTGCACCTCCGACTGAACCCACTCCCACCTCCAGGCCCCAAAGACCTGGGAGCAACAAGGCAGACATCCTGGTGGGGGTCTGTTACAGACCACCCAACCGGCATGAAGAGGCAGATCAAGTATGTTGCGGGTAGCTAGGAGAAGTCTCCCGATCACTAGCCCTTGTTCTTATGGGGGACATCAATGTATCAGCTGTCTGCTAGAAACCCAAGACAGCAGAAAGGAAGCAGTCTAGGAGGCTCCTGCACTGCATGGAAGACAACCTCCTGACACAGCTGGTTAGTGAGCTGTCGAGGGTTTAGATTGTGGGGTGACAATCAAACCCTGGCAGATGTATTGTTAACCTCCTCTCCCTCCCACTTCCCCCTTTTGCTCCTCCCTCTCCCCCCCTCCCACTAAGGACAGGGGATTGGGAGGGAAAGAAGGACAGAGAGAAGAGAGCTGGAAAAAATTAAAGATGTTTTACTAATGCTACTAAGAAGAATAGACAAAGTAATACAAAATATACAAAACCAATCTTGAAAGTCTCGGCAACTGCAGAGCCGGCACCCAAAGTCCTGGATTGGACTCTGCAGCCAACCGGAGCTGGATTCATTCTCTCACTAGGCCTGGGTTCGCGGGGACGGCGAGCAAGGTCCTCTCCTAATGTCGGCCATAAGGAAAAAGGGAAAAAAGGGACGAGATCCTCGTGATCTCCCACTTTTACATGAAGTATTCACGTGAATGGAATGTTATACACAGTTGGTCAGTTTCTTGGTCACCAGTTTCTCGTTGCCCCTTTCACGAGGTGTCCATCCGTGCTTATCAATAAGTTTGCATTCCATTGCTAGGTTTACCAAAACATGTGTCTGGTTCCCAGGAGAATGCAGCTAATATGAAGGCTTTAGCTGACAGGCAAAATTCACTAAAAAAGAGAAACTTGTTTTTTAACAAAACCAGGGCATGAGCCTACCAGGGAAGCAGGCCCACGCGATGCGTTGTTTGTAAGCAGAGAGGGACGCGTGGGCGGCATGTCGACTGGAAATGCCCTAGGGTATAGTGATCGTGGAATGATTGAGCTTTCTACCCTTGGAGAAGTCAGAAGGGTGGTCAGCAGAAGTGCTGCTTTGGACTTCCAAAGGGCAGACTTTGACCTGTTTAGAGGGCCGGTTGGCAAAATCCCTTGGGAGGAAGTTCTGAGGGATAAAGGAGTCCAGGAAGGCTGGTCTCTCTTCAAGAAGGTCCTCTTAGAGGCGCAGGAGCAGGCTGTCCCCGTGTGCCGGAAGGCCAGCCAGCGGGCCAGAAGGCCGGCCTGGCTGAATAGAGAGCTGCGGCTGGAACGCAGGAAGAAAAAGAGAATGCATAACCTTTGGAAGGAGGGGCAGGCTACTCGAGAGGAACACACCAACTCTGCAAGGTTCTGCATGGGGAAAATTAGGAGGGCCAAAGACCAACCAGAGCTGCGCCTGGACACCACTCTGGAAGGCAACAAGAAATGTTTCTAGAAATAGATTAGCAAGGAGAGGAGGGCTAAGGAGAACCTCCATCCCTTGACGAATGTGGGGGGAAACGTAAGTGGCAGAAGACGAGGAAAAGGCTGAGCTACTAGATGCCTTCTTTGTCTCAGTCTTTCATAGGCAGAACAGTTGTGTTCCAGGTACCCAGCCCCCTGAGCCAGAAGACGAGTGCGGCGAGCAGAATGAAGCCCCACTTTGACACCCGCTAGTCTACGGGACCAGATGGGATACATCCAAGAGTGCTGAGGGAGCTGGCGGAAGGGATCACTTAGACACTTTCCAGCATCTCTCAGCAGCCTTGGCTGACTGGGAAGGTCCCAGTTGACTGGAAGTTGGCCAGCTTCACACCCATCTCCTAGAAGGGCTGGAAGGAGGATCTGGGGAACTACAGACCTGTCAGTCTAACCTTGGTGCTGGGGAGGGTCATGGAGCAGACCATCCTGAGAGACATTACACGGCACATACAAGAAAACCAAGTGATCAGGCCCAGTCAACATGGGTTTATGAAAGGCAGGTCCTGTTTGACCCACCTGATCTCACTCTATGACAAGGTGACCCACCTAGTAGATGAGGGAAAAGCTGTGCGTCTTGTGGACTTCAGTCTTCAGTAAGGCCTTTGACACCGTATCCCACAGCATTCTCCTGCAGAAGTTGGCAGCTCATGGCCTGGGTGGGTGTACTCTGAGATGGATAAAGAACTGGATGGATGGCCGGGCCCAAAGAGTTATGGTGAACGCAACCACATCCAGTTGGTGGCCAGTCTCAAGTGGTGTTCCTCAGAGCTCACTACTGTGACCAGTCCTGTTTAATGTCTTTATCAACGATCTGGATGAGGGGATTGAGTGCACCCTTAGTAAGTCTGCAGATGACACCAAATTGGCTGGGAGTGCTGATCTGCTGGAGGGTAGGAAGGCCATCCAGAGGAATCTGGACCAGCTGGATCGTTGGGCTAAGGCCAATTGTCTGTGGTTTAACAAGGCCAAGCACCAGGTCCTGCACTTGGGTCATAACCCCAGGCAGCGCTCCAGGCTCAGAGAAGAGTGGCTGGAAAGCTGCCTGGTAGAAAGGGATCTGGGGGTGTTGATTGACAGCCGGCTGAACAGGAGCCAGCAGTGTGCCCAGGTGGCCACAGACACCAACAGCATCCTGGCTTGTATCAGGAACAGTGTGGCCAGCAGGACTAGGGAAGCGATTGTCCCCCCCTACACGATGCTGGTGAGGCCCCACCTTGAATCCTGTGCTCAGTTTTGGGCCCCCCGTCGTAAGAAGGACATTGAGGTGCTGGAGAGAGTTCAGAGAACACAACGAAGCTGGTGAGGGGCCTGGAGCACAAGTCTGATGAGGGGCGGCTGAGGGAACTGGGGCTGTTCAGCCTGGAGAAAAGGAGGCTGAGGGGAGACCTCATTGCTGTCTGCAACTCCCTGAAAGGAGGTTGTAACACGGAGGGTGTTGGTCTCTTCTCCAAAGTAGCAAGTGATAGGACGAGAGGAAACGGACTCAAATTGCGCCAGGGGAGGTTTAGATTGGATATTAGGAAAAAAATTCTACAGGGAAAGGGTTCTAAGGCACTGGAAAAGGTTGCCCAAGGAGGCGGTGGACTCACCGTCCCTGGAGGTGTTTAACAGACAAGTAGGTGGGGTTCTTAGGGACATGGTTTAGTGCCAGAGTTAGGTTACAGTTGCACTCAATGACCCTGAGGGTCTCTTCCAACCAAAACAATTCTATGATTCTATGATTCCATGACCTGCCACCTCTGACCACACCCACCGACCACAGTCACAATGGTCACCACAGTGACCTCCTGCCTGTCACCAGCCGCCTCACGGCCCATTGTTCCAGCCCTATAAAAGCGGGGGCCCCTGCAGCTGGCCCGCAGTGCGAGGCCCTCGGACGCCAAGCATGCTTGGACGGAAGAGAACGCTGAGCAACCAGGCGGGTGGCTGCCCACCTCAGGGTGGGACGCCACAGAGCCACTTCCCGACACCACAGGGGAGCACGGCACCTCCCAGCAGGAGCAATGTCAGCTCATGTGCCACCACTGCCATCGATCTCACTTCTCTGATCGATGGCATGCGGCGCTTGACTGTGGGCCCACCGGGGAATGGGGTGGAGCCCAAACGTGTCTGCCTGCCGGGCAGCAGCGGGAGCAGCCAGGCGGGTGGCTGCCCACCTCAGGGTGGGACACCACAGAGCCACTTCCCGACACCACAGGGGAGCATGGCACCTCCCACCAGGAGCAATGTCAGCTCGTGTGCCAGAAGTGCCATCGATCTCACTTCTCTGATCGATGGCATGCGGCGCCTGACTGTGGGCCCACCGGGCAGCGGGGTGGAGCCCAAACGTGTCTGCCTGCCGGGCAGCAGCGGGAGCAGCCAGGCGGGTGGCTGCCCAGCATGGCGTGGGAAGCCACAGAGCCACTCCCCGCTCCCCTGGAAGACCAAGACACGTCCCCGGAGGAGGCGGCAGAGGCAGCGGAGGAGGAGGAGGGGGAGGAAGAGGAACATCAACGCTCATGTGACAACCGCGACAGACATTAGATCTTTGATTTCGGGCATGCAGAACATGGCCGTGGGACCACCAGTGAACGGCGTGAAGCCCAAGCGTGTCTGCTTGCCAGGCAGCAGCCCAAGCAGCAAGGTGGATGGCTGCCCACCCTGGCGGAGGACACGTGAAAGACGCATTGTGCGCCTGGGACCTCCCTGGAGGCTGAGGAAGGCCAAGGAGCAGAGGAGGAAGAGGAACATTCCCCCTCGTGCCATGAGAGCCATTGCCCATGCTCACGTCAACAACATTGTCCAGCGAGCACCTATGGGCAGCCAGGGGAACAGCGTGGGGCCGCGGCATGTCTATCTGCTGAGGCCCAGGTGTGCCAGCATGCCAGCAAAGGACGACGTGGAGCCCATGGAGGTGGATCCGCCGGACTATGGCGTGGGGCCACTGGCTGTTCAGCCAGCACAAGACACCGAAGAGCCCATGGAGGTGGACTGACTAGACAGTGGCGTGGGGCCACTGGCTCTTCAGCCAGCACAAGACACCGAGGAGCCCATGGAGGTGGATCCACCTCAAGAACCATCATCTGTGTCGCTAGCTCCACCTGCCACAGGGATCGTCTGGCAGTTCCCCAGCCACCCAGGCTCCCGTGCGTGACACGGCGGCAAACAGCGTCGCAGGAGCGCTCAGCTGTCCCCCTGCTGGCGGCCCAGCCACCAAACAAAAATAATCAATAAAAATGCTTTTCTTCTCTCTTCTTCAGCACCTTGGCAACTGTGTCTGCACTCCTGTGACACCTCTTGGTCCCTGTCTTTGACTAGGAGGCCCTTTAAAAAGGGCCTCCTAGTCAAAGACACCTAGACACCTAGACACCTAGACACCTTCCATTTCCTTGCCCGCCTTCCTACTTTGGTGTTGCCTTACATTCTGGGTGGCTTTTGAAGGCTGCAACATCAAGAACTGGGTAATTATTTGCCTCAGTCTTTCATCGTCAGAACAGTTGTATTCCAGGTACCGAGCCCCCTGAGCCAGAAGACAGACGTGGCGAGTAGAATGAAGCTCCAATTGGACGTCCACTAGTCTATGGGACCAGATGGGATACATCCAGGGATGCTGAGGGAGCTGGCGAAAGGGATCACTTAGACACTTTCCATTATGTCTCAGCAATCCTGGCTAACTGGGGAGGTACCACTTGACTGGAAGCTGGCAAACTTCACGCCCATCTCCAAGAAGGGCTGGAAGGAGGATGCGGGGAGCTAGAGACCTCCCAGTCTGACTTTGGTGCTGGGGAGGATCATGGAGCAGATCATCCTGAGTGACATCACACGGCTCACACAAGAAAAGGATAAAGAACTGGCTGGATGGCTGGGCGCAAAGAGGTGTGGTGATGGGAACCAAATGCAGTTGGTGGCCGGCCACAAGTGGTGTTCCCCAGAGCTCACTACTGGGACCAGTTCTGTTTAATCTCTTTATCAGTGATCTAGATGAGGGGACTGAGTGCACCCTTAGTAAGTGTGCAGATGACACCAAATCGGCTGGGAGTGTTGATCTGCTGGAGAGTAGGAAGGCCATCCAGAGGGATCTGGACCAGCTGGATCGTTGGGCTGAGGCCAACTGTATGTGGCTTAACAAGGCCAAGTGCCGAGTCCTGCCCTCGGGTCATAATCCCTGGCAGAACTGGATAATAGTTTTTTTAAAGGGAGTCAAATTCTCCTGGAAATAGCACTGAACCCTAGGAATTTCTGGATTCCAAACTATCAATCCTATCTCAGGGCCAGTAGCTATCACTGTACCCTGGAGATCTAACTAGCTAGTGAGATGGTCCCACTCGTGCCTTTGCAGGGACACATACTCGTGTTGCTAAGACAAGCGATCATGCCCGCATGACCAGGGTGCTGGACTCCCACAGAACTTCAGGGCTCTCTGGTTCCTGACAGATGCCAGGGCACCATCCTGGAAGTTTCTCGGCCACCTTAGGCTTTCTTCACAAAGCTTTTTGCTGCCTGACTGGATAGAGGCCAGTTGAAAAACAGCAATCCAAATCTACATTTCCCTAGTGCTGGAGTGGTTCGTGCCATCTCTACTGGTCACGACTTTCTAGAACACCATTTTGGTCAATGCCTGACTGAATACCGAGCCTCAGAGATTGACCACGGCATGAGGATCGAATACATTGGAATGTGCACAGTTCATCGTTTCTGAATACCTCCCAAAGCAAGCGTGCTCAGAATGACTGTCCACCCGCCTCTCCCCTACCCATACGCACACACGTAGACACCCCTTCACTCTCCCTTACTATTACTTGACTTTGTTGAAACTCAGATGCCAGTTCTAGCAGATACTTGTGGCTACGGCCAGCCAGAGAAGTCTGAGGAACTCTACCCACTTCAGCAGAAGTGCCATGTACTCGGGTTTGACATGAGTACGACTTGGCTCCTCTGCTTGAGGACAAACCATGAGAAGCTTTTGTCCTTTACCTTCATACTAGCCAACAGAGCAAGGGTGCACCTCCGACTGAACCCACTCCCACCTCCAGGCCCCAAAGACCTGGGAGCAACAAGGCAGACATCCTGGTGGGGGTCTGTTACAGACCACCCAACCGGCATGAAGAGGCAGATCAAGTATGTTGCGTGTAGCTAGGAGAAGTCTCCCGATCACTAGCCCTTGTTCTTATGGGGGACATCAACGTATCAGCTGTCTGCTAGAAATCCAAGACAGCAGAAAGGAAGCAGCCTAGGAGGCTCCTGCACTGCATGGAAGACAACCTCCTGACACAGCTGGTTAGTGAGCTGTCGAGGGTTTAGATTGCGGGGTGACGATCAAACCCTGGCAGATGTATTGTTAACCTCCTCTCCCTCCCACTTCCCCCTTTTGCTCCTCCCTCTCCCCCCCTCCCACTAAGGACAGGGGATTGGGAGGGAAAGAAGGACAGAGAGAAGAGAGCTGGAAAAAATTAAAGATGTTTTACTAATGCTACTAAGAAGAATAGACAAAGTAATACAAAATATACAAAACCAATCTTGAAAGTCTCGACAACTGCAGAGCCGGCACCCAAAGTCCTGGATTGGACTCTGCAGCCAACCGGAGCTGGATTCATTCTCTCACTAGGCCTGGGTTCGCGGGGACGGCGAGCACGGTCCTCTCCTAATGTCGGCCATAAGGAAAAAGGGAAAAAAGGGACGAGATCCTCGTGATCTCCCACTTTTACATGAAGTATTCACGTGAATGGAATGTTATACACAGTTGGTCAGTTTCTTGGTCACCAGTTTCTCGTTGCCCCTTTCACGAGGTGTCCATCCGTGCTTATCAATAAGTTTGCAGATGACACCAAATCGGCTGGGAGTGTTGATCTGCTGGAGAGTAGGAAGGCCATCCAGAGGGATCTGGACCGGCTGGATCATTGGGTTGAGGCCAATTGTATGTGGCTTAACGAGGCCAAGTGCCGGTCCTGCGCTCGGGTCATAACCCCAGGCATTGCTACAGGCTCAGGGAAGAGTGGCTTTAAAGCTGCCTGGCAGAAAGGGATCTGTGGGTGCTGGCTGAACATGAGCAGCAGTGTGCCTAGGTGGCCAAAAACAGCAACAGTATCCTGGCTTGTATCAGAAATAGTGTGGCCAGCAGGACTAGAGAAATGATTTTCCCCCTGTACTCGGCACCGGTGAGGCCGCACCTTGAATCCTGTGTTCAGTTTTGGGCTCCTCATGATAAGAAGGACATTGAAGTACCAGAGAGAGTACAGAGGAGGGTGAGGAAGCTGGTGAGGAAGCTGGTGAGGGGCCTGGAGCACAAGTTTGATGAGGAGCAGCTGAGGGCACTGGGGCTGTTCAGCCGGAGAAAAGGAGGATGAGGGGAGAACTTCTCACTGTCTACAACTACCTGAAAGGAGGTTGTAACATGGAGGGTGTTGGTATCTTCTCCCAAGTAGCAAAATATAGGATGAGTGGAAATGGCCTTAAGTTGTGCCAGTGAAGGTTCAGATTGCATATTAGGAAACATTTATTCATGGAAAGGGTTGTCAGGCATTGGAACAGGCTGCCCAGGGAAGTGGTGGAGTCATCATTCCTGGAGGTGTTTAAAAGATGTGTGAATGTGTTGCTTAGGGACATGGTTTAATGGCAGACTTGGCAGTGTTAGGTTAATGGTTGGACTTCATGATCTTAAAGGTCTTTTCCAACTTAGATTATATTCTATCACCTTTCCCCCGCACCCTGGGCATTTAGGGCTGCCAGGAGGCTGCCTTGCACAGGGGAATCCAGTGCCCTGGGGTCACAGCGGCACTTTTTTAGGCCATGCTGCTCTGGGTGTCTATCTGTGACCTGTTTCACTTAACTGGACTCAGACCAGAGCCGGGAGGTCAGACCCGGCAATGCCCATCACCTGCTGGCTCCTGCCCTCCCCATGTAGCGCTGGAGCAGTAACTAAATACCGCAGCTTAATAAGAATTGAAAAGCACTTGTAAAGGCCTCAGACATGAAATAATAATGAAACAAAAAAACAGATCAAAGCTTTTAATTTCATTCTAAGTACTTTACTCTCACTCTCAGAAATTCTTATCAAAGACAGGCAGATGTCACTGCCTCCAGGGGGCTCAACTCAGCAGTTCCTGATTTGCATTGACTCCACAAATTCGCTTTCAAAACTGGAGACCTGTGGTGCAATAGTAGTGGTGGGTTTTGCTGTGGTGAAACCACACACTGAAATTTAAAGCACCACAGAGCTGCGTAACACTTTCCAGCGCTGATTCAGGGCTGTATAATTGTAAATACAAATAAAACCCTGTACAAATGCCATCAGTCCTCCACATACTGGTAAGATGAAGTATTATCAAATAACTTAACTGTTTATTTCTTAGGTAAAATGCTAGCCCAGGCCTTCCTTTTTGGGCTGTATATTAGGCAAGAGTGGGTTCATGAGGTTTATAAACAAAACGTGCTCCCAGTGTCGCCATACAGTGGTCTGGGCATCCACTCCTGTGGTGCTTGGCCTGTGTTAGTCCCTTTTTCTGCAGAGGTGGGCATTTCTGAGCCTTCAGATGAGGTGGTTTGTCTGGTTTTCTCTTTTATCCCTCGGTCATCAAACTTCATTCCTCAGTCAAAACCTCGCTTAATGAGAGATACAAGTTTAGTGGAACTGACATTGAAATGGCAATGCAGGAGCAGGGACCACCCTGAATTTGGGATATTTCCCCTTGAAATCCCCCAGTCTTGTCCTGGCTTGGTCAGCTGGACTGGTGGCCTCTGCGAAGGTGGTGTAAATGCAACAGCATCACTAGGGAGCATGAAAACATCATGTGTCCAGAGAAGCAGAAGCTGCTGTGGCTGTGCCAAGTGTATGTGGCTCTCAATCTTAAAGGGCTGTTGATGTGTGGGCACCACTCACTCGCAGGAGAAACTTGCTAAGGTGGCCGTTAATGTGAATATGCAAAGGTCACATTATAGCTATGCTAGTGCTGGCCTGTCTGTAACTAACCAGGGTGTTGGTGGGAGCAGAAAGGGCTGAGGATGGATGGGTGGGTAGATGGATGGATGGATGGATGGATGGATGGATGGATGGATGGATGGCTCCACACACTTCCTTCACCAGTGGGCAGAAGAGGAGGCTCTTCCTCTGACCCTCACTGGAGCTGGACCACTGGTTTGCCCACCCTAAGCTGTCACAGCCCCTAGGAGATGCCTGAGTGGTGGTGGAATTCCGCACAGCTGCAAGAATAGCTGAGTACACCATGGGGTTTTGCTTTTCTGGATTTTGGAAGATGAGGTTGCGCATGTCAGTGCTGCTTTTAGGGTGCTGCTCCCCAGCTTGAGCACTGCTTCCAAGTGGTGTCTCCCCACAGCCCTGCTGATCTAAGCTCATTATGAACATCAGGTTTTTAGATTCAGGCAGGTTTTAAAGCATCAAGACTGAAGCTGACTCTTCCTGAACTAAAGAGACTTGTTTGACAGCTGTTAGCACAGCTGGAGGAGAACATCTGCCTTATTACAACCTGACCGACAGAGCACTATGCTCCAGTGCCAGGAGCTGGGGATGACCAGCCATGTGTTGGAGTGGGTCATAAGAGCTTTATGCTTCTCCTTTAAAAGCTCTGAGTAAACACTTTGACCTCTGGGAAAAGCTACAGAAAGGCTGGAGACTTGCTTTTCTTCTGTCCAGACAGAAAAAAATCACTGTCCCCACATCATCACAATTACACCACACTTAAAAATAAATTTAAACCCTGGTTTCCTTCGGTGTCTGCAGCATGATGTGATCAGCAGGGACCAGAGGTGCAAGAACTTCTCAGGGTCACCCTGGGACTGGTGTTGGCATTGACCCTGAGGGATCGGCTCTTGGTATCAAAGTATCAAGGCTGCCCTCTGCAGAGGTTTCAGCCTGAGAAATGCCCACTGAAGCCCAGCCAGCTGGCAAGGCACCATGGCCATGGCACACACGGATCACTGCCAGGCAGATGCCTGGGGTGTTATAAAGCTTTTGTGTCCTGCCCCTCCCAGGCCCAGGGAGCACTTAAGCAGTGTGTGCGGGTGCACGTCTTTGTCTTGTAGGTGCTGGCCTGAGCTACCATGCTGTTACAGAATCACAGAGTGGTTGGGGTTGGAAGGGACCTCTGGGGATCATCTAGTCCAACACACCTGCTAAAGCAGGTTCACCCAGAGCAGATCACACAGGAATGTGCCCAGGTGGGCTTTGAATGTCTCCAGAGAAGGAGACTCCACAACCTCTCTGGGCAGCCTGTTCTAGTGCTCTGGCACTCTGAATGTAAAGTTGTTTTGTCTCAGTTGGACCTGTGTAACAAATACTAAATTCTGACCACTGAGTTCAGATGCTCCTGCTTGGAGATGGGATTTGACTCCCGACCTTTGGCTGTCAGCACCATCCTGCTGCCGGCAGCTGCTCTACACAATGCTGGGCTGGCGGAGGGACCTTGTGCTGAGTGGGCTCCAAGGCTTCTGGTGAAGAGAAATGCATGGGGGACCCTTCCATCGGAGCCTCACTCCCTCTTCTCAACAAACATGCAGAGAAAACATCCCACCATGCAGCAGTAGTCCTTCCCCAAGGTGCTGCTGCCCCGGCTCTGAGCTCTGCTCCCAGTGTACACCAGAGCCACGGCACCTGGCAAGCAGAGAGGAGAAGGATGTCAGGCAGGCGTCAGCCACTGTGCTGGAGCCGCTCTCTGAAGTCATCCTGGATTAAAAACTAATGATAGTTTCCTTTGATAGCTCATTTTTGATAGCACAGCTGGAGGAAAAAAACCAGCCACAAAGGGAATTCCATTTTTTTTTTAATAATTAATTTGACTCTCTTTACTAGATGATTTCTGGGTATTTTCAGTTGTCTTTTTAAGTTCTCTCTGCATAACATGAAGGAGGAAGTCTTTGGCAAGTAAATTGATTGTCAAAGTCCTGGGCAAGGGAGGATGCGGGAATGAAAATTTTCCCAACGTGCTCATATTAGCTTATCAGCCAGCCTTGCTCTCCATGGACAAGGAAGGGAGCAAAATAGATCAGGACCAGACAAAGCACCTGGTTTAAAAACCAAGGATGACTTCATGATGAGGAGGTTGGCAATGACTGTGATGAAGGCAAGAAGCAGGATGTTCCAGTGTGCGGGAGACCAAATCTGTCACTGCACAGATGGAGGTACCTAAGTAGCCACAGGAAAAAGGTTATGTTTAGTGAGTATTCATGAGAAATGTGTCTGCCCAGGTGCTTTCCCTTTCCCATTTAATCTTCTTCTCTCCTTTAGAAGTTGAAGCAGCCTGGGGCTGCAAGCAGCAAGAACAGCCCATGGCCAGTTTTGGGGCTCTTGTTGGCGAGAGGGAGGGCAGGGTACAACAAACCTCGTACTGTTATATAGGGAAGTTTGCTGGCATGAAGGACAACGAGAAGCGCCTTTGAAAAATCCTCTCTCTAGCAGCTAATCATTTGCTCATGATAATCAAATCAGCAGTTAATTTGCACTTGGCTATACTCATGTGCACAAAGACAAAACGAATGTGCATTGGGTATGTAAAAGTGTATGGTACCTCTTCTCATACACGTCACGAGGTTAATGGTGTCTTTCTTCTGCTGTTGAACTTTGGGACCCCCTAATGAGAATATACCGAAAGAGATGTGATGCAAGATGCATCACAGGAAGAGCTGGACATACCAAATGTAATGTCAACCCACTCATACTTGACACATGGTTGATACTCAGATTTGGCGACGGTCAATTCAAGCAGAGCAGCTCTGGCTGTCTGCTGTGGCAGATGGACACATATCTATCTGGATACTCAGTCTAATGATCGTATTTAAACAGGTTAAGAATGATTTAATGCATTACTATTGAAATGCTTTCTGTCCAAGTCATGTTTAGTCTATAACCTCCACAACTCAAACCAGTATGATCACAGCACATAAGCGGTGTGTGCTTGGCACCAGCTCCAGTTGATTTACCAGGCTAACCAGGAGCAGACACCCAGGGATCCCTACCCAAGCAATCCACTTCTGTGGCACCTCCTTTCTTGTCCTCTAATGATTGCTGTGATGACTTACAGGTGACATTTCTCATGTACAATTTTACTGCATTTTGTTAAATTTAGTTGGACACACAAGAGATTCATTATTAGGCCAAAACACATTTTTGCAGCAGTTGTGATAAGGCCGAATTACAGGGTCATTAAGAGACATATCTGGCCTGCTGTAATCTGCCTTGGCTGACCTCTACCCATTTATTCTGTTTTCACTGCACCTATTGACGAAAACATTGGTGATGTAGAAGAATGAAAAAGGTGCTGTGCCTTTCGTTAGGTGCATGGAGCAGTGAGGAGGTGCTGGGCTGAGTTTCAGCAGCTTGAGGGGTTTGCCACTGGTGTGTTTATCACCCTGGCTGTAATGGTAGCCAGGTAGCATCTGTTTCCTTAGCTGTCCTGTCCTTTCCTGCTCTTCACTGGTGCCGTCCATCATGGCTCTCACAAGGGGGAGGAACTGCCCCTCCATCTCTGCACTGCCCATCGTCTTCAATGCCTCAGTGCTTTCCTGCAGGGCAAAGGTGTCAAACTCATTTTCACTACTACTCCTACATTTATCCAGTCCTGGAATTACATTTGGCCCTTTGAAGGCAACTGCGAGGCTCACGTGGCCCCCAGTGAAAATGAGTTTGACACCCCTGCTATAGGGAAATCACTTGATTTCTTAGGTAGCCTCAAACAACTTGAACTCCAAGACAGTGCTGCCACAGTGGAGTCCTCAGTGACGGGCATGGACGCAGGACATGCAGCGACTATAGAAAATACAGCCATCATGCTGGGAGCTGAGTCCTATTAACTTTCAAGTGGCAATTATATGGAGAAGTTGTGATGCTGTGACATGCAGAGAATGTGGTGTTTATTGCCTTCCTGGCGGGAGCATGCCGGGTGTCAGGGCTTGCAAGTGAGCTCTGCAAAGCCTCTCTTTATTTTCATCCTCCCATTTCTGTTACTTCATAAAAGCTCTTTAGGCGCAGAAGACAGCGATATCATCTTACTGAATTTTAATGTTATTTCATAATGAATGGATTTGTTTTGTCCTTGTGCCGCAGCCACTTACCCATCAGGGCTGGCAGCGTGCACTCTAGACCCTGGAAGACTTTTGCTGCACCATGACTTGGGAGGTCAGCCATAAGGAAAACAAAAATATTCGAGCTTCAGAATAGCAGAGGTCTGCTAATCCTTCTGCAAAGGTGGAAATGGTTTGTGATAGCTCAACATTTTTCTTGCATAGTTGTTTTGCAGCAGCAAAACTCCATGCAGAAAGGACTAACATAAAAGCACAGAAGGGCTAGTGGCTGCTGCTGTTTGGTAGCCCAGTGAGAGTGAGGGAGCTCCTGTACCCAGATGGAAAGGGAGGAGGAAGTCAAGTTCTCTCTAGGACCCTTAACGTGGAACAAGGCAGACACCAACACAAGCCTGTGCCTTGCTCAGCTCTATGGATGTGTTCAGAGGGGAAAGCAATGCTGCCTGGCAAGATGCTCTTTCTATTCTGGTCATCGTTATTAAATACAATATTAGATTTACTATAGATCAGCTGTGGTTGCATCGCATGTATGCACCAGTATAGCAGAGTTCTCAGAAGACAACAGGCTGATGAGGGGGAGTGGAGGTGGTGGGAAATACAGAAAGGAAAAGATCTTCCTAACTTTTTCCCCCTTAAGCACAAGTGTTGGGTTATTAAGCATAAAAGCTCAATTTAGTTATCAAAAGCATAAGCATTTTCTGCTTCAGAGATGGGGGAAACGCGATTTGGGCAATTTCACTCACTCAAACACTGCAACCTGAAACTTCCCCGCACAATGAAACCCCTTGTGGTTTGAGTTCAGTTTATGTAGCCACAGAACAGCCCCGAGGGCCAAGGACCATTCCTGTCCCACAAAAGGCAGTGCAGGGTGTGTGTGTGTGAGCATGAACACCAGCTCCCAACTTGTGCAGACTGCTGACAGACTGCAGATGAGGAAGGATGTAAAAGGGAATAGGCAGAGGATGAAGCTTTGAAGGGGTAGGAAATAGGCAAAAAAAAAGAGGGACAACACTGGCAGGTGAAGAAGGGGAGAACATGTTTCTTTGGAAGCTTTTGAAACACAAAAACTGAGTACCTTACTACAGCTCTTATTATTTTTAGAGCTTTGAGTCAAGAAATTCTTAGATGAAGCATCAAAAATTCACCCACCTGAAGACTCTTCCATGACTGCTGCAGAAATCCAGTTCAGACACTAAAGATGATGCAGTTTGGTGCATTTTACAGTTGCTTTTTATTGTCCCATTAATTAAGAGCACAATTTTCATGGCAGAAGAGCAAGAGGCTGTAAACTGGTTTTGTGGGTAATTAAAGGTTGAAGTACAGAAATAATCTGAGAATACAATTCAGTATTGGGGAACACAACCCATGTAATAGAGACAAAAACCTAGAAAGACAGAAGTCCTGATTTCATATTAGGCTTGAAGAGGTTGGCATCAGCACCTGGCCTAGCAGTACCTTAAATGAGTAAGTTTTTGAGGATCGAAGCAAAATCAAGCGAGTTGTAGACCTGTCTGTGTTTCGGAGAAGCCTGTTTCCATTTTGCAGTCTGCAGTGTCACTCCCCAAACATTTGGGTCAGGCATCAGATCCAGCTGCTCCCAACCACAGGCACAAATCCTAACCCTGTGAGTGAGTGACACGCTTGTGCTCTGGGGACCACAGAGAGGCTGCCAGTCAGGAAAGCAGTTACTGCACAATGATTGCACCGTGGAGAAATCAGGGCCGTGGAAAAAAAAAGTCAGTTTTAATGATCAGTCAGCTATGTGTGTCGACTCCCCTGGCTCCAGTGGAATTCCCTCCTTACTTCTGGCGATAATTGCAATGCTGTGTGCAGAAAGGTGATGCCGTCTGAAAAGAGACAGTGAAAGGGAAGTGACGATGTTCGTTTCCCTGCTCCAGAGCACCACAGTGGCCGGCAGAACCAGAGTCGGGCCCAGGGTGACCCTGGGGGTCCATGGCTCAGAGGCATGTCGGCAGCTGTCTGGAAGAATGTAATGATTTCTGCAAGAACAGCACCAAAACCGAGCCTTTTAAGAAAATACTTTTGTTTCTATTTGGCACATTCCAGCAGAAATATTTTTTCCAAACAGTTATTTTTAAGGCTGAACTTCTGCCAGCTATTCCGGAGAGGAACAGCCAGGATGGTAGGACTATGGGCCTTCTATGTACAATTACTGTGGCTTTCCTAGCACTACAGGCAACAGACCCCCTACTTGTGTACTATCATGTGTTTGTCTATCTGCAGCTCGGAGAGGTAATCCAACAATATTTTCCCTCAGATTGACAATTCTGGGTAATATTTTTTAAGTGTTGACAGGCTTTTTTCCTGGTTGTATAGGACAATTTCCTTCTCAGTCTCCAGGCCCGTTCACTGTCCAAATCACCAGACTAACCCCGAAGAAATCTCAACGTTTCAGGTCATCCCTCCTCAAACTGACCAGTTTGCAAGAAAGAAAACAGCATTTGTACCACCCCACTCTCAGATTATATTGGAGGACACTGGGATCCTTTGCTGCATCAGGTATATTCCACCAAAATGGCTTTCCAGGATGTGCATGAATAAAGATAAAAATTAAACCCTTCAGATGGTGAAAACGAGTATTATTTCACTGGCAAAGGCAGAACACATTTCACATGACAGCCATGTGTATCATTTAACACACGCTTTACATCTCACAGCCACACCTTTGGCTTCAACAGAGATGTGTTTGCTTCTGACTTCTCTTTGCAGGTAAAAAAAGTTAGAAACGAAGTGAGCATGAGCAGGAACATGACTGACCAGCAGAGCATCAACAGAACATGAGCTTCTCACTTCACAAATCACAGGTAGTAACCCACCCCATGGCCACTTGAAAAGTGGGAGTGTTGGCAAACCTACATTTTCCAGGGCTGTGAAGACAAAGTATTCAGGAAATGGAGAAGGGGTTGACTGTACTGTCAATCCCACGAAAAGTTCAACTTGCTACCTAAGTACACATTGAACATGTGAATAAAATATGTGGGGCTTTTCTGTCATTAGTCTCCTCACGAGTCAATGAATATATTAGAGCTTATAAAGCTCTGAAAGATTCTGCGATGGATGCTGCTGGAGGAGTGCAGCACACAGAGACAGATCATCTGCACACATCTAAGTGATATTCATTTATGGAAGTTTTTTGTAAGAACTGTAAAGACCCCCCTCGGTTAATGACATTGTTCAATCTTCTTCCATTTCTTCATGGATTCAGGGTAGAAAAGTATTCCCTTCCCCCTTTGGAGCTTGTTGCTAGAGGCATCCTGATAATCAGACTAATCTTGGGACCAATTTTCAACTCCTAACAGCTCAGTAAACTAAAATGCTTAGGCAATTTATTCTCTGTATATTGTCAGCTAGGTAACACTTGATTTCTCATTCCATGACTGCATTTTATTGTTTTAAACTGAAATCCAGCATGTGTGTTTCCAACAGATTATCTCCATAATCACTTTCTTTTTGCTATGGAAATGATCTGAAAATTGTTCTTTGATATGAGAAAAGAGTTCACAAGGCCACACTGTACAAAAGCTCGAATCATGCAATTATCATTTGTAAAGAGAAACTGTTATCAAAGTAACTGCAGGGGACACCTCCAGGACTCCTCTTAGAGTCGGGAAATTTGAAACATATATTTCTCTAACATGAATTTCACTCCAAACCCTTCTGAATAATTCATGAGAGCTGATTTAATGTCATAGTTAAGTCTGGCACTCAGGACAGAGATTGGGGGCTTCTGCCGCAGATGGAGGATTTCGTCAGCTCCTTTGGGGTAGCAGGGACAGAGCTGGGGCCTCATCACTAGGAGGGATTTGCTACCCAGGTTGCCTTTGATTTGTGAAAGTCTCCGTGACAGGCAGGCTTGCAGGGAAAGGTTGTAGAGGAGTTGGGTGCTTACCTTCTGTTTCAGGCTGCCTGCTGGAAGGCAGGAAAGTAAAGGGGAGCGTGAGCCCCCTGTCCCTCTGCCCCACCAGCACTAATGGCAATCAGAACCAGAGCCTCTACCTTTCGTAGGCAGCATCACATTACTCCCACAGGCACATAACAGACATGATCTACTCTGTCAAGGAAGAAGACACCTCGACATGAGAAAACGCCATTTTGTTCTTCATTCCCTAAATGAGAGGAGCTATAAATTGCCGGAAAAACGGTAGTTTACAAAGTACTGACAGGAAGACCTGCAGTTTGGCATGTGACCAAGACCACAAGACCGAGTCTGGTTTTAACTACCATTTTGTGTATCTACAGGCAGGCACATTATCTAAAGGGATGCTCCTTGCATCTACTTTTTACTTGTAATAGTAAAGTGGTCAGAGGCAGCGGTGCCCAAGGGCTTGCTGGACCAGCATGACTGCTGCTGCCAAATTCCCACTCTCTCCCAGCCTAGGATGAGTTGGAGAACTAAATCTATGAGGTATCACTCAGGCTCCGGGGACTTTTTGAGCAAAGCTGACTTCCATGAACTCAGGATTTCACCCCACAGGGCTCTGGTGTGTTACTGTGCTAAAACTATGCAGGACTCACATTCCCATTACACAACGTCGCCTGAAGACCAAATGCCATTTGACGTTGCCAGATTTTTGGAAGAGGACAGAGGGAAATGGAAAACAACCCTTTTACAGGACTTCTCAGCATGTAATCCCAAAGCTCTTTTCTAATGCCAGGTGCTCCTTCCTTTTACAGACAGCAAAACTAAGGTGTATGTCTTACGAGCAAGGTCAGAGAGTAGCAAAATACTCAGGTTTTGCTGATTCCCAGCCAATGAGGCCAAATTCCTCTCCTGTAAGAACAGGGTGCTGATTCACTAAACCATGCTGCCAAGTCACTGACCTGCAACAAGTGTAATTGCGTTTGTTTTCCTTAATACAACAGGCTATGGTGCTGCCACTGAGAACTCGGGTATAAAACTGATTAGCTGCAATACAAAACTATGACAGCTTTACCCTTGGTATTCTCATTTTGCTGAAATACAACAATCCTGAATCCTTGTTAATTATTCTCTTTGTATTATGCACGACTTTGTACTCAAACAGGAGTCATAGGTGGTTACTACTTACAGATATTCAAAAGCCAAGAAGTTGTACTTAAGACATTTGAGGAACTGGGGAAAACACACGAGAGTGATGTGAGAAGTTGGTCCTAATACATCTTGTTCTAAAGCCTCTGTATTTTTCAAATTTAAATCATTGCCTAATGCTATAGACGACACCTACTGGGCAAATGAAGCCCTGGCACATCCAGCATTCCACAGCCTTCTGAATACTTAGTTATTTCCCTAAACTGCTGACAGGAACAAATCCTCTTCACTCTCTGCAATCAGATTTTGTTGCACCCCTTACACAGGCAGGCAATTTGTAACTGCTAAGAGAAAGGCCAAAAGTACAAACCCTCAACTCGCTAAAACCTACAGGATAAAAAGTGGCTTTGTGTTCGTAGAGCAAGGGATGCCTCAATTGCCCTCCTGAGACTATTACATTTATTGAAGTCTAAATAGTCCCTCTGTTTTGTAAGCTTTGTAGAGACGCAGGAAGACCAGAACATTAGGGACAATACCATTTACTTTTTCTTACCGCTGGTTAATTTTCTTTTTTTTGTCAGGCAACTATAATGATAACTTCGTTACAGCACCGCATTACCAATCAGTGTTGAAAAATGAAAGAAGCAGTGTGTTGGAGTTCATCAAATACAAGCAATATTAATGGCACAGTTAGAAAGAAAACACTGAAAATTCTCCTTTTGTGTTGCCTAATTATTCACATTGGGACTAATAATAGACTTTCAATGTATAAAAATGATATTAGGTTTATTATCTAAGTTGTTGCTCTTATTGTTTTCTAGAGAAACTGATTTGAAGAGCAGATTTCTATCAACTCAAACTGCAAAAGTATGCAGCCCAAACATCAGGGGTACTCTTCTCAAAGTTAGTCTATATTCTGTATTACGCACTTACTGATATAATGCACTGATTAAATTCCAAGTACTCAGAGAAAAGAACCCCATAAGATTATTGCTCCCCATTTGAACTTATAATGAGAAAAAAACTTCCACACACTTTGCATGTGCAGCTACAGTGATTAGCTGCATATATTAGATATTTGCAAGCTTAATTAGTTAGCTGTCTGCACAACTCAAATTACCCAGGAAACACTTGATTCTCCATGGTAATTGCAAACCTGATGTGCCACAGCTGCCCACACCTTTTTGTGTAAAACCAGACACTCAAATATGTGGAAAAATAGTCAGAAGCTTAAAAATTGATTCCATCTTTATCAACTTTATAGAGAATATTCTAACGAACCTGTATTCAAATTAAAAAAAAAAAAAAAAAAAAAAAAGCTGTAAATTCAGGAGTGGTCCAAAACTTAGCTGTGCATGGTCCCAGAAAATAATGCCACACATAAGGTCTCCAGATTCCCGAAGAAATGACAGACTGGTACGTGGTGTCATGATTTTTTAACATACTAGTTTTTGTTAGCTGCTCGAGTTTAACAAGGGGATTCACATTGACCTATTGGTCTTTGAATGTTCCTGTACATATACTCCCTTCTTCCCCATGTGATGAGAATATATGGGGCAGTGTGCTTCTCCCAACATCTTTGGTATTTGGAAAGCTATAGAAACTTTACTCTGTATTGACAGTTTTCTTGGCAGGAGAGAGCCCTGAATATAAAGCTCCCACCAGTTGAGGCACAGAGGCCTTTCTTTCCCTCAGGATTTCATATTCTACTCCATTTTCCTTTCTTGGAGCATTAAGGCAAGATCTCACCAGGCACTGTTCGGGAGTTGAATATATTAGTGTAGAAATCTATCAGTAGTTCAGTGAAGAGATTCAGAGGTACCAGAGCACTCAGGGAGGCTGTTCCTTTCGACGGCCAGATCAGATTCAAACCAAAGACACAAGCCAGGCTGGATGCTGTCATTCTGTTATATATGCTCTCCTGTGAAACCTGGAAAAACATAAACAGTTACATGCAGACACGCGCCCCAGAGAGTAAGAGACAAGACATGACCCTGTATGGAGGATGAAGCAATGATGGGAGTAGAGCCTGGCCACAGTAAATCACGTTGGCTTCTTCACAGCCTCAAGGCCAACCATGCAGCCAAGAGCTACGGGAGCCACTGGAATCTGTGTCTCTCAAGTACAAGACAAGGTATCGGTAAGTCAAGCAAAAAGGCTGAATTGTTTCCTTATGGTAGGCAAACCAACTGTTTTCAATCCTTCTATATGAAATCTATTGTTATCTCTGTTGGGGGGCAGGGAAGGACAGCAGATGCAAACAGCTGTTCCATCTGCTTGGGTACAAAGTCCTCTACAGAATAAACCTTGAGGACTTCTGAAGTTGTTTGCAAGGGTTTAGAAGGATTTTTTTTCCCCCCACTGACACATCACTTCCAAGCACCTCCACATCCACCCAATTATTCTGAAGCAACAGAGGTGAAAACAGACTGTAAGTAAAACACAGCACTGAAATCTGTTCTGCACCTGGATGATGTGTCCTACTTCTGTCTGTGGATGTGAGTCCAGAACTGGGTACCAGGAATATTTTTTTCTCTCTGTGTGAGCTTGGCAGGGAATTTGTGTGTGTTTTACAGTATCACAGTATGTTTGGGATTGGAAGGGACCTCAAAAGATCATCTAGTCCAATCCCCCTGCTGGAGCAGGAACGCCGAGGTGAGGTCGCACAGGAACGTGTCCAGGTGGGTTTTGAATGTCTCCAGGGAAGGAGACCCCACAACCTCCCTGGGTAGCCTGTTCCAGTGCTCTGGCACCCTCACTGAGAAGAAGTTTTTTCTCAAATTTAAGTGGAACCTCTTCTGTTCCAGCTAGATCCCGTTACCCCTCGTCCTATCATTGTTTGCCACCGAGAAGAGCCTGGCTCCATCCTCGTGGCACTCACTCTTTAAATATATTTATAAACATTAGTAAGGTCACCCCTCAGTCTCCTCTTCTCCAAACTAAAGAGACCCAGCTCCCTCAGCCTTTCTTCATAAGGGAGATGCTCCACTCCCTTCATCATCTTTGTTGCCCTACGCTGGACTCTCTCCAGCAGTTCCCTGTCCTTCTTGAACTGAGGGGCCCAGAACTGGACACAATATTCCAGATGGGGTCTCACCAGGGCGGAGTAGAGGGGAAGGAGGACCTCTCTCGATCTACTAACCACCCCCTCCTTGTAATACACCCGAGGATGCCATTGGCCTTCCTGGCCACAAGGGCACAGTGCTGGCTCATGGTTTTGCTGTCTTGCATTGTATAGCTCATATCTGAAGATCCATACAGTCTGGGTGTCATATCTGACAAGTTCTCTGTTATTGTAAAGAGCCAAAAAGCTGAAAGTGTTCTTGAATCCTCCTGACCATTCAGCCAGTTCTTCTCAGGCTGATGGTTGCAGTTGTTGATCAATAATCTATAATGGGAAGACCACATAGTCAGGTTCCTCTGAAGCTGTCATCTCAGCACAGAATTTGATATTATGGGGAATTTGAATTATGGGGCAAAATCTCCTGCGTAGTCTTTCTGGCTACAATTTCAAGTGGAACAGGAAAGCTAAAACTTCATTTCTCAGTGCTCCTCCATTTCTGTCTTGCCATGAGGCCTCCTGAAAAGGCAGCTCTGTAGTACTGCAAAAAGCCTGAGGGCGCTAGAGGAAAACCTAAGAAACACTATGATTATGTGAAAACTTCTTACCATATGCATAAACTCCAGTTGCTTCTATCCAGTAATGCAGGTTTCATTCCCCTCTATCTCCTAGAGCACAGTCCCAACCTCCTTGGTGTTCTACCTAGCAAGGAGCTTGTTTGCTCAGCCATGAGGGGATATAACATCCTTTAGACATGCACAGGATGGAAGTCTTTTACTTGGGGGACATGAAGAAGCAACTTACATGCCCAAAAATGTAGTATTTTCTTCCTAACTGTATTAATTTTTCCAATAATAGGAATTCTTTTTCCCTCTGTGATGCTACTGCTGCTACAAATATTAAAGGCTTCAACTGTTTTTAAGGTCATGAAGCAGGGCTGGATAAAGGAAGAGGCATTAATAAGGAGATATCAGTACCATAAGCACTGTTTCAGAGGATTGACTTCACAACTTGAGAATAAAAAGTCGTCAGATTGAACGGCAATGCCTGCCTCATGACCTTATGCAAAACACACATCATTCTCTCTGGAGTACGAACCACATACAGCCTGCTGACCTTCACATACTGCTCTCAATGCACTATTTAACTACACAGAAAAAACAACAAGCCCATCTTGTTCATTTAATCTGCTTCAGACGAGGTTAGCTCCAACACAAGTTCATTATACTGCAGCAGTATAGCAAAAGCTAAGGTACTATCAAAATAACTGGTGAGGGAAAACAATTAGGACAACAACGAGTACCCTGTTAATAAGGAGACAGAGACCTAGGCATTACCCTGAAGGTAGCTGGACAATGAAGCTGGTGTTTGGATGCTGCTAAATACAACAATGTTAGGGACTGCGTTCCAGCCCTTGAGTCAAGGAGTTCACAATGGCTGTATCCACGCTGTGTAATGTTGTACTGTGAAACCCCTGTAGATCGAGGACAAATTATTTTTTGGTGTTTCATTCAGTTGGAAATCTTTAAGGAGCTACAGCCCATCACACTGTGTTTTCTATAGCACAAAGCCAAAGATATGTACTGTATATCCTAAGGCAAGTACCTTAAATTTATACAGGGCAGGTACTCTGTGATGGCACAGAAGCATGTAGTGTAGTCCTAGATGACAGTGGAGGGTGGAAGGAGCCAAACCTACTGTGGTTGTCTTTCCTCAGTTTTTGGGAGTGCTCCCTAACACACTCCACCCAGAAAGTCAGGTACAGGTGCTGTCTTCAAGCACTAGTTGAAATGCATGCAGCTTAACCCAGCTGTTGCCTTTGAATGGCAACATTTCAGCCCAAAGCAACAGCACTGACATTTGCTGGTAGAGCTAGATTTGTTTTTTCTCTTTAAGTCAACTATTTCAAACAATGCTTCCAACTCCGAGATGAAAGAATTTCTTCCCTTATTGCTCTCTACTACTCCCTGAAAGGCGGTTGTAACATGGAGAGTGTTGGTCTCTTCTCCCAAGTAATAAGTGATAGGACAAGAGGAAATGGCCTAAAGTTGTGCTAGGGGAGGTTTACATTGGATATTAGGAAAAAATTCTACATGAAAAGTTGTCAGACATTGGAACAGGCTGCCCAGGGAGGTGGTGGAGTCACCATCCCTGGAGGTGTTTAAAAGGCATTTAGACAAGGTTCCTATGGCCATGGTTTAGTGCCAGAATTACGTTATGGTTGGACTCAATGATCCTGAGGGTCTCTTCCAACTGAAATGATTCTATGATTCCCACCTGCCACCACTCTGTGAACAACTCAAGGCGATGGTCAATGTTGAAATGATTAACATAACTACCCAAGACACAGGCTCTCCCCTGGGAGAGAAAATCCTTAAGATAAAATGTATGTCATCTGAGGCAGAGCTACACTGAGCCTTACCTCTGAGTCATCAATCAAGCTGACACTTAGGAATCCAAGGGAGACACATTTCTTCACTCCAAAATGCAAAGCAATCCCTTCCTCAGCAGATACAAGAAAAAGTGTGCAGCTGAATCCAACTCTCTCCACAATAACCTTTGCTGGCTTATCAAGGGCTGCAAGCGAGGAAACCTTGTCACACCAGTCATAATGGCTTCATTCATCCCCTAGGGGATCAGGTTTCACATCCTCTCAGCCCCCTCGCTACTCCAATGCCAGACTTCTTTCTCAAACAACACGAACGCACCCACTTCGTCTACAAGACTATCACAAGGAGCTGATGTTTTCTCCCAACACTAGACCATGTAAGGGCAGCATGCATTCAGCCAACCTCTTCATGGGCTACCCCTCTGAATAACTGCACTCCAAAGCTAGGTTCTAGCTAAGAAATACAAACAACATCTTTAGCATTTGGACTAACCCCCTTGACTCCTTCTTTGATTCCCTCACAAAGTTAGTAACCGTCAACTCTGTTTCAAGTGAAAATACACTTGCTCTGTCAATCTGACAAGATAATAAAAGACATTTCTCTGAGGACCCAGATCGTATCTTTGAAGGAATCCTCTGAACATCACATAAAAGTACTGCAACAAAGCATTACACAGCTCCAGTTTGTTGGTTTTTTTCCCCCTTTCATTGAAACATATATAGAAAAATCATTAAATAATGACAGCCTATAGTGAAAGTCACCTAGAAAGATAAAACTTGTACATTGCAAAACTCATAACTG
The DNA here is from genome assembly GCF_037038585.1 of Patagioenas fasciata. Classification (NCBI taxonomy): domain Eukaryota; kingdom Metazoa; phylum Chordata; class Aves; order Columbiformes; family Columbidae; genus Patagioenas; species Patagioenas fasciata. The sequence goes on along the minus strand of NC_092520.1, from coordinate 142,355,081 downwards.
GGAATAAACACAGAAGATGTAGTGCCATATCAACAAATGCAAAATATACATCTTCAGTATCTCACAATAAACACCCAGCTCCCCCCAGCAAAATTGTGACGATTTTTGGATTCTATATACTTGTATCCCAGCACCCTCGTGGATACTGCAGGAGTGAAATCAGACAGCCACCACACTACCTAAAGAACTTAAACACTGAAATACAGAGGGTAGAAACAGCCAACTACCACTACGTTTTAAAAACATAAGGACATCACCATCTCTTTGGCTTCTCAGTCGCAATGCTGAAAGGAACTCCACTAAACATTTTCAAAAGAAAATTACTAGATATTAAAATGCCCCCACAAACTGACTGGAAATATAAGTTTCTATCCCCCACTCTCAGCTGCTGTGCAGACGTGCCAACTGCTTGTATCTGCTCATAAGACTTAGTCATCTAATCCTTCCCAATGTGCCTCACCATCTCCAGCCACCCCCAAGCTTTCCTGTTGCTAATTACACTTTTCAATTGGACAAGCAATTGAGACAAAATATTAATTCAGAGTATTTTTCTTCCAGCTGGTACTTGGGTTTAACTTTGCTGCTTTGTTTACATATCTGAAGCACAACACACGGGCTCCCAAACCTTGTCCATTTTTTCTAGTTGGTTCAAGTTTGATGTTTTGAATTCGGCAGGTTTTTGCAATGGTTCTTCCAGCCAAGTCAGCCACCCTTCCCCTGCAACAGGCGCAACTGTAAGGACAGAACCACGTAGCAGAGAGGTAGAGGGTGTCAGCACAGAGAGGGGGCTGTGTCAGCTGGTATCAAAATCAAATACATGGTTGCAGAAGCACAATCTAGATAGTATTATTGCCTCTACAAACTTTGCTGATTGTTTAGCTGTAGAGTGTCATGGAAAACTACAATTACAGTTTTCTACTGAATGGTTTCTGGCTTCAGAACTCGTTAACTGTGTCCCTCAGCATGCTTTGCCAAGTAATTTGAAAGAAGTCTTCCTTGAGCCCTTTAGGTCTGCATGCATGTTTGTAAATCTGCTTCACTGCATGTCCAACATGAGGCTTGTAGAACACAAACACGTTTGTGCACGCTCATGTCTTGGGAAATCAGCTGAGCAAGAATGGACATTTTTTACAGATATAATTCAGGGACCGACTTGTGAAAACCGATCTTTGTTTTCCCTCTTGCACCTGGTTCCCTAATTCTGCCCAGGGACCCCAGTCCACTGCAACTCCAGGGGATTCTGGCAATCCCTCTCTAGTGGCCAGACGGGCTGCCAAGTGGAGATAGACAGCCTGGACCTTTCACAACACATTGGGCTCATTACTGGGAAAATCACTGCTAATCTACAGTTAAAGAATTTGGGTCCATTTATAAAATTCGAGTCTTTGACTTCTGCAGGAGTTGCACTGTCTTGCTGTAGCACCCTTGGACTAGAAGGAGCTGTTTCATTAAGTAAGGGGGTTGAGACTGCAGAGAAAATGGGGAATTTTTTTTTCTTCTTCCACAAGCCTGTATCAAACCTGGAGTGTTCAAAACCCATATCTAGTCATTACAATTCATCCCACTTCATGAAATTACCACAAGTACCTCTTGCACTACTCAAGACTGAGCTCATGGAAGAATTAAATTGCCTCTTACATCTAAGAAGGTTGATGCTTGCAGGTAAAAACTAGGATTATTGGTAGAGTGCTCTGTTAAAGTTTGAATTGTGGCAGCTTGTGCAGCACACCGATCTGCAATGAATAGAAATCTCTAGCTCCTAGATTGTTTCATGTTCCCTTGACCTTTCCAAATGCAAATATTCCCTGAGACATTAAGTGTGTAAAGCCATGGATCAGCAAAAATTGCAGATCTGAGCATTAGTATCAACTTGACGCTGTGCTCTACATAACAAAGCATACTCAAAAATAATGCTATGTTTTGGTGCCCAATTACAGAAAACACTATGTAATACTTTTGCACACCTCATTAACACCTCAAGTGCACCGCTCTTAAGAAGTGCGTTGAGATGGTGCATCTATTATTGGAACAAAGTCACTTACACGATTCATAACGCTGAGAAGAGATATCAGTTGCTAAAATAATAGCAAACGAGGTGCGGATTTCCTTAATAGCTTTAGAGTTCAGCTAAGCAACAGTAAATGAACATGTGAGTATTAGAAGAACCTTGCAAGTGCTCTCTGAGTGAGGGTCAGATCAATGTGTTTCCTTTAATCTTGCTTTTCTCTAGTGTTTTGATCTATCAAAACTAGAAGGGATTAAATGTACTTCTTTCTGAAATACGCTACTGGCTAGAATATGTCGCCCAAGAACAGTAATTGAGGGCTAATTCCCCCACTGGTGAAAATCAGCATCATTCCACATACATGATAGCTTTGGTGGGCTCTTAGGTCTTCTGAGGGCTAGACTCCAGCAGGGTTAGATCAGATGACCTTTAAAAGTCCCTTCTGACCCGTACTATTCCATGATTTTGTGATCACTTTATTTAGGTGTCAACTACCCCATGATCCTCAATTTTAGGCCCCCTGGTTTGAAAAATGCAATCTGGGAAAGGCAATGCATTGGACAATGCAGAAGGGAGGGAAATTTACACTCCTGTTGCTGTCTTCTCCTGCATACAAACTGGCAACCAAAGGATGTCACTAGGCTGACTGTAGAACTATTTGTAATGGATGTCCCCCAAACCCCCACACTATCGAGATTTCCAGAAGTGGGTTAAAAAAAAAAACAAAACAAACAGCAAATTGAAAAGCAGGACAAAAACCACAAGACTTCATTAATCCTGAAGCATACCAAAAACCTTGCAAAATGATGTCAAGGTTTTTACTTTAACACTGTAGTAAATTACTGCATGAAAGGCTATTTTAAACAGAAAATGTTATTTGTAAGATTTAATATAAAATGTTTTGCTGAGTGTTGTTCTAAAGCTTATTAATATTTCTATAATTTTCTAAACTGACACGAATTTGGTGTTTTAGTTGCCCAAGATTTATACTTTGGAGAAAAAAGGTGATTACACCTAGTTTTTCTCTGGCACTGAAAATTACACAACCACTATCTTCAGGCTCTTCTTCACTCCAAAATAAGAAAAAAAACCAAAAACAAAACACCAAAAAACAAAAAACCAGACTAAATCAATACTAAATAATTTTTTAGAATGGGGTATGAATATGGAGTCAAGGGAACGGACTTTTAAATATTCCAATACAGGCATAGTTCCATTTAAGTTTACACAGTTTTCATTAGATGTAAAGAATTTCAAGGTGAAGGGATGGCCAGATCACCATTTAGCACTGACTTCCATTAGAACTGGAAGATTCTGCATCCTGAACTCACTCCACTGGCATGTACTGCACGACAACCTTACCACATTTTTAGAACTCTTCAGTGTTATTTTCTGTGGAGATTTTCAATGCTGGATTACCAGGAACAGATTTAGAAAGAAAAGACTGGCCCTACTTTGGAAATTTTTGTCTATACTCACCATATGGAGAAAGCATATCAGGTATTTCAGAACAACGTAATTGTGTTCAGGAAGTCCTTGAACAATTTGTTTACATCTGGTGACTCGTAAACTGCTCTCCACACCTGCAATATCAAAGTCAATATTAATTTCACTCAAAACCATCAAAATATTGCCAAGAAATAACCCCTTATTTTTATCTGCTGGAATTTGGATATCCATCTGTAAAACTAGGCACAACATTCTGCTCTACTAACCTCTATCACCAACGTAACAGGGTTATCTTTTTAAAAGACTCTACCATATTTTCTATTAGTATATATATGGCTAAGACTAACATTCAGAGGGTTTTCTCAATTCAGGGAAATAGCCAAAATAACTTTTTTTGCTAGAGAGGATTTTCAAAGGTCTTGATTTGAATCTCATTCTCCACGCACTGAATCCAGACATCTACATTTTATGCCCTAATTTTGTTCTTGCTCAGACACAGTCCTGTTCAAAATGCTCTTCTGGCATTCTACTAACTTCAAAAACACTTCTGCAGGATACTCTTTTGTCTCAGCAAAGACTTGAGATGGCTACTTAGGTGGGTGAGAATTTTCTGGAGATGAACCTAAGCAGGTTCATTAACTCATTTTTACAGATGGGCAAAGCCAGAACTGGACCCCAAGCTCCTTGCATCATCTGGACAGCCTGGGTGAAAGTTGCACTAACACTGGATTGTATTTCAAATGCTGTTCCAAGTGACTGTTTTTTGGGGGAGGGGAATATTGTACCACCATGCCAGATTTAACCAGCCCATTTGTGATGATGCTTTTTGTACATGTTCCTTTTCTCTCTCTCCCTGACACAGCCAGAAGTGCGCGTAAGTATGTGTGCATGCACAAAATTCCAGCACGTCAAACATTCCCTTAAGTTGAATTAAATACATGAAGCTATACTGTGCTGAGCTAACATTTTTCCTACCACAAAGCTACCAGTTCCCATAAAACACAATAATCCAAATCCAAAGAATTTTTTTGTCAGCCTTCTGCCTAGCACATAATGCAGGAAGTGTAGCAATATTGGGTAAAGGAACTCTTATTAGCACTTTTCATGACCAAAGAAGTTCTTTGCCAATTATAAGCTTCAAGGTTTTATTATTTTTTTCAGCCAGTCACTCAGCTCATTTATTTCACAGCTCCCATCAATAACTCTTTAAAAATACGTTTCAGATGAGACACTGAAAATAAAAGTTTCACTATAATTTCGAAGTACTGTAAAGCAGAGTTACTGTATTTCTGCGTTTGCAGGTTGAGAGATGTAATAGATACATCACACACTGCTCTGGTGTCTTCCAGAAGACAGAATGAAAATTTTCAAATCATCCCAAGACAGCTGTCTGCAATCACACCTCCTCAAAGCTCCCTTTCGCACTGCCTCTGCAGAGAATATGCCTTTGCTGCAGTCCAGCTTGGCTCTCAAGCTTAAGATCTTTTAAAATCAGGATATCACCACAGCAACAAGACGAGACAGTGGACATCATGCTGCAGAACAAGAAAGCTCAAGGAGAAATTCTCTTAAAACTCCACTTTTCAATGTATTTTGTCAATATTTAAAACATCGGGAAACAAAAATGACACGGAATTAACATTTCATAGGCGCTTTGCTAAGCAAAACCTGCCAGTGTTTCCCAGGACAAAGCAGTGCTCTCAGATTCTTTTCAGACTTATTCTCATTTTTCACTTTGCTTTATCACAAAGCAATAATATTATCATGTCCAAAAAGTCAGCACAAGATTAATCCAGTAAAAATTAGTGTTTATACATCCTTTTTCCAAATTTCCCCTATTATTTCCTTTTCTGAATGACTATCCTTAGTCCCTCCATTTCTATCACCTTCCTGTGAATAGACCTGTTTTTCTCAATACCCTGAGATATTTATTGAGTGAACAGATGAATCCTTTATTTGGAAGGCGGTGATCTTGCAAAGAGCAAAACAGTACAGAACTTCAGAGGATTCTGAACTTAACCTAATTAAGTATTTTAATGGAAATACGTGAATAAAGTTAATGATATGAAACAGTATGTGCAGATGCTAGTGATGGGCACAGTATAAGAATTTTACCTACAATACAGAATATCTAGGTACAGCAAACTCACTGTATTTCTACACCTTGGAAACATGTAGCAATTGAGATTTATCTGCAGTCTGAAGTATTTTAGTGCCCTACCCCAACAGCAACGGTCATTATAGTGATGATAACCTACACTTTGCAACAGCATCAGCCCATGGTTAATCGAGGTATGCTAACAAACTCTGTTGGAAGCCATACTGCATTTAGACAATTTCCTGGAAAAATGTGTGCTTATGGCTGGAAGCCCTATGGGTGGCAAAATAGCAGACTGTACAAGTACTGGGTACCAACTCCCATATATCCTGGGACCTCAGATATTTGAGCCCCATATATTAGAATGTTGCCTTACCAGCATTATAAACTTCTACTTCCTGAAAAAGGCCACATAATTCAAATTTTATAATTCATAGTTCTATGTGATATCAGATCTTTAGACAATCAATGTTTTCTCATGGCTTTAGATACTTTCTTCCCCAATATTTTATCACATGGGAATTGTTGCAATAAAAACAATCCCCTCCCCACAACAAAAACAAAAAAAAAAAAAAAAGGGGAAGAAGCATACAAATGACCAACTAAATTTTGTTTCCACAATTTTGCCAATTCTGCTGCTAAAACTAAAGCTGCTTTAATGTAACTTGTATCACTGCAACTGCCTCATTGCTGTGCCATGACACAAAAATGAAGTGAGAACTCTGACCCAGTTCTTAATAATACAGTATGATATGTAGGTAAACCAGTAAACCTTGTAAAAATACGGGTCTTGGTAACCCTGACTACCTTGCTCTGATACAGATGATGAGGTCGTCCAACCATGGTTGCAGTGAGGCACTAACAATATTACATACCCACAAATGTGCCATGGTTACCAAAGAGCAGTGATTATGAATTAGCCAGGTCTGTTCAACTCGCTGTATAATTTTTTCTAAAATTTATACTCACTGGTGATTCCAAGGACATGATCGTAACACTCAAACGTTAGTAATGGCTGAGGGAGTTCCCTAAGGAAAGTCTTTAGGATAACAGCAGGAATATGGATATCATGATAATCATCAAAATTCACAGACTTGCCTAAAAGGAGAAAAAGAAGAAAAAAGGTGTTCAATCATATGTTTTACTTTTTCTTTAAACTACTGCTTAAAAACCATTTCACAATACATTTTGAGCAGAAAATCTCTTGGCTTTCTGCTGCCAGTAATTCCTGGCATTTTATTAATCTTGCTATAAGAGATTCTCCCCATAAAGACATTTCATAAAATGACTTCACAGGGAAATAAGTGACTTTCAAAATTGCTTCACTACATTTCATAAATTATAGGTAAAATAATATTTCTTTGCCATAACCATGGCAAAATGACACAGAGACATTATACTTTGTAACTGCAGTAAAGCACATACAGGTAATACAAACGTTACGAAAAAAGAGACCATTTTTGACTCAAACCTTGTTGTTCATTAACTGCTATGGATTTTGTAAGCTCTGGTCTGACATCAACTGATGACTTGCAACTCAGTAAGCATTCAGTGCCTGTTGCTATCTTTCAGGTTTCTGTACTAGCGCTCTTATTATTTTATGTTACAAATGGGTTTTATGATTAACTAATTATAATATAGGCTTACCCTGATTGTAGAGTTTCTGAACATCTTTGATAGTCTGGATGCTGGCTGACCTTCTGAAGAGGCCCTCTACTTGTAGTCCTGAGAAAAACAATTAATGCAGGTCTCACCTGTAAAAGTTGTCACTTTCTTGTTTTTCTGTATAGGTTCAGTCAAAAACAGAACACTGGGTTTGGGAACAAAGCCACTTGATACACACATGTTTTGGAAATTAAGTCCTTGGGAATAGAATGGAATGGAAGATCGAATAATGTTTCAGCATCCGACAGCACTTTCTTTAACATGTCTCTTAGAAATACTGCCACCCTTCCTTAAGTGTTTTAGAGTGCCTTGCTAACTATATTTTTTCTTTAAAAGTAGCTTTCAATTGCACACAATGACACGGAAGCAGGAGATTTAGATTTACCAGGCTGCTTATGCACCCACTCTCAACTAAGCCTACCTGAAAACTGGGCCCCGAACCATGCCTGTAAATCTGTTATTCTTTTAAACTAAAGATTTAAACCTTTAGCAAGCTAAAGAGGATATTTGCAAAGACTCCCTAAGCTCCCCCTTCTGTCAGTGGGTGAGGCCACCCATTAGGCTGAGGAATGTTTCACAGGATCTTTGGATGGAGGAGCCTGTTTTTGAGCACTGGAGGGATCCTGGCCTCCCCAGCCTAAGGGTATTTTGGGGCAGACGGCTGCTCCTTCCACCTCTCTCTGAGAGTCAGTGAGACTTAACACTCTGCCTGCCCGCGGTATTTTGAAACGCCAGATTCTAGTCTTGAGGCACTTCTGAAATATTTATCGTACATCTCCTGAAGGGCATCTATCTAATTTGCTTTCATGTCTTGGAGTAACTGAAATCTGACTTCAGCTAGAGAGGAAAAACTTCAGTAAAACGCATCCGATCAAGGATCTAATTTGGATCACAGCTTTCAAGATAAGTTATTTATCTGACTTACTTTGCAAACCAGGATGAGGACAAGAAGTGTTACTTCTCTTGAAACTTGTAGCAGTTTTTGCTTTTGGATTTGGTAAAATCATCATGTCTCTCTCTCTTTTATTTTCTCCAGTTTGTGCTGTTCCTTCCACCCAGCAGGTAATGCAATCTGGCTCACATATAGTCTCACTTGGAGATTGTTGCTGGAAGCAGAGTAATCTAAAATATCATCCTCTGCTGGTCTGATGCAACACAAAATTGCTGATGTTTTGAGAAGAGTGGCAGACTGCCCACTGACTTGGAGGGAACGCTCCATGTGTCTTTATGTGCGTGTTGGAAGATCAGATTGACTTTATTTTTTCATGCTTATCTTTCAGAAGGTAAGTAGTCAGACTGAAATCAATGTTTGTGTATTTCAACTAAAGCACACATGCATCTATTTGCATGACCAAGAAAACTTTATAGTGTTCTAGAAAAATGCTGATTCATACATTAATAAAAGCTACCTAGTCATTCTTGTAAATTCACCCAGGTTGCATGCATGTTTTATACAGGTGAAACTACTAAATTGATACAAAATTTCTTAATGAACTCATTCCTTACAGAATAATGTCTCATTGTTCATATGAATTTAGATCAGTATACTAAAATCATTACGTACTATTGAAGTAAATTTTCATAGATACATTTCTGAGGCTTTTGCAAAGAATCCCAAACTCTACTTCAAAGTGCTCCACTGACCAGAGTTAGAGGCTAAGCTGGAGTTCAGCTGAACACATCTCCTCGCTACTTTCTAAGCATTTATCCCCTTGCCTCTTAAATTCCAGGTTGGATATTAAAACTTTAGCCCACGTACTCAGTTCTGAGGGAGTACGCCATCTCAAACTACAATATTCAAGAAGGACATGTGTGGTTACTAAAGGAACCAAACAGACAATAATTATGATCTATTTGACTGCTTGCTTTATTCCCAACCACGTCATGTTTCAGTTGGATAAAGTTAGAGCAAATGGCATCACTGTAGTAAAACTGTTCCATTAGATTTATAGCATAACCTGTCTAAAGACGCGGTTTTGGAAGCGGCAGCTGTGAACATCTGTTTCATCAAGGCATTGCCCCCAGCAAACAAGAAATACAATAATTTCTTGAGAATCTGTAGAATATTCTGCTGGCTGTCAGTGGACAAGAGGTTTTCCTTAGAAACAAGTCTTTCAGAAAATGGGCATCATAAATGCTTGCAATTCAGTTTGCAGGAATTGGTTTAATAGTTAATGCTTTAATCTGATATGAATCTCACTGTATAAACTACAAAGTAATAAATATCAATTTTTAACATGTTTATGCCTTTATTGGCTAAGCTTTCAAGAGTCTAATTAAAGACATTAATCTGTAGTGCAGACAGCAGCTGTACTGCATCCCATCAATGTTATCGTAATAGCACATAACACTAAGCTCTTACTGGATATGTTTCTTAGAGGTCTGAGAGGGAAAATAGCAACTTTTATCCTCATCTGCAGAAACGTGAGATACAGGTGATATCTGTGCTTCTACCAGAACTCATTTTCCAGGTCAGCTGAAACTGAATCAATATACAGGAATACGTTTGATCACAGGTGGCAATAAGCCAACTACCAAAGCAGATATCTCCAATGCTTCTTATATTTGTGGGTAACCTATCCAAATGACATGACACTAATTAAATGTATGTTAGTGCAATTGTTAGGAAAAAAGAAAAAGCTATAGTCTCCTTCTAAAGTAAAAGAGCTGCAACAGTAAAGAGACTTTTTCTTTTCCATAAAAGATGCTCACACCAGAAAATAATATAGCAATCTTTAAATGAAGTATGGGTCATAACTTCAGCCTACTAGTAAACAGAAATACGAGGCAACAATAATTATGCTATTGAAGGGTAAAAATGATGAGCCTGGGTACAGAGACAGCCCTTTCGCAACATATTTTTCTGACTTCCGTGAAGCATATGAACTGAGCAGGATGATTTTTTTTTTTAAAGTCTGTAAGCCTATTAATTGCTCTCAGTGTTTTCTGTGTTTAGGCAGGGCAGAGAAAAGCTGACTGGAAACATGGTTTGAATTATGGTGTTTCCCACGTCACATAACCTGAACAGTATTAGCGGAGGTGCCCAACCGGAGTCTCATAATAAGGGATGGGGAGGGAGGAAAATGACCTGAAGCCTCTCATTCGTTATTCTACTGTGAGGGATAAATACACAGCCTTATACACAGTCAGGTAATACTTTCTCCAAACCTGCCTCTTCCTTTTCAGATACGAGAGGAAAAAAGCTCCAGTTCTTGGAACTACTATAATTAAACTAACACAAGGTGCCCACACTAAAATAAAATCAATCACTTTGGTCTTCTTTTCCCAGACAAAATACATGCCAGAGCCACCAGAGTTACAGGATGAGGAAACAAAACTGGCTGAAGACAACCCTGGTCATTGCAGCTCAAAGCATTCCTTTTTGTCCTTTTAAAACAGCCTATTTGACTTTTGCTAGTAGTGTTCTTCAATCAAATCCAATTTACAGCGTGACTCATGTCAGCTGTGTCTTTAAAGAGAATTTTTGTGTGTGTGTGTACAAGTTGTACTATTTTGCCATTAATAGCATGGGTAGCACAGTTCATAAAGAACACCAGCCCTGGAGCAGCAGCGCTTGCCAGAACACTGCTGGGGGATGATTGACACGAGCAGCCAGCCTGGGTTTTCCAGTTCTGATAAACACGCAGCTGCATGTCACTCACATATCCCATCAATGCCGCAGAGCCTCTGTTGAGATAACTCAGCACAAACTGCTCCCGGCCCCTCACCAAAACATATAAATAGATACAGAGATCAGTGGACTTTTGCTGCCGTGCACTAAACTCTCCAGACCAAAGAGAGGGAATTTTTATTTTAAATATTAAGTATTATACAGAAAGACACAATATGTGACTAGTGAAGGAACCATCTGTATTCAATGAAAAGTGATTCTGCGATTGAGAACTTAACTGAGTAATTATTTGTCAGTAATCATAAATGAAAACAGGCAGGCACTTCATTCCACATTGAAATAAGCTGGCTTTTACCACAGTCAACAAAATTTCACAACGCAATGACACAACTGTGTCACATTCCGAATTAATAAACTGTTGCTAAAAATACTTCACCCTCTTCTACCTCCCCAATCACTTGTCCCACAGGAAAGACACAGAAAATCAAAACTGATAAAGAGAAATTAAAGCAACACATGCAGTCACATCACCGAAAACTTGTCAAAGGAAGAGAGATGAGAAAATTACATTCTTTTTCTTTCAATCATCATTGATTTGAGGGTTGCTGGCATCAAAATTCTTTGTTAATTTGTCTGCTTTCAGAAGAGAAATAGCAAAGAGTGAGCATCTGAATTCCTTCTGTCCCAATTTGAGTTTGGAATTTATTTATTTATTTATTTAGTCTGGGGTCCTGCCAAATCTCAGGAAGCGTCCATCCCGATTTGGAAGCAGTTTTCATTATCATTAATACAACTGATCTAGACATCTTCTGGCAGATCATCTAATTTTAGTAAGATTCTCTTTTAAAAATTAGAACGAATTTATTTCTAATATGAGGACTGATGAGTTTATAGCATATTTTAATTATTTCTAACAATTTTCAGTGTAACGTCTTAAATGCCCAAAGGGGTGGCAATTGTGAACTTTTCTACTTAAGACAAACTTGAGATTTTTTTTGTTTAAGGGTAGGATACAGTACAAGTTTGAGGAGGAGATTGCACAGCCTTCCTTTCACTTGTACTCTGTGCAACAAATATAGAACAAGTGAGTGTGATGTCTGCAGTTTGTGAAGATGATTTGCACAGCAGGAAGGTGCCCAGCAGATCAAGGGCAGAGGGCAAGAGCAGGGACAGTTCCAGCCCCCGCCCCCCGAAAAGCAGCAGCAGCAAGAATGTAGAACTGTGCATCCCCCCCAGAACTCAAAGTGTATTTGTGTCTTCACAGTTTTGAACAGCATAGCGTCTAGCCTTTGGATTTATGAATGAATATTCTCAGTCTACACTTGGCACCTCAGAACATAATTTATTTACAATGCCTCAGCACCAAAACCACAAACTGTGCTTATTACAAGGTTCATTTTTAGTTGATGGCACACAAACCAGTCTTGAGATCTATCTAATCTCCACAAACCCTAGGTAAAAACATTCACATGAAAACAAAAGAGCCAAGAACTCAGAAATGTTTATATGGTCAATGTCAAGCTTTCCTGGTGTTGCATTTTTAAAAGATATTTGATTGATCACAAGAAGTGGAGGCCAGCAGGCAAACTCGCTAAGCTGCTGAAATCCAAACGTATTCAGAATACATAACCATCCATCTCTACCCATTCTGACAACCACCACCAGGATGTATTCATTCACATTAAAAAATGGATCCAAAACTTTCTCCGTCAGCAAGATTTGTTGTGCTTCATGGAAGGGATGAGGAGGAAAGATCAATCACTGTTTATCACTGCTTCTGCTATTGAGCAGATAAAGTACAGGTTTAGTTGTCACTATAATCATACCATAGCACATTTATTACTTTATCATTAAACTTCTATAGCATGGTTATTACCATTTCATTTAGAAGTCTTAGTCATCACCCAGAACCCTACCACTCTCCTGTGGTATCATGAGCCAACACTGAACAAAAACTTTGTGCTGCAAAGCACTTCCAGTCAACAAAAGAGATGAGGTAAGAGAGAAAGGCCAAGCAACATGAGCTACTGTGACATAATTTTCCTATAGGGCACAGTTATCTTTTCTGCTTTATAATTCTGTAGTGTGATTCCTTCACTGTGAGTTTATGGTTCAATCACTTTGAAGCCACTGCTGATCTCACATGGTCTCTTTAGTGATCAGTTCTCTGTGCAATTTTTTGTAGCTGTTTCCTTATATGGTCATTCTATGGAATGCAACTGTTAACAAATTTTGGAAATTTTAGTAGTAATCCCAGTAGGTTATCTTGGGTTTTAAATTGTTTAAAACACAGACAACCATGCTCTCTAAAACAAAACACATTAATGATCCTACCTAAATATTTCAACTGCTATTTTGCATAAGACCGATACAAATAGCAGTATATTAATATTAAAGATAAGCTTGAGCAACATTCCTGTCCTTTGTAACCTATCCAGTATCTTGATGCAGGATTGAACAGTGACACTTATACCTGCTATAATGAATCAAAAATTCCCCTTCAAGCTATTGCCTGACCTCCAGATGCTGGGGAATTTGCAATCAAAATATGGATTTTGCCATGCAGTTTCATTTTTAGTGTGTACCAGTTAGTACACTCAAACTGCAGGTCAGAGTTCAAAAACTAAGAGACTGTGGTGACTTGTACTAATATAGACCAAAATAAACACCAAAATCACCATCCGCACACCACCAAACTTTTCATTTATTACAATACCTTATATTCAGTTTGTAACCTGCTTTTCTAGAAAAAAACGACATGCAAGTAAAAGACATGAAAGGCAACTTCTGCTGTGACATCTTATTAGAGTGCAAGAGCAGAAGTGCACTTCTGAATCCTGAAGCCTAGGAGGGATAAAACTGCTGTGGAGGTTGTGCAGCTCTGAAGCACTGGTCTGAGCATCACCAGCAGCTTCAGACACTGGCAAAACCCTGTCACTGGGCACTATGGAAGCCATACACACAAAGATGCATCCTCTGTAGTGTGGCATTACTTATATCCCTGGTTACCAAAATGTTTGGTTAGAAGCGTGCCGTGGTCTAACCCACGGTAGCAATACAACCAGGATAGCTGCTCACTCATCCCCCTCCCCACCCCCCAAAAAGAGGAATCAAAAGGGAAGGGAGAAACCTGGACTGAGATAAACACACTTTAATAAAATAAAATAAAATTATAATACAGTACTAGTAAATATATTTATAAAATAGAAATAGAATGTAAAATAAAAGACAGTCAATGCAATTCCTCATGAACTCTGTCCACATCGAGCAGCCAGTCCCAGGAAACAGCACCTGGTCCCAAAGCTCATCTCAGAGAGAGAAGAGGAAAAACGCAGAAAGGCCCAGAGGCCTCTGCAGGATGGCAAAAGACCTAATTAAATGCTCTGAACTGAACTCCCCCAGCTCTGACAAAATGGGTGAAGAGAATGTGAGTGAAGACAATGTGAGAGAAGAGACCAGAAGATCCCAACTCTCCTTATATCTGAAGCATGATGCTAATGGGATGGAATACTCTTATTGATCAGCGTGGATGTCAGTCAAGCTCTGTCCCATTCCTGCCGGCCTTCCTTGCTGCCTCACACCTGTGGGCAGAGCGCTCAGAGTGTCCTTGGCTCTCAGACCAGAGCAATTAAAAACATTAACTCTGTGCTGGGGTGTTATCTGCTTGTTCTCAAACGAAGTCCAAATAATGACCATGCTAGCTATAAAAAAGGAACGTTTCTAACTGCATGAAGAAAATTAACTCATTTTCAGTCAAACCAGCACAAAGTGACAGCCCCCATTTGCAGTCTCCCTTCAGCACTGAACAGGTTGCTGAGGACACGTGGGGGCATATTTACCAGAGAAAGAAAATTACTGCCCTGTGGCATAAACTGGGCTTTTTGGAGGAAAGGGCCTGTGAGCAAAGCATTTAGATCATTACTGCCAAAGGAATGACACCAGGTTAGAAACACGTAAGAATTGTTCTGACAAGAGAGTGAATATTTAATTAAGAAAGGTAATTTCTCATGGCATGGTAGAAATAAGGTACTATATATATATAAAAAAAGCATCTTATTTAGTGCAAGTCAAGCCTTCCATTTATAAACTAGACAGATGAACAGGTGGTTGTTTTAGGCTGAGCATAGAAAAAAAAAAAGTCCTCTGGTTTGTTGGTTACTATTATAAGAAGATAGTCACAGATGTGCTGTGGTAAACATACCCTTCCTTTTCAGCCTGACTAAATCATCAGGTGGGTTCAGGATGCTACTGACACATTATTTCCAAAATAAAGAGCACTTCTCTGGTTTAGTCCAGAGGATGAACTCCAGGACTTAGTCTTAATGAGCTGATGATCTTCTTAAACACTCAGAACTCATTTTAGGCAACGAATTCTTCCCTGTGAAAGCTAGCAGGAGCTGAAATTAAGCATTTAAAAAATTCAGTATTAAAAACTTCAAAAACATTTTTCACTCTAAAGTGGAGCTAGAATGAAAGTGGTAGAATGGCTGCTTTCTCTTCCTTTGTTGACAAAATAACATGAAAATTATTATAGAAACTCAGTTTATTGTGTTTATTGTAATAGTATCTGAGCCATCAGCCATAACAGATCTCATGTATATAATGCAAATGGATGTAGAGTAATCTCTGCTTATGGCAGATTCTTTATTCTCTGTTAAGGTACTGGGTGACTTTCTTACTGGACACAGTGAGAGTCATCTTGCTCAGAAACAGCTATCTAAATATGCAGTCAGATAAGTACATGAGGAAGAAACCCACACTCACTGTCATAATGCAGATTTGGCTGCTGGAGATGAGGACATGCTTGCTACTGTCAGAGCCCACTCAATAACTCAGTACAAGAAGGGGGAGTTTTGGCTCATTTGTACAGATGAGGATGTCTCTGCGCTGGGAAGAACACTTCTGCCAACAGTGGTCTCTGAAACTGGGGCAGAAAATGCAAACATCAAGCCAGAGAAATGTGACATAAAGCAATCTGCCAGAGGGATTGGAGTCACTAAGGTGAAAAAGGCTGGATGAACCTTAGAGACTAAAAGTTTCCTTAGCCTGCTAGCACACTATTGCAGGTTGGTGCTTAGCTTGAATACCACCACAGCTCCTGCATCAGATCTGTTCAAGAAATAAAAGCCTGAGCAGTACAGAATGCACTTAACAGGTGTCAGAGGGTCTCTGATGTTTCAAGAAATCTTAGCCCTGTCGATGAAGCATGATTTTGCAGGAGCTTCTGTGATCTAAGTCAGAGTTTCAGAAACTGATTTCAGGTACTTAGACACAAGAATGTAGCAATGGGAAGAAAGAGTGGAAATACCACATCTAGGGTGAAAACCAAAACCTTCTCCTTGCTAATCCTGTAAGGTTGGAAACTATGCCAAAATCAAATGGAACAGGGTAATGACAGTGAATTTTTGTCACTTCCGGATGATGAACTGAAGCTTTCTCTGTGCTCACGGCCACGTCTGGAGTGCAAAGAACGCTGCCAGTCAGCCTCCCGGGGCTGTCAGCACGGGAACCGACACTTGCTGACGCTGATGGCAGAATTGAGATATTCCAGATTTAGAGTTAAAATCATAGCAGACAGCAGGTACAACAGATACCTGCACACTTATAATCAAGTGCAAAAAAAATGCATGTCTATCACCTACTGCTTAACAGCCGTGCCATGGCAGGTACTTGGCTTTCAAGCATCAGCTGGCTGAGAATGTCAGAAAACACTCTACCTGACAAGCCATCTCTCCTTAGAAATCTGATTTGTGGAGATCTCCTTATGAGGGGGAATATGACAGCTCCAAGCAAACTGGGCTTGGTTGGAAAATATCCTTGTTGACATAGCCCATGTCCTTCTTTCCTGGGGGCACAGAAGGACAGAGAGCTGGGGTAAAAATGAGACAGCTGGCAAGTGCATGGGCTGGGCTACGAGTCAGTGGTCAGCATTACCAAGCCACTGACTTGCGTAGATGCACAAAGTAGGACAAGGGCTTTGTTGGGGAGTATCATCACATTTCCTCAGACACAATTCTTTACAAACTGTGCTGATACTGCACTGAACAGATGAATTGTTAGCCAAAAAAATGATGAAGTTTGGAGAAAACCCAAGGATGACTACTGCTTTCAGAATAACAAACATTTTATCTAGGAGAAATTCTGCAATGATAAGGTTGAGCCAACTCTTTCTTTTACCACAACCACAAGACCTAAATTTGGGGGTTTTTCCCTGTACTGCGCAGTTGGCATTGCTGCTTCAGAAAGCTGTGGGCATCTGAGCTGGACTCAGGAACTGGTGAGGGGGATGAATATGAGACTGGTGCAATAGTGACGGGACAAAACACTCAGAAAGAACAAAAGCAAGATATGGAGGAGGTTTTGTGTCACATCAGTGTAAGAATTATTAGTTACTGGTCATCAGCACAATATAATGATGGGCATAAACCTCCTCTTTCTTTAAAATCTTTAAATAGGTCCAAGGAAGTGCCAGATATGCAAAGCTCTCCTCCCAAGCACAGCCAAAATTTCAAATCAATTAACATTTTAGTGACTAAATTTTCACTCAATTTCTAAATAATAACAGCTGTGAGAAGTAAAGATGTTAGTACACATTTATCCTCATTTTAACTCTCTTGACTCCTGTGATTGCTTAGGAAGAGGTATTTGCCTATTAAGATAAGCGAAATATATGTAAGGATGATTGTTTTGTAACAATTTAAAACATGAAAAAAAGTCTGGCTTTCATCTGCAGATGGGGCATGCACTGATACACTACACAAGCTCTCATTATCCACTTACAATTATAATTAAAAGGATTGTGTCAAGCTGCCAGTCACTTGCCCTCGGCAGTCTTAGCAGTGAACTACTTACATTCCCTTTATCCAACCACAATACTTGATGCAAGCTACACCTGCAAAGTTTTCCTCATTAGCACCAGCCTGGAAACAGCACATCCAAACAGCTTTATAGTGGAAATCCTGAATTTGTACCAAGAGTCTTTCAAGGAAGTTTACTAGGAACTCTTCATCTACTGCAGATCAGCAGATAACCTTTAATAGCAGAACTGGCCCCACTCCAGCACTTGGCCTTGGCTGCTGCAGGAATTTTGAAGATCAACCAGCTATTTTAGGAGGCAAGGAGCATCCCTATAGATGCTCTGCTCCACTGCTTGCAAACTGTAAGCTGGTATCCACTGCTGTGGATATCTCTCTCATTCTCCTATGCATGCCATTAATCAGCTTCACTCAAGGTATGAAACCCAAACCAAAATAAAACAGGCACTTATTGAAAGTTCTTATAATACTTACCATAGGGGAAGGTAAAATACGAAGAAGCATAGCCTAGCAATGAAGGCAAGACACTAAGTATCTAGTTTGTCCTCATTTAAATCAGTATGAGCTTGCACCGATTTAAATGAAGTCAGGATTTCTCTTGAGAAACAGCAATCAAGCTGAGGAGTAACATTTTTCTTGCCTCACTCCCCCCTTTTGTCTTCACAAATGCGAAGCCTATTCAGTACAAGTTTTTTACAAGTTTGAAATTTCTCATGCATTGTTCAAATAAACTCAAACTTAGGTCAAACCCTAGTGGCAATAGTTAAAATGAACAGAGATCAATGACACATACTATTTGAGTACTGAATGAAAAATTTACCTTGTTCAGAATGACAGCTCAAGGATGCAAATTAAGAATTGGGATTATTGTGGGGTATAGGTTTTGGGTGAGCCTGTCTACAGAAGAATATAATCTACTCAAAATTCATACTTTATATTAATTGTGTGCTGTCGAAACAAATAGCTTTTTAAATGAGGAAGATCTTAGACAAAACTCATTCAACAGCAATACAGAGATCTGAATCTGTTTTTTTTTCTTGACAAAAATGATGCTGATCCTCAAAATTTGTTCAAACATTAAGCAAACTTAATGGCAAAAAAACCCCCAAACAAACAAACAAACAAAAAACACAAAACAAAACTAACCAAACACATTTTGATTTTCTTCACTTGACATACCTATTAAAATTTCACACCCTTCTTGTTGGGTTCTTATGAATCATGCCCAGTTCTACCACTGTCTACCACAGTCACAAGACTGTGTTATGCTCTGTTTCTGTTCTGTCACCTGTAAGATAATGCACCTAGGCTATAGATTTAGTATTATAAGATTTATTATAGCAAACATTTGTGAAACTCTGAGGTCTTGGAGCAAAAAGGGCTATGGAAACATTGCTGTGATTGCCTTAAAAAATCAGGGATCAAAACGTAAAATCACATTATACTGGGAAAAGGAATGTCAAGACTGCAACCTTATCTCTGACTTTCTCTCTGCACGCAGCTTTGTCCCTATGTAGGGAATACAGTGCACTTATCCTACAGATAGCAACTGGTATTTGGTCCTTTATGTTGGTCAGGCATGCACTGGGGAGCTCAGTTATATAGCCAGCGGCTTAAAGCCTACCTTCTCTTTGCCCTGCACATGAAGGTGATATAGGGAACTCAGATTTGGGCACTTACATTTTAAATATGGGTTTTTGTAATCTTTATCTCTATATAATATAACTATTGATACACAAACTGCAGTCAAAGGGTCTGTAAATGCCAATAAGAATATTTTGTGAAGGGAGGACTTAAGGCTTACTCCTGCAAAACACATTTTTTCAATGGGTTTTTATGCCTACTGGCTCTATAAAAACAGAACTTCATCTTGATTTTTCTGGGAGTTCTGCTTAAAACAAACAATATGATATGGGTTGATGATGTGTATTTCAAGACATCTTATCTCATTTGCTATTCCCTAATTAATCCTAAAGGAATTTTTTTAACAGTGGTACAGTAATCTGGTAACGAGTATTCCCTACCCATCAAATCTCTCAAGGCAGTGCCCAACTGCCACTCAGGTTTTCAGGATATAAATGGAGAATCAGGCACTGCACGTTATACAGTTTCATACTATTATCCTTGTTCTGAAAGGCACTTCCTTTTTTGACAAAAAACTCACCTTTTCTTTTTAGGTAGGATACAGTTTCCTTCATTACTGGGGGGATTAGTTCACCTTTATTTTTGTCCATGATACTGTTAAGAAAAAAAGAAGTAACAGCATTTAAATAGCATTTCTAGACAAAAAGTTAAAACCAAGTCAGAACTCTCAGCAAAACTCGAGAGATATCTGAGAAAATATATTAAATTCCACAAATTAAGGAGCCTGCACGGAACACAAGAGTACTTCATTAATCTAACAGGTGCTGACTGAGCCACTGAAACAAGTGGCTTCTACTCAAAGAGCGATTCCTAAACATTTTCTTCTTTCTATAACCTCAACGCCATCAAGTAATAAATAAGTGCTATTTACTACACTGAAGGGCAGCCAAGGACAGAGCAGCAGAACGATGTTCCAGGCTAACTTTGCCCCTGCTCAAGATTCGTTTTGCTCTAGTTTTGTTGCCCTTGCTTGACATGCGCCAGCTAGTCTGTGTTTAACCATAACGTGGTGACAGTGGTGGTGGCGGCTCTGAGGCGATCTGGTCGGACGCTGTCAATGGAACAGGACTTCAAGGCAGCTCAGAGGCCGGTGAAGAAGGAGTTTGCCACGAATGCTTCATAATGAGTCTTGATCAAGGGATGCTGCAAGTTAAGGAGCCTTTTATCATGCAGATTTTTCTTTGTCATTTGTCTCTTTTTAAGCCACAGGGTATGTATAATTAAAAGGATATTGTACTATTTATTTTGAAGGCAAAGTGATGCAGCAAGATTATTAACGCTTTGAATGATTCCCATGAAATGAGATTTCTTTCTCTTTCATGAGTGAACAGTTGAGGCAAAAAAAATAAACGTAGCGTTTTATTGATCTAGACAGTGCAGAAAATTCTGCAATTATCTTCCTTATTAAAAATAAAAAAGTCTTTGGCAGTTTAAGAAGTATAACAAAAGAGATGGTCAGTATCTGCTGAGTATTCTGCTATGTTTTTATAGTAAACAGTAACAAAATAAAGGACCAATCTCAGATTTTAAAGTAGATGTAATATATATTTATGTGTACAATTTCATATTTGATATTTAAAAGGTGACTAGCTTTACTGACAACTTCTAAAGCACCCACACAAAACAGCGCAGAGATCTGTGCCTGTATCATGAGAGACTGCAAATGCTACGGCTCATCCACAGAAAATGCAAGATATGTTTATACAATACATAACACAGCCTTAACCTTGTGCTGCTAGCTGCGGTTGCACCTGCCGAAGACAATGATTCTTAGAGTCTTTTTCTTTTCCAAGTACTGTGATTTCTTCTCTTTCTGTCTAGGCTTGTGTATTACTTTCTAACATAAAACATCTGATAATAATTGGACTGTATTTGATACAACTTCTGTAACAGTGCTGCAAGGGACAAGTAATCCAATATTATGTGTTTAAACTACACATTAAAACTACTTTAAAATCATGGAGGGGTAGGGGAATTGTCAAATCCTCTCCTCCTCCTTATATCTGTTTTCCCTATGAAGGGAGTTAGAAGAGGACAGGTAGACTAGTCAATTTTAGACTTCCAAGCTCAAGGAGGCTGGTCACCCTCAGCTTCAGATAGGGGGGCAGTGGGGCTGTTCCTCCAAGGGGAGGACTCAGAACAGGGTCCTGACTTTAGTACTGAATCACCCTGTGGTTTTGCTTCTCTTACTGATAAACTGACAGGAAAACACACTTCATGCTATTCTGTCATTCACACATCAAACATTTTGATGTCATTCATCATTCCAGGGACACAATGCTGAGCCAACAGTGGCATTTCTTCCAGTTACACTTTTGTTGCCCACCCAGTCCTATTCTTCCTTTGTCCTATTTTTCCTCCTTCACATTTTGTGCATTGCTTCCCCCAGTGCCATATAAACAATACAACTTGTTATACGATTGCAACAAACTTCTTAATCCAGCTCCCAGAGCTCCTTCTACTCTTTCAAATACCTAGACCACCCTGCTGCTGGAAGGAAATCAATTGTTCCTTCCTTCAGCTGCAGAGTTAATGAAGTTGATCTGCTACAGATTTGTATCCTATGTCCTACCTGGTTCCTCATCATAGTAATCCTAGATAATTTCCTTTCATCTTCTAAAACCTCACTTCCCTTACACAATATTTTCATTCCCCACCCCACCTTGTTTTCCTGATAAGGTAAGGAGTATCTCATAATTAATGCCCATCTAAACACAAACTGGTGTACCAGAGTACCAAAGACAACAGAAAACTGAATTCTTGCTCTAGATTCTCTCCTTCCAGACACTGATTTTTAAAAGCTTGTAGTATTTGTGAGAGCTCCACTCTTCCGTCAAATTTGGTTGACCTAAGCCCATAGCTCTTCTGCGAACCTAACTAGAAATCAATCCACTGAACAATTTTTTCCTGCCCTTTTTCAACAAAGTATCCATACCAGAATGTAAAATGTAAAAAATTCAATACTGCTCTATGTATGGGTTAATACTACTGTGTGGATGCTACTGTATCTATATCTAACAGGAACTGTTTAGGAAATGGGAACTTTCCTTAATGTAAACAAACATAAGAATTTTGATTAAAAATATAGCCAAGTTTCACAAAACCATGTTCATAACATGACAATTTTAGACATTTGACCAAATAAATTCTATAATGTATGCAACGCATTTGCAGAAAGAGAGACTAACAACAAGGAACGAGTTTAATTCAGATAATCCTAAAGTATGATCCTTTATATGTTAGTAATTCTCATCATTTGCTGCTGCTTGCAAGTATGATCTTTAGATGAAATGACACAACTTCTGGTCCTTAGAAATTGATACCATTAATTTCAATATGAAATGGTACTGGACTTGCTGGAGTAATCATTCTCTGTAGTATCATAACAACATGATAATGGCCAGAAGAAAGATTTATGACCTGACTTGTAAGACCAATCCAACCTCAATCTTCCCCACTGTCAGAGACATCTTACGAGAGCTAAACCAGAGGCCATTAAGTACTTCACAAAAAAAAAAACCTCATTGACAAGAGAAGGCCATGGTTTGAAAAGCTACGAGGACCAAGTTTATGACATAGTCCTCGGAGCAACAGCCTCTTCTTACCCACAGTGACAATCAGGCACCCCCATAAAACAGCCTTCCTAGCAGCAAAATCCTCTCAACCTCTTTCATGATACGTATCCTGTCACTTCTAGTCTCTTCAATAACCTTACGGCAGAGTCAGGCATGCTGCTGACACTGAACTAAGGAAAGTCAGTGTTAGTGTTACAACCATGCAGAAGTTATCATGGAATCACAGACTGGTTGGGGTTGGAAGAGACCTCTGGAGATCACCTAGTCCAACCCACCCGCTAAAGCAGGTTCACCTAGAGCAGATGGCACAGGAGTGTGTTCAGGTGGGTTTGGAATGTCTCCAGAGAAGAAGACTCCACAACCTCTCCGGGCAGCCTGTTCCAGTGCCCTGGCATCCTCAGAGTAAAGAAGTTTCTCCTCATATTCAGATGGAACCTCCTGTGCTTTAGTTTGTGCCCATTGCCCCTTATCCTGTCCTTGGGCACCACTGAAGAGAGTCTCATCCCATCCTCTTAACACCCACCCTTCAGATATTTGTAAACATTGATAAGATCCCTTCTCAGTCATCTCCAGGCTGAACAGACCCAGCTCTCTCAGTCTCTCCTCATAAGAAAGATGCTCCAGGCCCCTAATCATCTTTGTAGCCCACTGCTGGACTCTCTCCAGAAGTTCCTTGTCCTTCTTAAACTGGGGAGCCCAGAACTGGACGCAGTACTCCAGATGCGGTCTCACCAGGGCAGAGTAGAGAGGAAGGATAAACCTTCCTCGATGTGCTGGTTATGCTTTTCCTAATGCACCCCTGGATACCATTTGCTTTTTGGGCTGCAAGGGCCCATTGCTGGCTCATGGTCAAGCTGTTGCCCACCAGAAGTCTCAAGTCCTTCTCTGTGTTGTTGCTTTCCAGCAGGTCACCCCTAAACTGTACTGGTGCCTGGGGTTATTCCTTCCTGGGTGCAGGACCCTCCACTTGCCTTTGCAGTGCTCTCAAACCAGCTCCAAGACACAGGTAGTTCTCCCCTTCCCCCCACCTTCCACCTAGACCCTGGAGAGGCAAAATTTATAAGTAAATTTGCTTCAATAGCATGAGCTCTCATATCAGCCCCTGCAAAAGCTGGTCACAGCAAAAGGAACAGAGCCATGCAAACACAGAACACATGAACCCCCTACCCTGCTCTGAAAGGCAGCTTCTGTATCTGAATTATTTTCTCTCACAGCAGATCAGTGTTGTATAACAACTCTGCTGCAAGAATATAGAACAAAATCAGGTAGTGACTGTGCAGCTCTGTTAATAAATTAGCCTTGCTAATAAACCACATGGGGAAGGAAGTTCTAGGGGTTCTTTGCACAGCATGCAAAGTTGAAATTCCTGGTGAAATTATATCCCTTGGTAAGGGACTAAAGAAGAAAAGGGTGTGGGAGATGAGGTCAGTACCAAGGTCAATCTTGAAGAGCCTGCAGCAAATCAAGTTAAGGGGAAAAAGACCAAAACCAAAACAATACATTTATTTTAGGCTTTCTAATAGGGGAGTTATAAGACAGTCCTTGTGTGCCAAACAATTTTGTGTATTCAGAGCAGCACCTTACACATTTCGGGCAACTTTTATTAAAATTAGTTGAAAGCCTAATTCACTTGAATGGGAACATCATCAAGACTTTAATTTGCTTGGAAGTTGTTACATCTTTATTATTGATGATTTAAGCTCATGGAATCCATTCTCAGTCCCTCTGAAGTTCCACTGATTGTTTTTGCTTTCTTACAGCTGCTCACTCCAGAGGCACCAAATAGCTACCCAGCAGCTTTTTATAAATGTTATCTAATTATTATTGTTACCCATAAATGTGTTCCCCATTTCAGTGTATAAATAGCAAACTGATTATTTACAGCACTTGCTCCTGCTGAGCACTAGTTTATCTGTCAGAGAGGTGAGACAAATAACTGGGCTATAATTTGTAATAATAAAACCTACACATCATTTTTCTTCTTCCAGGAAAAAAGATAGAGTTTCTGCACATCTACCATTTTCTAGAGGATTCCTGTTTCCCTTGAAGGAAAGGTTTCATGCCCAGTACAATGAAAGAGGTCCTCAAGATAGATGTTATTCTAAAATAGAGTAGGATATTCACTGAAAGGTTTTTTTCTGTTTTTCCAACACTGGGGAAAGCTGGGCTGGATATTTTCATAGCATTTCACAATGTGGGACATAGTGCTCAGTTTACTGGACCGAAGGTAACAGAAAATAATAGGGACATTACCTCAGCTAATGTAAATCAGACCGGCTCAGAGGTCAATGAAATTACACCTCTGACCTCTCTCAGTGAATCTTGTCAAGTAATCTGCATTTTTCTTGCCTTGTTCAGGATGGTGTGATGAGCAGCTGTGCTTTATGATGGACAATGCAAACTGACATTGAAGATCAGGAACTACTATAGGCAATTTGAAATGAGAGATCTCTTACACTTTCTGCTTAGGAGATGAGCTTAACAGAGCATTTCAGGGCACAGTATAGTTTTCTGCAACTGACTCACGAATGTGATTGTATTGCCACAACACGTCAGATTCAAGAGGGATCTATTCCAGTAAACACAGTGGCCAGGGAGAATGAGTACTCCTCACTATAGGATATATTAGTTACTGCAACACATTATATACCCAATGATTCGTTTCTAGACAGTGGACAGTTATCACAAAAGGCCTTTACACATTGTTCTGAAGTGTCATTAAGTATTCTTGGCTGATAATCATTCTCTCTCTCTGCTTTTCCTCCCCTTTTCATTTTTTCCCTGCTGAGACATGCTGAGATCTGGTTTAGAATACATTCTTCCTCCCTGGTCACGCATGCACAAGCGGAAAGATTATGACCAAAAGGAAAGCACCCTGAAATGTTTATGATAACAATTCAACAAGCAAAAGCTGTACAGTTTTGGCAGTTTTGTACATTTTCTCTGCTCTCTCTCCCCATCCATGGCAATAGATGGAAAAACAAAACATTTCCTGTCTTCCCACAAAAGATATTTAGTTTTAGATTTTAAAACCAATTGGAGAAAACAGAACAATGTCAATAGCTAGTCAAGGTCAACTCTGTGCTCTGTGCCAGAGCTCATCTGTAGCTTTCCTTGATTATAGAGGCAATCGGGTGCAGCACCAGGGGTTTATAGGAGCTTGCTGAACATACAGCAGAGGACAATGATGCCACTTGTCCCAGATAGTTAATTATTAATTCCTTTAAAGTGTTGCAAATTCAGGAAGCTTTATTTGTGCATTTTAACTGTATTTATTTGATTAATATAAGCAGAGGGTTCCCCAAATTTTTCCTTGCTTTTTAAACATAAAATCTTTACTAATGGCTTTTAGAATAAAAATCCCATTTTTCACCCTGACACGCAGTGGAAACTAGCGAGGATGTATTCTGAATAGCTAATTCCTTCTGCACTACATTTTGTGTGCGAAGGTAGAATTGTCGAATGAACAGAAGAATAGTCTTGCTATATCAACACAATATGTGAACATTATTTGAAATGTCTGGATTTATAAAAGCAATAGCTACTGGTGAGTAACAGAAAGTCATTTTCATAGCACTGTCAGCATTGGATCACTACAAGCTGGGACATTATATCTGAGAAAGTATTGTTGGACACTTGCCCTGCTCTAATACCACTCCCTGCTAACATCTGCTGTTGCCCTCTATTGAGACATGACATGAGGCTCGATAAAGCTTTAAACCAGCTCATTACGGCTGTTATTCTCCTCATTCTACCTGCACATAAGAAGCCTGAAATAGCAAGCTAGAGAAGGACACAATAACAGTAAACATGCAAGCCATCACACCCACTCTGTGTGGGGTGGGATGAGAATGTGTACATTCTTAAGGACTAGCCAAATCTGAGCACGGATTCCCATTAAATTATAATGGAAATTTAAGTGGGGACAAACTTCCTCAGGACGACTGCTCTGTCTGATATCCCCATGAAGATGAACCTTAGTTTCAGTTGTGTTATTCTGTATTTTCAAGAAAACCACATAGCTTTCATCATGAGTTTGAACCTTCAAATGTGCAATTTGGCAACCAGGCAATCAGGCTGGGGATCAGAAATGCCACAGAGAGACTATCACTCAGTAAACTGGGCAAATCTGCTCTGTACATGTAGGCATAAAGAATTAAGGAGGGAGACAGACAATCTTTTTTGGTCCCCCCCTACTTTATTCTAAAGACATCCTATAAGCCACTTTTGGATGATTTACCTGCCTTTACTAGAGCTCATTTATAATTGTTTGAATTAGTGTAGTTTCAGTGGAAGCTGCAGGACAACTTGGTACTAGATTCAAGTTCTAGCTGCAAAGACCCAATTACTGAGTCCTCACAGTGAGGAAGGTTTTCCACTTCACATCTGTGCCTAACATAAAGTACACAATTAAATCCCCCACAAGTAAATGTAAATAAAGATGGATGAACAGTTAAGATGAACACAGCTTGGTGTGTGTTTATGTTTTCCTCCCTACAAAGAGCTTAGAGTGACACTGAGGGGTTAAAGAGATCAAATGTTGCCATTTTAATTTCACATTTTGGATCCTGAGTAGACAGGGGTAACATCAGAAAGAAAATATTTGAACTAACCTGATAATAAGCCCTTCAGCTCACTCGTAAATTAACCCAATTCAGCACAGATCGCATTTCAAAGAACTTTACTGCCAGCTCTCACAGACCTTCCATGATTTTTAAATGTCCAGTTGCCTTATGTCATTTTGAAAATCTGACTTCATGAGGTTAAAAATGTCTTCGTGAGTTAACAGATTCCTCCAAGTTGAGACACTGGTCCCAGAGAGTCATTTTTCAGTGTCTAGATGGCAACTTCCTCCGTCTTTGTTTTGCTCTCCTAACAAAACAGGTTCCCCCCCCCGCCGCCTCGTCCCACCTGCTGGACAAAAGTGAGATATTTTGAACCATTTAGTCACTTTTTGCTGTTCTAGTTTTTCATTATAGCTCTGGAAAGCAAATGTATTAACTAATATAAACTGAGAAAAAAGTTAAATGAGGAAGTGCTACCAGAAGCAGCATTGCCCACCACTTTTAGGAAGGCACATTCCAAAGCGTACGGCTTTACCACCTTCCACACCCCAAAGACATCGGGACACTATTATCAAGCATCTTATTAAAATTAGATTACCTATGAGAGCTTTGAATAAATCCCATTCACGAACCTCTTACTGACTGAATCACACAGAACCAACCCAGAAGTACTGAATCTGATGAAACTTCAGGCCTATGTGCCGTATAATTTCTTAAACTAAACAAAGACTCCACAGAGAAACAGTCCTTTTATGACAGTAGCTTTCTCTCAGCAGCATCCCTGACAGTACAATTTTTACTAAGTGTAATAAAATACACAGCACACATATTCCCATTAGCCTATACAAAATAAAATCAGGGTCTCCCCACAGCTCTCTTTAGGGAAGTGGAAGAGATTCACCCAGGAGAAGACTTCAAACCCACCTTTTTGCTAGACAGGTGGGGAGGTCCCTGTCAGTTTGCCATTACAATCTACAGAGCTCATGAAAGGAAAGGGAATTAGCAAAAGCAACTCATTCATCAAGGTGAACATTGATACTTTTCTTAGTTCGGTTTTTAGAAGCTCTCCACACATATCATTCCCTCTCCTTTGTTAAGTTTACTCTTCTTCACAAACACGGTCTCAATTAAATCCTGTCTCTCTAATTTAGAAGTCACAGAGCGTTTTTTTAATTTGTACAAGAGGGAATTTGGGCAAGGGTAGACAGACAGAAGGAATGAATATCCCCATGTGCATCTACTTCAGACACCTGAGTGCTGTGAGCTGCACCCACACAGGAAGGGCATCTGTACATCAGCACAAGCACTGGAACCCTGTGGGTCAAATATCATAGAATCATTTTGTTTAGAAAAGACCTTTAGAATCATCAGCCCCATCTGCTAATCTAACACTGCCAAGTCCACCTCTAAACCAAGTCCCTAAGAACCTCGTCTATGTGTCTTTTAGACACCTCCAGCAATGGTGACTCAACCACTTCCCTTGGCATGCTGTTCCAGTGCCTGACAAACCCTTCTGTGAAGAAATTTTTCCTAATATCCAAACTAAAACTCCCCTGGTGCAACTTGAGGCCATTTCCTCTCGTCCTATCACTTGTTACTTGGGAGAAGAGACCGACAAGTTACAGTAATTGCCTTGCTCTGTGTTTCTCCACCAAAAGATCTTCCACAGAAAAGCTCTTTATAAGTAGACATCCGTTTTATACTATACTTGGGAAAGCTAAGGTTGTATTTTGCTGATGGTAACGGACCTGGAAAGCAGTAGAACCAGGAAGGGTGGCCACCACATCCTCACTATGTGCAGCCCAGTGAAAGACACTGTTTAGTGTTCAGGCACGGTCAGAGAAATAAAATATGACCAGCAGATGGTAAGAGTGGCACACAACATGCTGTCTGATCGCATAAGCCTGTGAGAAGTTTGATAGAGCTGCCTGAGCAGCCAGGCTGGGCTGGAGGCAAGTGACGGAGTGTGCCCTCATCCCTGCAAACAGTCTCGGTTTTACTACTGAAGTGGCGGCATAAAACATTGTTCTTCTTAATGACCCAGTGGAGCCCACCTAAAAGATATTCTCTGAATTAGAGAAGTGAGTTATCCATGTTTCAAGTGTTAGGGTGAACTCTAAAGAGATACCATAAAAGTTAATGTCACAGTAGCTCTTACACAATAGATATTGATTGTACTAATTTCAGGCCTTCCAGAGAGGACTAATGTTTAACATTTAACCAGGGGAAAATTATATTTTATATCTCATTTACAGCTGAATCATTAGAACCAGAAAAGTAGACTGAGGGTGGGAGGAGATATGACAAATGTCCATGTATCAGACAGCTTAAATTGCCTTTGCTGAATATGAACCATATTCTTCAGCTGTTTCTGAGAAAGATGCCATAGAAAGATGACAGAAATGACTGTGGGTAGGAAGCGAGAAGGTTTTGTGGCTTTTTTTGTTGTGTTTTACCAAAATTGAATCTTGCCATCACATTCCTTGTGCAAAGTAAATCATTTTTTATACCACATACAGTGCTGTAATCTACGTAAACAGCTGTCAGGGCATTTCTGGAAGAGAGTGATTTTATTCATTCCATAAAACTCTGATCAGAACAATCTGGAGCAACAAACCAACAACATATAAAAGCTCAAGCATCCATTTTAGCTTTATGCAGCCATTTTGGAGCCTGAAGCTTTGTTTTGGCTTTGCTATCCGTCATGTAAATATCTCCAAAACACTATGATACTGTCAGCATCCACCAGTTCCAGATTAGCCTGGGGCTCTGTCATATGTTGGCAAACTTCTGTTCACTGGGAGAAAAGTTTTGCAGCCATGGTGGCACTAACTACCACAAAGATACTGTAAACATGAAGACCAGGTAGGTCACAGGGACCAAGACACTTGTCCTGAATTCATAAAACCCATTCTCTAGCCTCATTGTTGCATGGCTTTCAAAGAGAATGAGAAACTAAACATACAACAAACAAAGTATTTGCAGACATTTTGTCTGGTGAACCTGCGCTCCGGTGAAGGCTGCAGAGTATAGAAATCTCATAGCTTACTATTGCAGGCTGACTCCAAATTGCTGAGTAGGTAGAGGTGGCCGTGGTGGAGGAACCTTAATCACAGGTGGCAGTTTTCCCTTCTGTTTCCTCCGAAGATTTTCATCATGTCTGCAAAAATCAAGAAATCACTGACTTTCTGTGCACCACAGTTGACAAACTATATATATGAACAGCCACCAGTATTGCATATGATGCTGATTTCCTGACAGTAGTGTATATGCTGCTCGTCTTACAGAACTTGCATTTAATTTAAGCATCAGGGAAATCTTTAAGTAGTATTTGTAGTAGAATACTTAAGCAAGACATAGAAGAGCTCTTTTGCCACAGCCAATAGAGTATAGTAATAAATGTGTCCAAAAAATAGGAACATACTATAATTTAACCACAAAATTCAAAGATATTTGTTACTCAAAATATAACTCCCCTTTCTTTGGCAGCCATGCTATCCAATTTATAACCTTAGAGCTCTGAAGTATTTTCTGTTATTCCATATTTACAC
This sequence comes from Patagioenas fasciata, assembly GCF_037038585.1. Lineage (NCBI taxonomy): Eukaryota > Metazoa > Chordata > Aves > Columbiformes > Columbidae > Patagioenas > Patagioenas fasciata. Next base: position 142,324,083 of record NC_092520.1, on the reverse strand, counting down.
AAAAGGTGTGTAAAAACCCACCAGGCATCAAAAACAGTCATAATCAAAGCTTTCAGTTACTTTCACTCAGCAGTGACATAAAAATCACTTCCTGTCAGTACATCAAAGCATTTCCATGTAAAGTGCTGTGTCGAAAAGACTGTTATTGATACTAATACTGGCACTTGACAAATCCAGCCCTATGCATTTCTTTTTCTTTTCCTCTCCTGCCCCCTCTCCAATACTCCTCCCTAACACACACACACACACACACGATATAGAAGTAACGGATTTGATAACAATAGATGTATCCATAAAGTTTAAAATCAATCAACACTTTGCTGACTGGGAATGCTCTCAGCAAAAGGAAGTCAATGTGTTACAATATGCAAGCAAAGAGGTCAGGATTACATTTTTACCCACGAACTTTATGTGATACTCACAAGTAGTAATGACATATGGATTGGGTTTTTTTAACGCTCACACAGAAGTTGCAATTATACTAAGAAAAGGCTCCATAACTGAGATGATGATGTTCCAAATCTGTAGAAAACTATACAGTGTTCTCTCTAAACAGCTGATGCACTTCAGCACGCCTTTGATGGCATTGCAGCTTTCAGAATTAAATCCAACTAAGCACAAAGAGGTAAATTAGACTTTTAAACACTGAAGAAATAGGATTAGATTCTGCTTGGAATACAGTGAAGTGTATGCAACTCTGCCCGAGAAAAGGTGAGACAATGTATTTTAAATGTGCCACATACCGGATGACTTCTTGAGGGATATTTAGCTGGTCATATTTGAGATGCTCTCTCAGGTCACTTAAATAGTTCAAGTAGGTGATTTTTTTCCCAAACTTATGGCTAAAACAAACAAACAAAAAACCACAAAGAAGTACAAAAATCAGCATGGGAAGAAAATTTACGAAGGGTTTCGTTTTTATTACAAAAATGTAAGTGCTGATGCAACTCAAAATTAGACTGTAATTGAAGCAGCAGGAGACATAAGATGTATTTCATTTCGTATGATCAAACATATACAGTGCATGCCTGAGAGTCTGATTTGAATAAAGATAACTGACTTCCATCTGAATGTTTTGTGATTTGCATAGATATGAAAAATGCTGCTTTAAAAGCCACTGAAAAACAGCTTTTCACACAGCATTAAAAAGCCCACTAAAAGAACTGTTAATTTTGGACAAAATGTTACACAGCCAACAGAACAACGTATTTGTGCTATTTAGGCATTCCTTCCTGCCAAAAGACAAAATAATGGAGCTGTAGACACAAACTAGAAATTAGCAAGTGACAGGTCAGAAAAAAGGCTGCCTAGCTTCTAGGAAACATCCTGAATAATAAGATTTTTCTACAAGTTTTACAAAACAGACTTCCAAATTTGAAGCACCAAGTATCACTAGTTAGATCTTCCATTTCAGCCAGAACACACTACTTACAGCCTGAGGAGTTTGAACAAGGTTCAATGACACATTTATACATGTGGTCTGAAATAATTTGATATTTTTTCCACAACACAAAATATCTGTCTTGTAACGACGTGTCAATCAAAATAATAGATGTTTATGATAAAAAGAGTACTTTGCTGCAACTTACTTTTGATAGTCAAATTGGAGGAAAATTCTCTCACATAAATAAATCCAACCCTGGAACGTCAAATACACATACACACACTCCCTCTAGTGGGAGATGGTACAAATATAAGTCACTTCAGCATTTTATAAGCTTTTTAATTGAAATTAGCTCAATTTTGCCAACAGACAAGCAATTTTGGGAGACTGATGGATATCAGTCTGTACACGTACAACTTCAGAGATTTTCAGTGTGTCTTTTACCCAAAATAGTCAGCAATTTCAGCGCTTTACTTGAGCCACTGGCTAGCACAGAATTCCCTGTAACCAAACACCCCTGGTAATACAGGACATGTTACAGAACACATAATTTGTTACTAAGTCATGAGCAATTAGAAATTGCTGTTCCTTAAAAATGCCACATCACCACCACCACCACCTAAATGTGTATTAATTTGCTAACATGTGGGTGGCTTCTGTTAGCTCAGACATAGAATGTGTGCTCTTTTTACAGTTTTTTTGCAGTTTGGAATAAATACATGTGATGAGACTACCTTCTTGCTCATTTCTTTTGGGACTGGAAAGGAGATCAATCAATTTCTGGAGCATGAAAAATTTTAAGTATTTACATTTTCTTAAATACTTTCAAATATTATCATGCTAAAATACTTATTACCTTTGCTCTTCACTCTAATAATTCTATTATTCACCCACTTCTTAGCAAGCACATTGTTCATGTAAAAGTACTTAGGCCATTTACTAAGAGGTACAAAATGTACTAACAGACCTCTAAAAAATAAATACATGTTTCTTGATAATGAAATTTATTTTACATCTATGATTTTTATTGGAAATACTAATTACAAATGAGTCTGGCCTGTAATTCAGCAAAGCTAGGAAACGGAAAGTCCAGAGGATTTTTATCCCTTTCTTTTGTGAACTTTGGTTTAATATTGACATTTAAATAAAAGCATGGTCTGCTAAGAGAAGAGTATTCCAAACTGGAAAGAAAAGGTACTGTGAACAAATTCTAAATTGTACTACTTCAGTAAATAAATAATGTTAATGAGTTTTAGTCTTCAGTGAGAGTACAACTTAGACAAACTGTACATGGGGACCTGCACACTTAAGTTTTAAAATTATACCCTTACTTGAGTGAACCCAAACTTGACTGAACCCAAAGCATAAATCCATGTGAGCATTTGGCAATTAAAACATTTTAAGGAGTAAAGAGGGTTTCTTCCTAGCTTCAGCTGATTCCCATCTTCTGGCTTATGTATCTTTTCAGAGTTTACTCATACTTTCAATTATTTTGTCAGTCCCAGTGTACAAATATCTTTGTTTCTGGTTTTCACATTTTAAGAACAGAGTAGATTTGTACTAAATCAGACACTAAACAGTGGTAAAAGTCGAGTACAAACAGGAACAACTAATCCTGAAGAAAGCAGGGTGTTCAGAAGGTCGAGATGATGATGCATCTAAGATGACAAGCCCTGGTTTGAATTTTCTATGCTAGATATGAATGCTTAAGCTTAACAGGATCACTCATTTTCACATCCAAAGTAAACAAGGATTTAATTACAGATGTATCATACTGTTCCAAGAAAAAAAAGTATTGATCTTATTTACACAGACATGGTATGATTCAGGAAAAATAACTATTTGGAACAGGTACCTGTAAACTTCTATTTTGTAAGAATTAGCAGCCAACTATTACTCTAAGTCAAAGAGCACAGTTGTCGTCCAGCTGCTGGCTCCACTGAGTGCGTTAACATGCACAGATTGAAAACCATCAGTGTCCCAAAATCACTTGCCTGGAGCTGTTAGTGAGGAGCTCTCAGCTGCCTCTGAGAAAGAAGTTGGTTTCACCTGTGTGTTGTAATGTCCATCAAGAGTTTTTCTGGTTTCATTGTTATGTTTTTTCCTACAAAGTTCTCCATACCCATCCTACAGCAAATCAGGAACAACAACAAAAAAATCGATCCCCATTCCTGAGTTACCATGAGCTACTGGACATACTGCTACTGTCACACTTTCTTCACTATTGGTTCATGTCCTGGATCTTTGGCATTTATTTTACTGCCAGTTAAAATAAAGATCTACAGTTGATCTTCTTGTTTTAAGAACAGCATGTTCTGGAATTACTTTTAGCTGTAATTATTTTCATTTTTACATGTTCTGATCTGTCTAGAAGTTAGACTTCCCCTTTCTAATAATTACCTTTCTACCAGTCAGAAATTGAATCAATTTTAAGTTACTGTAATTGACATTTTCAGTTGGTTCATCACGGCTTCTCAAGATAAGCTGTTTTCAACCTTCAGCCCTGAGGACATTACTAATATAATCAGCAAAATGTTAGAATCACTTTGTGAGTGTGACAGTAGTACAGGAGCAGAAACTAAGAAAGCCCAATCATCCCAGCACCTTGCAGTAACAGCCCATTGTTGCCAGTTCCTTGTAGACACCATCAATTTTTACCACGCAAAGGCAAAGAGTGCACCAGTATAATATATCTATCTTCACCACTATACCCTCCATCTCAAACTCTTATGGGCACTTCAGGGCTTATCTATTAACTTTGAACACACAAGTAGTATCATTCCTATTCATCTCAGCACTTGAGATCAGACTGAAGGTTAACCATTTATCATCTGCTTTACCATACCACCTAGTAACTTCGGTCATGGACTCGGTTCTATTGTGCTAAGTGCTTTCAAACAGGACAAAAAAGTCATTCATGGTCCACAGAATAACTATGTTTTAAAGTGGTATTTACTTTCACATACAAAAAAATCCCACTATGAACTGAGGCTTCTTTTTCTTAGAAAGAAAAGAACTCTACCCTATTATTCATACCCAAGCTTAAGCTCACCTTACTCATTAGTTCAAGACAGTTTAAATGGCTATTGTGCTGTTACCTGACATATTTTACCTCAAGCTTTTTCAAAAGCAACTTATTAGAGAACAAACCATCCTTAAACGAAATGTGAAAATGTGTTGAATAAACTGCCAAGTACCTTATAAGAGGCTTAAAGATATTCCACAGTATTTTTATGAAGTTGGTTGGATGTACAACATAGAGTGCTTTAAGGTTTTTCTTATACCTAGGAAAAGAAAAATGAAATTGTTAGAAGACTTTTGAATATCACGGACGGTAGAACTGAATAGCTACAATTGAATAGGAGGTATTATTACAGAACATTATACAGCATTCTTTTCAAATACATTAAAAAGACCTAATTCAGAAGAAACTGAATGTAAAATGAAAAAAACCCTGATTTAAAAAAATCTTCAGTTTTGATGATACAATACTAGGCAAAGATAACACTATTATGTTCCTAACCAATGCCTGCTGTCTCACAGATTTAATATCAGAGGGAGAGAAGGGAAAATAGGTAACTTAAAAAAAATAAATTTATAAGAGAACGAAGAGTCTATAAAAAAAATTCCATGATATTAAAAATTACTTCAACTCTCTTTATTTTCTGCTTATAGGAGTTTCATGTTGGAGAAAATGTCTAAATTTTCAGATGTAAATTTTTCACATAATATTTTATTTTTACCACTATTTTTGTCTTGTTTTGCCAGCAGTTACTAACAGTGAAGCCTACTGCATGCTGGTTTATATTGGATGGTCCCCTTTGTATGAAACAAAACCACTCCTCCATTATAGCATTGCTTGATTCTACAGAGCCACACCATGATACACAAACAACAGATTCTGGTAGGATGAAACTGAAACAGAAACCAGGCTGCACAAAAAGACTCTGCTCTTGTTCGACATAATTACAAAATGAAACTGAGAAACTTATAATGAAATATCCTGCTTTTATGTACAAACTGTTGCTTATTACTTTGCCAAGTTTGCTTCCCGGTAGGGATCACCCCTCACAATTGTTAACCATTCATTGTTAGAAAAACAATGATCACAGAAAAAAACTATTGTGGACTCCTAAGAAAAGCTTTCTTGTAATATGTTATGGTAGGAGGGGGAAAGGGACCAGCTCAGCAATTACAACAGTTTTTCCTTTTGGTTTTTAATTGGGCCCACACATCTTTGAATGAAAAAGGCATCATTTTCAAAAAGCCACCATGATATACAAGCAGCCAATTATGCCTATGCAACAGGCAGTACTGCGGATAAGAAACCGAAATCAACAACAAAAACTAACAGGCAAAACACCTGAGTTGCTTTACTGAAGTTTCCATTTCAAGTTTGTTTTGTACCTGGAAGCAACTGACATTAACAGTTGCTTCTATGGACATCTATGTACTTCATAGTTTCCTAGATAACAATTAAATACCTACAAGACTTCACTGAGCTCCTGCTGTAAACCTTCAAAGCTAGAACTATTCTTCTGAAACTACTGCTGCTAAACACTTGCTTTCCTGATGCTAGCTAATTGCTATCATCCCTTGTACTCTCCTTTGTTCTCTAATTCCTTTGACCCCCAAAACACACACACAGAATAACTCTGAAAGGTACTATTTACCCCCCCCGCCTCTGGCTAGTACAGCAGAACATACATGTGGGGCTGTGAATATTGCTTCGAGCTTCTCAAGGACAGTGTGCTAAGATGTCTCAACTGTGAATAAAATGACGGGTGCACGGTCACCTGGTTTTGTCCAGCTACCTGGGCTTCCCTGGCCCTCTCTGGTTCTCCTGCTTTCTGGGTGAGGGTGGAGGAACAGAGAAAACAGATTTCTGGCCTAAATGAAAATGACTCTGTGCACTTGAGACATAGGCATGTCAGAAGGCAACAAAACTGAAGAAGACATTGCCCTCATGATGCCTCTCCCCATACAGCAACTTTAAATTTGGCTTGGGATTCGCCTAGAAGGACAACAGTACAGTAGGGTAGGGTTCCAACGCCATATAGTGCTTTATTTTCAGGAAATTGTCAGTGCATATCAAAAACCAGCATTGTAGTCCAAATCTCTCACCAAAGACCAAACAGAAAAGATCCTTTACCTTTCTTCTCCCTTACCCAAATCCCAAAAGAACCAGATGCATGGTGCTAATCAGATTCAGAAACCTACTAGGAAAACCAAAAGGCTTTCCCAGTCTGTTGCTGAGTGGAGAGCAATCTCTCATGAAAGCAGTTTGTGGCTTCAGATGACAGCTTCCCACCGCAGCTCTGAGGGCTGCTATGCACAACCTCATCTTCTTGCTTACTGGGTTTAGAGTTACAGGTTATCATGTGGGATTCAAGAGAGTCCAAGCTCTGCCACTAGACCATCAAAAGGTGGTGTGCCCATCTCTACCTCAATTTTCAAAGCAGGGTGTACAGTCCTATGAAAAGCTCATGCATTTATATCCCACTCTAGAAACATCCACTAACCTTTCCCACAGCATCTTTTATGATATCTGCTTCTTGTTCCAGCTCCAAAATTGAAAAAAAATCAGATACGTATGATCCATCCTCCCAAAATGCACATGCACATACAGTCTTGCTATCAGGAGAGAGCTACTTACTTGTGTCTGGTTTTGCTTTCAGTCACATTGCCCTCTTGAGGCCAGTTTATAAACATGAGACCAACTAACAACGTGCAAACAAGACTAACTTCAACACAAACTTTCAGCTCTACTGGTAAGTGTGCATTTTCAGAGAATAAACATCAGAGCTTTAGATTACATTGTTAAAATGCTATTTACCTAGGAACTTTGGCCTTGACTGCACCCTAGCCAACTAAAACATGAAGTCATGAGCTGTAGCCCTCGTTACTCCAAAGGTCAGGCATATACAAGCATGTTGGTCGCTTTGGGGCTATACCACCAACAAATGCTGCAAGGGTTGTGAGATATGGACTGCTGAAACCTAATATTTCCTTTTTTTTTTTTTTTTTATACAACATAGCCTTGGGATGATCAAAGGTTCAAATACAACTGTGGAATAATCTAGAATGATGACTAATAAGATGTCACAGGTATCTCGTTAAATAGTGCATAGTAAAGGCAACGGCTCTTGGTTTTGTTCCCAAGGCTTTTCATAAATTTGGATAACCACCACGGCAGTCAGGCCGTTCCTTGGTACTTCACAGAAGACACTTACAAGAAAACGAGCAACAGTTATATCATCACAAGAATTTGCAATGGCAAAATGAACTCAGCTGTGGGCAGATCAGGAAAGATAAGTTTCCTTTGTGGAAGCTAGTTACAGACATTACACAACCAAAAGGGTAAACCAAATATTTTGGAGACATACTTCCTGTCAAATTCTTTGTAGGCTGTTTGTAACCATTTCAGAGATGGTTTATTCAGACTCTTCAGGCCATAGTGAAAGTAGACAACTGTATAATCATTCTCTACATACTGGTCCAGAGTATACTTTAAGTACCTGAGGAGAAAGATAACATTTTAGTTTTAAGAGAGTTTACTGGACGAGATTTTTTAAAGTAGCAACTGAGAAACAAAATGTGCTATCTTTGCACAGAAAGTTAGTGACTAGAAAGCCACATTTGTTTCAATGTATTTATCTAATAAATTAATCTTCCTCTAGTGGCAGTGTTGCAAATAATTCCACATCACTGCAAAGCCTGAAATTTGAAAAGAATGCATTTAGTTACAAAAACTATGGTGCTCATGATTCACTAAGAGATGAAGATGGGACTGTGTTTTCCAATAATTTTTTAAAAAGATGTATTTTAACTGACAGCAATTTATATTTTGCTTTCTTCTGGTCTTCATAAATCCTTTCCTTTTTGCCAAGCAAATGCTGTCAATTTAACTTGTCAAAATTAAGAATAAATCTTGGGTTTTCCTCTCAATTTAAAACTTTTTAAATTCTTGAAAAATCCATTAGCCCTAATTATTGCCAATAGTGACTTGTTACTGTAAACTTGTTTTCTTAAATATATTTGCCTTTCCCTTGTTGTGGGGACTGTGTTCATAGATCATTTCCCTTAAAACTAATTTAAAGAGCTACACTACTTATCCCATCTTGAAATAATACTGCATGCTTTATAAGCAGATTTCTGTGTGTTCATTCTGTTATGGTATAGTTTAAGATGCTTTTCCTTTTCTCCTACAACTGAGAACACTCTATGCCCTATTACACAGCTCAATGATTCAAATAAAGCAATGATGGAGGAGTACAGTCTGGCCTCATCTCTTGCTGTGTCAGATTTCAACTTTCTCATGTCATTCTCAATGCTATCTTATTATTCTGTAACAGAGCTCCAGCTACTGCTCGTAATTGTATATAAGCGATTTTCATTCAACGAAATAGATAATTCCATGTGTCATTTATTAGACTGTGGCTATGTGCAAGTATCAAGGCCACTTTGACTATCCACCTTTGCATGGAAAAGCCCGTAACTTCACTCTTACGCTTTACTCCCACAGTCTCACTTATCTGCTTATTTCTTCAGCCTCATTTATCTGCTTATTCCCTCAGCATACTGTAAACCTTAGACTGCAAATAGCCTGGGACAAGGACTGCCACTGCAATTAATATAATGCTGTTTTGATCCCTGACTTAAGTATTAACCATATGTAAACAGAAGAAGTAGTCATTCAAGACTTTTTAAAAAAGAGTCTGAAATTAAAATACATCTAAGCAGATATTCTTACATACAGAGTGTCTCACGTTACATTTTACAACATGTAAATTAATTGGCACATTGCATACAGGAAAGCTTGTACTTCTAAAAATAGTTGAGTGTGGGCATAAAATAACCAGTGGTTTTGTACGGTCTACTACCTGTTCCAAGGCTGTAACAGAGTTGCAGGGACATTATAACAGCTTTACCAAATCAATTCTTTAAGTGATTTCATCACAAAACACCTACTGGTCTGGGCCTAGTCTGCAGTTTTTCCTCAAAACTCAAAATCTGGGTCTAAATACTCAAAATCAGATCACTTGACAGTTACATTGCTAGCTTCACATCCAGACATGTGACTTCAGTTCTCTCTTAGCACTGACTTTCCAAGTGAATTTGATGTGGGCTCAGATACAGGAAAACATGTCAGTGTTCAGTCCAGAAGGGTCTAAGGGCTGGAAATCCTAGTTTCATCAAGGTGCCTCCTCGCAGAACTGAGGAAGGCTCCTTCGATCTGGTAGCAATGTGGTTTGTCACACTCCTTTCTTTGGCATTTCCTAGACTGGTGCGGCTCTTCCCCCCAGGGGTTAACACCATCTCTATGCTACATGGGAAGCTCTGGCTTACAGCTCCGGAAACACTCTTAAGTGTGAAGAGTGTACCAATGAAGCAATATGGTCTCCAACACATCTCTTAAATAACCTTCCTTCTAATCCCTCCCTGCTCCTGAAAAGTTGAGATAACAGCACTTTGGCCCTTCACAAAGGCAGTGGGTACTGTTGGTTGAAAGGTGCTCACACATTTTGGCAATGGAGGCTGCACAAAAACTCCAAATAGGTTTAAAATGCTTTATACAGACAGGACTCTCATAGCAGAACAGATCCTGTAGTGACAAACTACATGTCCTGGTATCTTGCTGCAGCAAGTTTATAAGGAAGAATGTTGTGATTTTACATATTCATAACTTCTTTAAAAATAAAAACCCTAACATTACAAAGTGAGATACATATAAAATGTTAAACATAATATACTATACATAATACAGGTATTTTTATAAAATAGGACACCACCAAGATTTAAATAACTAAACAACGCTCTTGTTGAGTGACTTAGGATATAAAGTATAGCAAATTAAGGCAAACACAGTTATGAATAAGAACCTATGTACCAAGCACTAAAATACTAGAATTTCTCTTTCATTGGTCCTCATCATAAATTTGATTTTTAAAATACGATCAGAATTCGTTAATAAAAATCAAGTTGACAAGTTAATTTCAGTACACAGTGAATTGCTGCTTCTAGTCAAGATTGCAGGTGAAGTAACTGTGGCAGTTCCATCCACATCTCATTCACTTAATAGTAACACTAGTAGGTCTTACATCCTTTTTTTCATTTCATTCCTTGCCTCCTGCTTCTCCTCCCTGAAAGCTCATTCACCTGGAAACAAGCTAATAGAAGTTCACTTATAAAAAGGTAAAGCAGTCCATGCAGGAGACTGAAATAAACTTACTCCAGCAATCTGGCGTGATTGAGCTGATGGGAGGGGGGCATACGGCAGCAACTGAAGGTAATCACCTTCCTTCCAGAATTGTCATCACCTAGTGAAGAAAACAGTTAGTAAAGACAAAGCTCATTTACTTTTGCAATGGGACCTCAGTGATCTGAAGGAATGCCTTGTATCTTCTGATATTTGGGGCTACTATCTCCCATCATTACTCAAAACATTGCAAAACTTCACTGTGAAGTCACGTGTTGCCTACAGAAAGCAACTTGGCCACGGCTGCAGTGAGATGGAGCAGCTGCTGGGCAAATGAGGAAGCCAAGGTGAGAAAGTCATATTCAGAGGTGGTTGATGGTGCTCAACTCCTGACAGGGAACACTAAAGCCCACCTGCAGCATTCAGTTGTGGAAGAGAATAGGCCTGCTTTCTCTGGTAGTCTTGGAAGTGACCTGTGCTCAAACTCTTCATGCTTTATTTCTGGAATTTATGAGAATACCTCTCTGCCTATGAGCACTTTGGGCATCTCCTTCGTCACACATCTAAGTCAGATTTTTTTTAAACCAACTTAAGCTTCCTTAGATACTCTTTTCCAGAAGCACCGTGACATTCAGATGACAATTAAAATAAAACAAGCAAGGCATATAAACATGTTTTTCATAACCTGGAGACCCTTAAGTGTCCATCCCTTAGTTCCTCTGACTAAGCACATACTGCTGCACTGAAGTTCATTTACTCTTTGACTCGTGATAGCTTCACCCACACCGTGTCTATAGACAAGGCTGATGTTCATGCCATGACCACCCCACACCCTAGTTCCCCTATCTGGAAAGCCAGGCACGCAGGTTAAGTCATGATTGTACTGAAGGTAACTCAGCACTGGAGCCTGTGAGGTGCTAGGATTTTAACATATATCTACATGAAAGATAAAATACCTTTTAAAGAAACACAGAAACATCCCAGAAAACGTTGAGATTGAATTCATATTTCAGACATTTTTGGTATAATTTCAATGTTCAAACTAAATTATATTTAATACTTGCTTCTATTGCCACTAAAACATCAAAGTTTGGCTTTGATATCAATAGGAGTACAATAAAGTTATGAATTGGGCATTTTTTATAATTCTGTTGTTCCCCTTCCACCTCTAATTAACTAAATAGCTGTAGTGAATAAACAAATCGAAAAAGAAGTAAAATGGGGGAAGTTAAATCTGTAACAGAAACACTTAATAAATAAAATTATAGGAGCATTTCTATGAAAACTGGGCAGAACAGCTTCAGACCACTTCTTAAGATGTTCTAATTTGTATTACTGATGTTGGTTCAACTTACTTGATCTAAATGAACACTCCCCAGCTTTGCAAACACACATTATCCAGGAAAATCCACCAATGATGGTAAGTAATATCTTTTCTTTCATCCAACTCAGGAAGAGGTGGCTGTCCTCACCTGACAGGTTTCAGGTCAAAAACATAGCTTTGTATTGATCTATTTAATCCACAGTCTAATGTCATCAAACACTTTTTGGCTAGTAACTTCGACCCTCCCTGGAAAACGCACTTCTCCCCTTTCTGCACTGGTTTTGAGCTCCAGATATTCAGGAGGTATTCCCAAAGACCAAGTGCCTTCACTGCTTGGGTAATCACACTCCTCTAGCCACCTACCCATGCCTTTTTAGAAGTCACTGGCTCAGACTCAGCCCTCATGCAGGAAAAGGTCTGAGGGACTTCTCACACCTAAGGGTACGAGGCTCTTGCCTTTGGATCAGGCACCTGTTATTGTGCAGACACGTTCCTGGGCAGCCTCAGGATTATAATCAGCCAGGATTATTATCAGCCTCAGGATTATTATCAGCTGTGCTGGCCACAGAGCTGCTTCTGGGAGCACAGCCTGGTGAAGCCAGACTCCTCCTCTATGCTCAGTGAGTAAAGAGGGGTGTGTAGAGTACGCTGTCCAGAATAAGATTTATGTACATTAAAATTCAAACTATCTGCTGGGGTTGTATTTGTCTGGACTTCAATGAAACAGACATGAATCATACATCGCTTCTGAGATCAAACTTTGCAGCAGAAAAAAAAGTTACAGTAAGATACAGGAAAAGGCAAGTGGGAAAGGGGATTGTTCTTAATTAACAATTTGGATGGCACAGCACTTTTTAACTGCTTCTTGCAAATGAGGAGCGTTTTTTTCTAATGATATAGCTCATTCCAATTTGCAAATTAGATCTTTTGAATGGTGTCATTTTAGCATGACTTTTTAAGAGCTTTTGTTCTGAAGATACTAAACATTGCTATTTTATAAATGAAAAGTGAAATACCACTTTACTTCACTGAGGCTTGTCATTATCACATTACAGCAAAGCAACATCCTAAAGTCAACAGAAGTTTTGCCACTGGTTTCAATGGGAGTAGAAGAAGGGTCAAAATCCAGGGGACTTGGCTTGACAGTGAAAACACTTGCTCACATCTTTATTTCTTTGATAGATTTTAAGCCTGAGAAAGTAAGCCTAAACCTAAATTACACTATGTTAAATGCCCAGACTAACTGTGCTTTCGAGCCTCTTCCTACTCTCTGCAACTCAGGGAAATAAAGGGTCACAAAAAAGCGCCATGAAGTTTCTGTGTTTCGCTTAGGCTGAGTAATGGACAGTAAATATTCTCACAACTAATCCACTATGGGTCTCTGCCCCTCCATAATGACAAAACTGTTAGCCAGTTAAGAAATACACAGCCAAGATAACACAGCTGACTCTCAACATTAGCAGGAGAAGATTATACTTTTGGCTGTAGAGATTTAAGTTCTCTTTCTCCTGGCATTGATCACCTCAGCTGATCCTATGGAAATACACTACAATGGATATTAGCCATCTTAAAGATGAAGCATTAAAATATTCATTGTAGTGTTTACCCTTTGGGACAGAGACTGGATCCACCAAAGAAATACAGATAACAACACCAACCCTAAATTCCACAAGTCAACTTGTCTTGATTTCGGAAATTTCCCTTTTTGTGTTCATTGCTCTGGATTCTACTCATGTCCATCTGTTTATTTAAAAAAATGACTTTCTGTGAGAGGATTGCACCTGTACTGCATCTGGCTAATTCTGGAAAATGCTGAAATTGCAATTAAAATCCAGTACATGCTCAGGTGGCTTTCTAAACAGAAATTACTATAAGTGAATGTCCAGGAGATTTCCTACAACATGAACTGTGTTCATTTCCCTCAGAAAGCAAAGATTGCCCATCAAAGATTCCTCCATGAGCAATTGTTCTTTTTAATTTTTCTAGGAAAAATACTTTGCCATAGCACATTTTCTTCAGATCAGCTGAAAGCAAAAGCATAGCTTGCTTTTTGATGTAATTAATTATAATATTTACATTTCATCTATGTTCCTCTGAAACCATGTGAAGTAAGTCGAAACAAGAGCAAGTTAAATCTATTCCTGAAAGTAACCTCTCTAACGTCAGTATACTTATACCTGGCTGACTCTCTGGACTAGAGCAATGCTCTAGTCTTAAAATGGGCACTGAAAATCAAAACTGCTTTCAGTGATGCAAAACTAAGTATTCCAATAATTCACAGAAAGTGTAAAAAAAAAAAAATAAGGAAAGTAAAGAAACAGCAAAACAGTCAAACAGAAAGGGAATGTTATTTATATTTACTTGGTAAAGGGGAAATAGTGCTAGGCTTTTCTTTTTAATAAGGTATATTTGGGTGTACAATGAAGTGGTATATTGTCAGGACACCCAAACTAAAAATTGAGTTCACATTCACATTTGAATTTGGTATTTTGAGCCATCATTTGTTTTAGCAAGCCTGTTGCTCTATTAAATGATGTTTAAAGTAGACCTGTTATATTTCCACTGATTCAACAAGAAAGCACGTTTATATATCTTGATATAATTAACTCAGTTTTGTCTTTAAAAAAGACACTAATACTTACAAGTGGATGTTTGAAGACAGCAATGCAGTAAATAAGGATTTATTTCCTTTCACATTCTGAGAAGAAAATAATTGGAGAAAGAAGCAGGAGGAAAACTGGTACAGAATGTGTAAAACAGAAGTTCAATTCCTGCCTAAAGGAACTGAACCCATGTTTCTATCACTCAGGTAAGTTCCCTCTTCACTAGAGCAGGGAATATTTTTTATTGATGTCAACCTTTATTTTGGAGCTCCTCTCATAGCAATTGAGAAAAAGACATGACAATATTCAAATGGTTAGGACATGCTTTGTAAAGCACAAAGCCCACCTTAGAATCTGCTCTTGTGCTGCAAATAGGTTGCGAACCAGAGCCCTCGGCTTCCTGTTTCAAAAGCTGCCAAATCTTAGGTCTCTCTAGTGGATTTTTTGTTTTCCCCAAAAGGGTAGTCATGAAACAACGTTGGAGATACTGATTTCAGGAATACCCTTCGGGAATTAAAAAGGAAAAAAAAAAGAAAAAAGAAAAAAATTATATATCTAAATATTTTAAGGAAAAAAAATATCTTTAAAGCTCATTCTTCCCGATGGCACTGCAATTTACAGACCAGAGATCTGCTCCTGAACGTATCACAAGAAGTGGCAAAGCTGTCACTGAGATGGACTGAAAATTACTAGGAATTGTGTCTTAGGCTTATTAGGTATTTCATTGGAGTTTCTCCTTACATGCTCCAAAAACTAAATTACAACTTTACCTTTCAGAGTCTGATCTACATAATACTATTTTAATCAGTTTCTAATGCACTGGTTCAAAATCAGAAAGGGGCATGAAATCAACTGGATCTTGAATAAAAATATGGACAGTCTACAAAGACCCAGGCTGGATACCTAAAATCTTTACATGTAACTAGGAAAGCCATAAAAGGCTAAGAAGGGAAATATAGATTTAAAACAACTATGGACTTCAATTCCATTAAAATTTTTGTCTAACACATAAAAGGATGTCACTGGCAGTTAACAAATAGCATCAGAGACAGAGTCCTCCTAAATAAGAACGTATTCAAACGAAGTACTGCAAAAAGTTGTCAGCAATCATATTATAGAAAATACGGAAGCTCGATGCATCATGTATGCTTATATGTCCCTTCCTTTTTGCCCCAAAGAAAAATAATTTTTAGTTTCTTTTTAGGCAACAGATTGATTTTCTCCTTCAAAACAGAAATAAAAAGAACCAGTACTGCAGCATTAGTCTATTTACATATGTTTAGACTATTCAGCTGCATATTAGTACTAGTGACATAAATCAGTCTGTAATTAATAAACAATTATTAAAGCTAACATATTTTTAAGATGTCCCCTGTGCTTATTTAATTAATTGTATTTTCAAACTGTACAAATATAACCTCAAAAATCTCATTTGCACATAGTCAAAGGTATTGTTATGGAAAATGAGATGCAAAAAGGAATTTTAGATTATTTTTAAACTAACTGTTAGAACCTAGATCACTCGAAGAGATGGATAAATTACTGCAAATATTTTCACCTAAATGCTTTCTTTTTCTTCAATCACTTCAAACATTACATCTCATTGTCTTCCAGTCAGAGAATTAAAACTGAAGGAAAGGCTTTCAGAATTGCTTTAAAACAGCTACTCCAAACACTGAAGTTATGCTTTGTCTTATTCAAAAAGATTATTAAAACCATTACATACTAGGTACAAATGACTTAATTTTTTTTTTTTTTCAAAATGGACTGGTCTTTTCCAAGATGGGAAGAAGATATGAAGGACTCATCCCTTCCTCATTTGATTCTAAATCCAGAAAACGTTCCAACCTGACTCCACGCCAGTTAACACTGGGGATAGGGAGGTCTTGTTTTGTGGAGGTGAAGCACAGCTTCCCATCATATTTCACCTTCCCCGTGTTCTGCATTCACACGCACACCTCTGCATTCTCCTGCTAAACCCTCCTATCAGAGCTGTTTCACAGGGCGCAGGCTGCCTTGTGAAGCACGACTCCCAGCTTGTGCTTTGCATTTAAATCATCCAGTAGACGTGCAAAATTCCATCATATATTTCTGGCTGAAACAGTAGCTAAAGTGACTCTTTTCTGAGCTTAAACAATAGCTAGGGGACTTCATTTCCCCTACAAAAGACTGCAGTATTAAGGACAAAACCATCAGAGATAACCCAACATTACAGCCAAGATTCATCTTGTAAATACTTCCATTTGCTTCAGTGAATTTAAACCAGCAGTACACCTAATGTTTGGGGTTTATTCCAAGCAAACACTGATAGGGAGCAAGTTCCAAGATGAAACTTTAAAGATCTCTTTAAAAAACACAGTGGCTTTTGCTCCACTATACTGAAGCACATTCCCATTCTCTAACACAGGAATAAGACATATGTGTAAGATGCAGCCAGGTGGGACTGCCCAGGAAAGGCCAGGCTGGTTATCATTCTGTCCTCACCACATTTTCTGTTTCACTATCAACAAAACTGCAAATTTTTAAAAAGAGGTGTTCCAGTATATTTCATGTTCTCATTCCAAAATCTTCCCCTTTTTTTGTGTTCCCCCATCATTCCAAGTCAAATCACAGGGTCCTTCTGAAACTATGAAAGTTCCAGTTTTTGTTTGCCTTGGTAGTCAGTAAACTTTTATTTATTTGAAACAGCAGGGAATGTCTTATTGGTCAGTTGAGGAGAACTTACTAAGATTTCCAGCTTAACCGCTCTGCCCCCAGTAGGGAGCTTTGGCCAAGCACAGACTCAGGGGTCTCACAGCTCAGCACCCAGCAGCTCTGCTCATAGCTGCAAAAATTATGATGGTTCCTCCAAGAAAAATAAACACTCAAGGACCCTTTAGAATAAACACCAGCTAAACCAGACAAACACCAACTGTTTACAACTTCCAGGGCAGCTTTGAGTGAATCAAGAATAAGAAGCAACAACAGACATACACTAAATAGCTGTGCATGATTAAAGTTGAAGCAGTAAATACGTGGCCCATCACCATTTGATGTCAAGTATACTAGCAGGAGACAAAAAGTCTTGAAGATCTCTTTTAAAGCATTATCATGTAGTACTGCCTAATACAGCAGATGGAAGAGGTTCTTAGGTGGGCAGTTATAGTGACACTGGTATATCCAGTGTGTCTGTTAACACATCTATTTCACACTTTGTCAGTTTGATTCCAATGGTGTCACTAATAACCTTCACATCTTGGTATTTCCCCCATCCCAAATCTGGTGCTTGAGTGAGAAGCACCCCAGTGGGTTGGAAGGTAGTAGCTTTTGAATCATAAGAATGTGAATCTGTTATTCCCTTGTGTATGGATTTCAGTCTTATGTTGGGAGGTTAGTTTTGAGGCAGACAAAAGGTAATTATCCTGTAAATAAGTAGCTTCAAGAAGAGAAGTTACTATGGGTAAAATCCTCCTCCCACTATACTCAGATGTCAATCATAACTTCACTAGAAGACTGGCTTTGCTAAAGATTATATTCACCTGGATGGCTCACTAAAGTATGAGGTACAGAAAGTGTGCACAATACAACACAATTTAGACTTCATTAGGGTGAGCAGGGTTAAATATAACTATCTGTTTCCTATTGTATACATGTCTTTAGTACAGGATTGTTACTATTAATGCTATTTTAACAAGCACATTGATGCCAAAAACAAGCCAAAAGGAAAAAAATATGCAATACACACATCAAAGAGGTGCTTTTATATAATAAATGTGCCCGCATGTCTTACACATAGCCAGAATGTTTTAAAAATAAATAAACTGAAACATTAAACCATCCAGTATTCAAATATGCTATGTACCCATAGCTTCTGTCCATGTCACAACAGAAAGTCAGGTGATAAATGCAGGTAACATTTACATCCACAGTTTCCTTTCTGCCTTCTATTAGTTATCATACAGTAACCCATATCTCTTCACAGTTGCACACCCTTACCAGGGCAGACTAAAAAAATGGTTCTGTGGGGCTACAAAACACTGCAGGCTGTTCAAAAAACAAAAGAGCTTACCAGTGAAACAAAGTACAGATCTGTTACAGCCACACTTAGACCTCAGATTATAATATATTGCTACAGTCATATTTTAAAGCAAGATAAAGCTCAAATATTTGGCTCATAATTCATCTTTAGAAAAGCACTGAGTTCACATATTCTATTCAGCTGCTTTTCAGGATGAAAGCTGAAAGCATCAACATGATTCGTATGCATCACCTTGAGGAGTAGAGTAAGAAAAATGTGGTAAGGAGTCTCGTAACTGTGAAGCTGTAGTATTTTTCCAAACATACCTGCTAATTGGATGATGCCATGTCTCGCAACGTCATAGTAAGGGTGATTGATATTTAACTCGGGATCCTCAAGTGGCGGAGACGTGTTTGTTTCTTCCTGTTCTGACTGTGTATCTTCCGCTTCATCTTTCTGCAGTTCTAAAGGAGCAAGCAAGAATGCTTACAGTGCTAATGAACAAAGAAAAACTTTTGCCTCTGATAGATTATTGAAGGTTTGAATTTTAGCTCACTTGGCAAAAACACAGGCCTTTATCACCATTTGTTGCAGTTTCAGATAATTTTCTTGTTCTTTTCCCTTTGTCACATGTGGGAAAAGCAGCCCTTTAATACCTCAAAGCTACTTTCGCATCCTCCTTAAGATTACTGTTGCTGTGATGCTCACAAAAATCTTGACAATAACTGGACAGCTGTCTAGCTGTGACCTTGCTATTTACAACTCCTGGTTTTGTCTCATCATTTCCTACACTCCCACAATCTGCTTGTTGTATCCATCTACAGCTTCTTGTCTCTTACTTCAACGTTGTCCAAACGGGGGCGTCAAAGTTTCAGTGCACTAACGTGCGCATTGACAGCTATTCCACATTAACACCCTTCGTGAACGCTCTCTGAGAGAGGACTCATTACTTTGCATAAGGGTAGCAAAGTGCAAACAAATTTCCATCTCACCTCCACCAAAATCCACTGTTTCCTTGAAATCCTTTCATCTCCCAAAACTGCAATAGGCATGGTAGCCAAATGTCCATAGCCATATATTCCAGCTAGAGGCCAAGCTAAGGTGTAAATGTCTGCTCAAAAGCCCAGTGAAATCAATGGGCATCCTCCCCTCAACTTCAGTTCACTCTGGAGTGGATCTTCAAGTTCAAATCTGCTCCGGACTGAAATAATCAATACATGGTCAAACAATCTTGTTCCAGAGATTTGGGGTTTGGTTTGGTTTGTTTCTTGTTGGTTCCACCCCCCCTGAGTTTTTTTCCAAACCACTGTAAGGTTCAAAAGGAGCTGATCTCAATTACATATCCAAATGAACACAGATTCTGGGATAATTACCATTACAAACATTTCTATGCTATTCAAATGGTTTTCTAGAAACTGACTGGAATAACATTTTATTGACACATAAACACACAAATGTCTTGGTGGGTTAAAACAAGAAAAGGTATATGTAAAGAGAAAAATTGATGTCTGATAAGGTGCACCACCCCCTACTGTACATTAACTTATATCATGTAAGTTTTAATAACGAGCAATGACTAGTTTTATCTATAACACTATTAGTGCCACTTCAAAAAGTACTTCAAGACTATTTTGCCTTCTGATCATCCACATCTTTCATATGGCTTGACCAGCACACAAGACATTAGGTATTGATTTCAACCAGATTTATGTGCCGATAGCTAATAAGTGTTAGAGAAAAACACTTGCTAAGTATTTCAGAGTGCTTTCCACTCACAGTTTCCCAGTATCTTTCTATCTTACAAACAGACACACAAAAGCTTTATTGTCTCATTTTTATTTTTAACGTGATTTGTACCAAAAATGTGTTTCATAAGGATGAAAAAATGCCACTAGTGGCTGGGATTCTTGAAGACAAAGAGGAGCCAAGAATGTGTGTACTACTTCTACATTTCTTTATGTCTGAATTCACATTATAGCCTCCTCAGAAAATAAATCGGCAGTCCTATAGGAAAAAAAAATATACACCTGCTTTTAGAAATATGCCATTAGAGTCCTCCTTATACACACACAAAAAAGTTAGAATTCTTATTATCATCTCCAAAACGTTTATTTTTCTACCCTTTAAATGTGTAACATACATAAAAAGCTACACTAACCTTAACTGGAAAAGTATTCTTTCACTTTGAAGAATGTGCTTGTGCCAAGAGCCAAGAGGAATAATACAAACATAATGCAGGACATAAATTTCATTTTTTTCCTTTTTTATATATTTAACTCATCTCAAAACTCAGAACAAGAAAACCACTATTTTGTTTCATAGCGTTTGTTTGTGGTTTTTTTTCATGTCTGAGCACAGTAACCACCTAAAGCAACAAGAAGTTGTGAAGGGGAGGGGGAAGAAGAAATAGAAAATGCTAGTCTGTGTGGATGCAAAGCACGAGCTGTGAACCATTTGCCAGAATTCACAGAAACTTAACAGGCTTTATTAAAAGTGCTACGTATATTCAAGTTAAACACAACAGAAACAACCAGTATCCTAACTGCAGCCTTTGGTACAGAGAGGCAGAGGTCAATTCCTTCTGTAAAAAATTAGTTTGTATTACACATAAAAATAGATGCATTTCCAAAAAAACAGAGGTAAGGATTTGTAAACAAAGCCTGGAGATGTAGTAAATAACTAGAGAGGACACACACTTATTTGCACTGCAGTTATTCACAGGGACTAAAGAAGTACCGACATATACAGAAAAGCTAGGTAACCCTAACCTAGCAAGAGAAAATTGTTTGTTTGTTTTTAATGTGTGAACAAAAGGACTGGAGCTCAAAAGATTCTTCCTAATAAACATTAAAAAAAAAAAAGATTAATTATTCCAAACTGAGGGAGACTTCAGCTCCATTTTTCTCTTGCAAATGATAGAGTTTATTGTCCTGCTCCATGAGGCACAGCAGAGGATCATCTGTTACTATGCACACTGTTAATACTTCTCAACCCAGGCTGGGAAACAACAGGAGGGGCCTGATCCACATGTCGCCAAGGCTGAGGGTAAAATTGCGTTCAGTGGGTTTTAAATCAGGCTGTAGAAGTAAAAAGCCAGCCTGCTGCTGAAAGGCATGACATGGAGAAATCCGAATGAAGGTGAAGGACAGGGAATGGAAGGTGGAGGTTAAAAAAAAAAATAATAATAACAAGGGGAAAAAAAAAAAACCAGCTCTGGAAGACTCTTGTTCCGGGGTTCAGCCTGGCATCCTCAAAAACTCCAGGAAAAAAAAATGTAACACTGATCTTTCCAAATGGTGAGGCCCCTCATGCCACAGTCATATTGCTCAGCTCGACTAACATCTTTGGAGATATCATGCAATACAGCAATCTCTATGTTCATTCAATACTTGTCTCTTTGGAGTAATGACTCCCATTTGTGCCACAATATGTGATGATGGTGATATTCCAATAGCCTAGAATTGCACTAGGAACATCTACCAATAATTCATAAAAGCTGAATGTATTGAACTAACCTTCAACCCTAATGGCTTTAATAGGGTACACATCAGTACAGCAGCTGTAACTCATACTGGATTGCTCGAAGAACTATTACCAAATGTTGGTGAAGCCTCTCACTTACTGAAGATGCTCTATTAAATCACCTGTAACTCTACACAGACGTCATTTGAAGTATAATAAAAAAATATTTACCTATTTCAGCTAACTTCTCATAGTCAATCTCAGACATGTTATCTCTTAGGAACAAGTCTATGCAGATCTTGCTAACTGATTCTTGCAGGATGAAATCGTCCTTGGGTCAATCCTACAAAAATAAACACAAGTAGCTGTCATCACAATGTGGTATATTTTACCCACTATACAGATATAAAAAGAAAAAAAAAAAAAAGAAACAACACCCCTGAAATCCTACTGCCCAATTATTGTTGAGGAACCAGCTCATCGGATTTTCGTTACCATTTTCTT
This sequence comes from Patagioenas fasciata, assembly GCF_037038585.1. Taxonomy (NCBI): domain Eukaryota; kingdom Metazoa; phylum Chordata; class Aves; order Columbiformes; family Columbidae; genus Patagioenas; species Patagioenas fasciata. The sequence continues at coordinate 142,301,610 of NC_092520.1, read as the reverse complement.
AAAACATAGCGTATTATAGAAGTATTTTCAAACAGTGGTTCATAAAAAAGCAAAGCTATGTATAATAGCAAGACTTTCAACAAATTGATCTGTTTGTGGTTCCCCCCCCCCCACCCAGTGCATTTGTTCTATAAAATACATACATATTACACATTTTTAATTATAAACATCAGAACTGCAGATTAATTTATTTCTGGAAACAACTTAAATGTTTTCTTAATCTTATATCTTTGGTAAAGGAGATAGTTATACTTCATACCCTCACACCAAAGTCACTTATTCTACAGCAGTTTTAAGTTTTATTACAGAAAACATTCTATACCTTACATTTCACATGAAAGAGGTTCATGAAAATTTCAAGTGAGCATTAACATATAAAAGAACTGAAAAAACAGCAGATCCTGTATGTAATCACTGCTTTTTGTCATAGGCTCTGCAGAGTGCTTTGTAAACAGAATACTAAGTAACACACCCAAAGTGAGCATCAGGAGCAAAGAATATGATTTAGAAGATCTGCTTTCCCAAGCAGCTGCTCCAAAAGGCAAAATAAGTACTTCCTTTACATTAAAAATCCAAACTCGCGTGTGGAGATGAGAAAGAAATTGAGCTTTTGTAACTCTCCTTTTAATTTAATCTAAAACCATGGTTTTAAACCAGTTTGGTTTCAGCTAAACAAGTTAAATAAAAATAAAACCAGACAAATTCCTGGCTTGGCTGTTGAGAAAAGGTATACACAAGCATGATTTTTCTCCTCCGACAAGAGGTTAGATTTTGTATTCCTACTTCAAAGTATTGAAACTGGGAAGTTATTTTGGACCAAAAAAAGACCAGACAGTTTGCCAGCTTGCTGCTGCCCACCTTGCACATCCCAAAGCTTGATACTACAGGTATGAATTAGAGACAAATTCTAACCAGCTAATGCAAAGTCTATCCTTTGAGTATTTCCTTTGCATCCTAGTATATAACTAAAATTCCCAGGTACTACAGTTAAACAAGTACCTGTTAAAATTCATAATATCTAAAAGAGCTTCTGATGTCTAATGAAATTTTCCCATAAATTTTCAAAACATTTCACAGACCTGATACTAATTAAGTAGTAATTATCAAAGGCAGCCATGCATTTTGATAACTTGCTGCACTGCAGGTAAAATATGAACATGGCTCTACCTCTTTGAAGATTTTCAAATGCTCACCAATTATTTTATAAATAGTTAACTTCATTTACAGGAAACTCTCAATGTAAAACCACATACACAGGGAAAAGTCCCATTAAGTGCAAAAGAGAAAATTTTGCAATTTCTCACTCAACAACACTTTCCTCAAAAAACGAAACCAATTCTGGGCCAGATATATTTCTTTTCATTTAAATTTTACTACATGGCATTCAAAATGATAATTCCATTGTTGTTTTTTAAATTAAGATGCAAACAAAATCCTTTGTGATTGATATTCCAGCCAGTAATTAATTTGTTTATTATCATTCTGAGTCGTATTTAAACATTTCTAAAATCAGCAATTAGCAACTAGTCTGATAATTCATGTTTTATTTAACAAGTAATTTGTGGCAGGTATTGCACATGATTTAGTAGTTGACATAGTTTATTCATAAGTATTTGCTAAATTATCTGATCACCTGTGATGGTCAAGAGTAAATGGTACCTATCTGCTTTGAATTAAAAAAAAAAAAAAAAATAAAAAAAATTAAAATGTTTTTAAGCAAAATGTTGCTGCTAAATAAGGAAAGTTGACTTTTTCAACTTTATTTAACAATTTGCTCCCAAATTTTTCCTAAACAAAATGTTTACATTTTGTAGGAAGATAATGATATTAAGAAGTTTTCCAGGGCCTCCAAATTCAGCCTTTCAGCTCACACTTGTATTCACACCTCTTTTAGCCTCCAACACCACCCACTAGGTACTTCAAGCAGGCATTTCAGCTCTTTGCTGAAGTTGGAACTTGACCATAATAAGCTTTGTGAGGTTATTTTTCTGTTACGTTTGTCAGTTTAGTTTCCATAGACTACTGTATTGGGTTTGCGTGGCAAGGTTTTGGTAGTGGGGGGTAGAAAGGAGGCTTTTGTGAGAAGCTGCTAGAAGTTTCCCCCATGTCTGACAGAGACAATACCAGCCAGCTTCAAGATGGACCTGCTGCTGGCCAAGGCCAAGCCCATCAGCGACGGAGGTCATGCCTTTGCGATAACAGAGATAAGAAGGGGGGAAAAAAACCCTGCCTAATTGCAGCTGGAAAAGAGGAGTGAGAATACGTGAGCGAAAACAGCCCTGTAGACAGCCAGATCAGTGAAGGAGCGGCAGAAGCTGCTCCAGGCCCAGAGCAGTGGTTCCCCTGCAGCCTGTGGTGCAGCCCATGGTGAGGCCAGCTGTCCCCCTGCAGCCCATGGAGATCCATGGTGGAGCAGATCTAAACCTGCAGCCCACAGAGGACCCTACACCAGCGCAGGTGGATGCCCAAAGGAGTCTGTGACCTCATGGGAAGCCCACACTGGAACAGGTTCCTGGCAGGACCTGTGACCCCACGAAGACAGGAGTCCAGGATGGAGCAGGTTTGCTGGCAGGACTTGCGACCCCGTGGGGGATCCACGCTGGAGTAATCTGCTCCTGAAGGGCTGCACCCTGTGGAAAGGTCCCATGCTGAGCAGTCTATGAAGAACTGTAGCCCATGGGAAGGACTCACGTTGGAGAAGTTTGCAGAGAACTGTCTGCCATGGGAGGGACCTCACACTGGAGCAGGGGAAGAGTAGGAAGGAGCAGCAGAGATAACGTGTGATGAACAGACCGCAACCCCCATTCCCTGTCCCCCTGTGCCACTTGGGGGGAGGAGACAGAGAAACTGGGAGTGAAGTTGAGCCCAGGAAGACATGAGGGGTGCAGGGAAGGTGTTTCAAGACTTTATTTATTGGTAATAAATTAACTTTTCTGAGTCAACTCTGTTTTGCCCATGATGGTAATTGCTGAGTGATCTGTCCCTGTCCTTATCTCAACCCACGAGCCTTTTGTTATATTTTTCTCTCCCCTGTCCAGCTGAGGAGGGGAGAGATTAAGTAACTGGTGGGTACCTGGTGTTCATCCAGGGTCAACCCACCACAGCTACCACCTGCATTCAGCCAGACTTTCAGAACCAAGAAAGCCAATGTTCAGTGTATCTGATCTTCACAGACTTCATCCCAACCACATATTCCCCAAAGAGCTTGTAAGGAAATGGGGCACCACCTTCCTTCTAAAGTACCTATTTACACCAATCCTTTCCATCCTATTGAATTTTAACTGCAAGTTGTAAATAAAATCATAAGTCACAAAAACTAGCCTATATCCTTGACACTAGAATGCTTTTCAGATGACGTGAGTAATGAAAGTCTCAATGAACTGATGGAAGAGGGGAAAAAAAGCTCTCTCAGCCCCCACTTAAAAAAATATATGTATAGATATATGTACACAATCCTTCTGCTGCATAGCATAGAATAGTATCTAATTTATCCTTCATACTAATTGCTAATGCTATAGTTAGAAGCAGTGGCTCAATCTAAAGAGGACAGATTTAAATCTCTCCCAAAACCTGCTGAAAAACATCTGGCTTTTGAACAGCAAAGTTACTGTACAAGTGAGAGCAACTATGATAGCGCTAAAACATTTGCAAATGTTTAATGCACAAAGTTACGAGGAAGCTAGAAATAATTTAGGCGGAATCAAAGAAGAAAGGAAATGAGGACGAAACCATCTGCCTGGTTTTCAGCTTACTGTTCCCTTGGGGCAGCAATTAGAAAGTTTCCAGTTACGAGACAAATTTACTGTAGCACCCTCGGAAATTGATTTCCCGTTGACCGCAGCATTCTCTGTTCCTAGGAGATAACATAATCTCCTTAATAGCGTTCCATGCCACGTATCGCCGTTTCTAGTAAACTGTCAGATTTAGTGCCTTCCCCCACCTCAACCCACCAAAAAGGCAGTAAAAAAAAGCCCCAGAAAGAGCCAAACTACAAGCCTTCCATTAATAATAGAAATTTGGAAGTATTTTACAAAATACCACATCCTATATCCCTCCACAGGCAAGGTTATTACTTACTGACATCACTAAAAGAACATTATGCTATCGAAAATAAAGGCAGACACGCACACAGAACTACTTGATAATGAACTCGCATCTACGGATAGTCCAAACAAAGGCCAGGGATTCCTCGCAACATTTGTCAGAGTTGCAGACATCTTTGATGCCTATTCTTTTTGTTTGTTCAGCTGTCAGATACATTCTACTTCAAATTTAAATAGTGTGCTTCTCCTTTTTTTTTTGCCCTGATGTTCTTGCCTTCCTCTGATATTCTTTGTTACTCTTAAAAGGTGTGACACAGCTCACTGTGTAACATCAGTCTGCAATTTACATTTTGATAGCATGAGAATTCTACATACAGCCAGTATGTGCTAAGGGGTATTGTCTACAAAACCAGGTAAAGTGGTTTCAGAATATTATTATTTATAGTACTGTGGGAACTTTGCTATGGAATTTATAAACACAGCAACGCATGAGCTGAGTGAACAATATACTAATGAAAAGCGTATTCAAAGCATCCTGCTCTTCTTCCCATAGGTTGTCTGCACCAACATAAATTTTTCCTCGGTGTATTTCCCACACAATGGCTACCAAACCAAAATCCCATGTTCTTCATCAGCAGTTTGTTTCAGGTATTTGACATCATTGATTTTCACATTCTTTATTGACCTACCATTCTTTGTTGGCAATATGTTGGTGAAAATCAGATAAAATGTGTATAGGAATTAGACACACAGAGGATGAAGTGCCAGGAAGAATCATATAACTGTAGAATGTCCTGAGTTGGAAGGGACCCACAAGGATCGTCAAGTACAACTCCTGTCCCTGCATATGACGACTTCAAAATTCATACCATGTGTCTGAGGGTGTTGTCCAGTCTTTTCCTGAACACTGTCAGGCTTGGGGCCATGACACCTCCCTGGGGAGCCTGTTCCAGTGCTCCACCATCCTCTGCTTGAAGAAACTTTTCCCAATGTCCAACCTAAACCTCCCCTGGCACATCTTCCTGACATTCCTTTGGGATCTGCCATTGATGATCAGAGAGAAGAGATCAGTGCCTGCCCGTCTTTCTCCCCTTGTGAGGAAGCTGTAGCTGCTATGAGGTCTCTCCTCAGTCTCCTCCAGGCTGAACAAACCAAGTGACTTCAGCCGCTCCTCATATGGCTTCCTCTCCAGTACACAGGCCTGTGGTTCTTTAAGCCCCCTTCATTATAAGGACTGATCTAGGTCTAGTTCTACTAGTGTCAAAAGCCTGCCTTGCTACTTTGAGGTACCTAGACCAATTTTTGTGTCAGAAAATAAAATCAAGCAGGTTACCATATATCCACACATACAATGCACGGATTAGCTTTTAAAAAGGCAACTGGCTCGGTAGCAGAGCAGTTGTACATCCAAGCAAGGAACAGGAGCAGTGCATGCAATGGCAGCATTCCCTCTCACTGCTCACCGCCTCTGCACAGAGCAGCCTTGGCTTCCAGCGGGCTCCCTGTCCCCGATCCCCTGGCCAGCTCTTCTTGTTCTCTCGGCTTCTGCTCCCCATTTTATGCAAAAATGCTGTGGGGGTGGGCAACCTGAGAGAACGGAGTACACACTGACTCATTATAAAATACCAGTACTTTTTAACATTGGAGTTATTTGAGATCCACATCCAGATGAAAATATAGGAAATACTTTCTTTGGACTTTCTGCAAAATACCGGACCATAGAAACTCCTAAGTTTCACTCGGCAGCAAGTAGGGGTTTGGTTTTGGTTTGGGGTGGGTTTGTTTGTTTGTTATTTTTTTTGTTTGTTTGTTTTTTTAATCTGTAGCTGCCCTACTAACACTTCTAAGCTACCTGCATTTCTCTCTCTCCCACCACTCTCTCTTGCTTCTCTTCTTTCTTTGTGCCAGGCAGCTGTTTATACTGTATATGTAACCAAACAAGTAGCAGAGGTTTACAGGGTTCACACATAGGACCCAGATTCCCCCAAAATATGGGAGACATTTGGTGCAGTACTTCTGCTGAGAAAAAAAAAAAAAAGAAAAAAACAACCAACCAACCAACAAAAACTCACAAACCCACAGCACCAACAAGAAACAAAACCCCACCACTTTTCCTGTAGAAGCTGGTGCCCTAGCATCACGACACTGGGCTGCTACTGCTGCACAATGAGAGGCTGCAGGTAGGGAGGGGATGCAGTACAGCCTTGCTTGCTGCTGTACCTTCACTCAACATCAAGGGATCATAGAATCACAGAATAATTTCAGTTGGAAGAGACCCCCAGGATCATCAAGTCCAACTATAACCTAACCTCTCTCTAGCACTGAATCATGTCCCTAAGAACCTCATCTAAGGGAGTCTATACACCTAAAGCGACGCTCTCTGCTTTATCTGACAGCAGCTTGCTTCTTTTGGGGAGTATACAGGGTCCTAAAGTCAGGCCTTCATGCAAGAAAACAAAACAAAACAACAACAATAAAAAAGAGACAAAACAAAAACAACCACCAGACAGAGAGATGAAACCATTCTGAAAATAAAGTGGGTCTCCTGTCTGTGGCAATGATTTCTCCTTCCACACTAGGAACTAATACAGCTTCACCCTACAGCCTGGCCTCTCATACTCTGCAAGGATGAGGTTTTGCATCCAGTAAGCAAAGCTGCAGGGCAGCTTCTCCAGCCTTGCACAGAACTGAAATATCCTTTTCAAAATGAAAATACTGGGAAGCCTGGAAAAGTAAATATTGTAGGGTTACTTCCACACATCAATATTGTTATTGAACCCTGAAATTCAGGAAAATTTAAACACTCAAATTCCAAATTAATTTTACTACAGTAATAAGTTCCATTGATTTGGTGCAGTAAAGATAAATATACACAAATTCCCATAACTGGCCACATTTCTCTGCAATGTCAAAACATCTTTAACCAAACTTTCCATGAAAAACTCATTTTCAAAGGAAAAAAATAATTCAGCAAATTGGAAAAAAAAAAATTGAAGTATGATGATACACAGATTAGTAAATTAATATACAATTAGAAAATTAATATTTTGAAAAGTTCAGTGCAAGTTCACAAAAGGCTATCCAACTATGTATGGGTATTTTGATTGACTTTAAAAGCATAATCACTATTCTTAATTGTGTCCATATAAATTGATTTCCATATCACTTAACAGACAATAATGTCATGCTAAAATTTAAAGCTAGAATATTCCTGCAACTGTTCAGCATTTACCCTGTGCATAAATTTTAACATGGTTTGAGCTCTTACATATTAACTTGACACCTCTATTCTTCCAGACTTCACAAAAAGAGTAAAGAATTTATAATGGTAAAAACTACCTAACTCTGTATAAAGTAACACTGTGCTGTAGCATTGCTGCTCTGTCCCAGAAATAATGGAAGAATTTATCTGGTTTCAAGGCTAAGATGAAAAATACTTTGTTAAAATGGAAGAGTAAAAATAAAAATTAAATGCATGTAGCCTTAAAAAGAATCCAAAGACTTTATCCTTTCTCTATCACATTAGCTTGTGGAGATTTTGAGCTCCTTTTCAAATAATGATCAGGAGGGACTCACATAAAGGTTGATTCCTGCAACTGATTTAGACACAGCCTTGAAAATCAGAAAGAAAGAAAGACAGTTTCTCTGTCACGACTCTCGTTCCTCTATCACACCAAGTTACTACACACTGATCAAAGAGCACTGGTTTCCCTGAAAGCAATTTTCTACTAGGTTCATGTATTCACTGCTTGGAAAGCAGGAAAACAGTGTTTACTTGGTGGTAACATATATTGTTCTAAACTTGGAAAGATGCTCAAGTTCATGCAGCAGTTTTTTCAGTATTTACTCCTGGGTAAATAGTAAAGCACTTTTCTTTAATTACCCAACGCCCCAAACACCTGAATTGCTTTATTTCTTTGGTGTTTTGAAGCCACTCAGAAATGTGGCTTTGCTCCTGCAGTGCCTGGGCCACTCAGAGCACATCTGCATTGTAAATCTGAGCCACGAAAAAATAACTCCCCATGACAGAGCCACCCAGCATAGCCCAGCACCATCCAGAAATCCTGTCTGCTGTCTCAAGTTGGCAGAGCAATTACTGTGGACAGTGTGCTGTGGGTATCTAGCACTTTTGTGGTGCAAACCCCCCCAGTGCAGGACTTCCCTACAGAGGCTGCAACCCAAGACCCACTTCTTTACTCCACAGCATTATTGTCTTAGATCTAGGGACTCTGGTTTTGAAGTCAATATTTGCCAGAAACTCACCCTGGGCTTTTTGTGCTTATGCTCTGTGCTGGTTTGACTGAAAATCAGTTAATTTTCTTAGTGCAGTTAGAAACCGTTCTTTTCCATAGCTGGCATAGTCATTATACGGACTTAGTTTGAGAACAAGAGATAACACCCCAGCACAGAATTAATGTTTTCAATTGCTCTGGTCTGAGAGCCAAGGACACTCTGAGCACCCTGCCCACACATGTGAGGCATCGAGAATGGGGGCACAAATGGGGCAGAGCTTGACTGACATCCAGACTGATCAATAAGAGTATTGCACCCCATTAATGTCATGCTTCATATTTAAGGAGAGTCAGGAGCTTCTGGTCTTGAAGTTCACAGGGAATTGCCTTCAGTATCTTTTATATATATGTATATGTATATATATATATATATATATATATATATATTTACTAGTAGTATGTTAGTATTTTGTTATTTTATTAAACTGAGTTTATCTCAGTTCAAGTTTCTCCCTTCCTTTTCGATTCTCTCCCCTGTTGGAGGGTGGAGGGGGGGGTGAGTGAGCGGTGATCATGGTATTGCTAGCTTGGGTTAAACCATGACGTGCTCTTAACACTCGCACTTCAAGATCGGGTGGGATAATCCTGTCTTTAGTTCTGTCAAATGCCAACTCTCTGTTAAAACTGCTCCTTGCCAGCAATGGGAAGGAATGGGAGTCAGTGACCTGCTACTTGCTATTCACTCCATGATGTGTTTTTAATCATATTTCTGTATGCCCATTCAAGTGGCTCTTTATTCCTCCTTTGATTTAACTCCTCTCACTTTGTCTTCCTGTCTTCCCATCTACCAAGTTCTTCCTTTCTCCTTCCTTCTGCCTGGCCTTCCCCTTTGTTCATCTCTTTGTTTTCCCTTCCACCCTGAGTCTTTTGTTTTTCACCTCCCTCATTCCTTCACTGTGGCTTAGTTCCTCTGTGCATAATTTTTCACCTGCAACTACCACCACCAAATCTGCTGGTTAACACATACCTCTGCTTTGCTGATGTCCAAGTTCTTCTACCTAAAGTTTTCTCTCTTCTCATCTCTTCCACTCCCAGCACAATCAGATTTCGAGTTTTCAGGCTGCACATAAATAAAGGTTGCAGACCCTCCAGGAACAAAGGGAACAAAGGTCCCTAACTGCAGAAAAAGCATTTCTTTATTGCACTACATTTCTTATCATTACTCTCATATTTGTTAGAACAGAATTCTGTCTGAAACTCACAGGCAGATCTTCTTTTGTTTGTACAACTTCCTAAATTACTAAGGCTTAAGAATTCATCCCACTTTAATTTTTCTACTTAAACTGTTAATGATGAAACCTGACTGAATGAGTGTAAGTATTTGTGTTCCCTTAGCACTTACAATTATACTGGCAACCACAACTGTAATTTTCTAAGCAACGGTTTCCATTTGTGGTATAATATTTGGTGAAGCTTGATGGCTCAATAACCCGGTAGGTAAGTAATTTTCATCACTGAGTTAACAGAGTGAATTCAGTGTGAATAGAAAGCAAACTCTATGTTCACCACATGAATGTACAGCAGCAAAACCAGAAGAGACCAGCAACTTAAGAGAAAGAGTAAGCATTTTTATCAAAGATGATAAATGTAATTTTGAAGCATCTCCTTAACCCCTGTTGGTTCAAACGCTGTTTGGAACAAAAATTTATTAATGTTGACGGGAGGGGAAGAGGTGCCTACATGCTACTTGTTCTGATGGTAAAACAGACTTCAGTTTCTGGTGCCATCAAATGGGTAATTTTTAAACAGCACTGCATTCATTTAAAGCAAACATCTACTGTATATAAAATAGATACAGCAATATTTTCTACACCGTGCAAGAAAGTCAATTCTCAGCAGGGAGGATGGTAAACACTGTGTAGCACACTAGTGAAATGAGAAGTTTAGTTTTTGTTGGCTAGAATTACTTTTTCTCTCAGAGAGAACGTTACGGGAGAGCAACGTATTCATTAGGGTTTTTTTTTTTTTTACACATACACATGTTTGTATAGAAGAAAATTTATGACCTAATTAACTAAAATAGTACAGGTGCTGGAGTGGGACAGAGATAGGAAAGTAGAGGGTTACTGCCTAGTGCAGCACAAGCACACCCTTCCTGCAGCAGGGGCTGTGTGCTGGTTTGAGATGTCCTTTATGGGCCCTCCTGGGCCATCAACAACCCCCCTGGGATGCATAAGCCCAACTCTGCCCACTCCTGTCTTTCTTCTGAAAGCTGACTCTGGACCGCAGGCTGCCATGCAGACCTCGCACACATCATAAAACATCTTCCCACAGGTACAAACTATATCCAGTCTCAAAGTGTCCTGCAACTTGCCTACCTCTATAATGCTTGTGATCACCTCACTGGAGCAGGCAGGTAGACAGAGCAGGTTATAGTCTGAACCTACAGACTGCCCACCACTTGTTTTCCTCCTCTACTGGGAAGCCATTCAGTGACCACACAATATGTAAGCACAGTCTCTCTCCCCTGCACTGCCATAACTTCTCTGCTGGAAGAAGTAAAAATAAAATCTATCTATGGGAAGAATTACGCATGTCAGAGTGAAATAAAAATTGTTTCCCTGCTGCTTAAAAATATCTTCACGTATCAGCTGTTCCCAGTTCTGAAAGCACTAACGTAAAGGGATTAATTCTACACATTACCAGCAAAGAGGTTTTGGAAATACTCTTTTGTTGTCTGAAACAGTGCAGCTATTTTCTTATCGCATCCACTTGTTCACCTGGCACAGTGTAAGCACGTGGGAAAAAAAAAAAAAAGGCGTTTAATGTATAACCAATTAACAGAAAAGCATGTAAGCTTGCTGTATCGTTAGGACAAAATTATCTGAACATGGATAAGTAGCTGCAATGACACACTACACCATCATTTTCTGATTCAGCGTAAATGTTTATTGACTAAACAAGGATTACTATAATGTAATCTAATAAACATTAATGATCACTCATCTATGGAACTTGTTCTCTAAATTAATATACTGTAACACACACTAATGTGGCAGAATTATGTTGGGTTGAACTCATGTTTAACTAGCGCTTCTATCCCAAGGGATTACACACTTTCAATTGAAGACAAGTATATTTTTAAGACTGTGGTTTTTAATTAAATTAATCTGACAAGATACTGGACAAAGGGTTCATGTATTATGATAAAAAAGGGGTTTTAATTGTATAATTATTCACTGGGGATTCTGCTGGCTGGAATAAATTACGGCTTTTAAAATAAATTAATATTCTTTTCATATTTATGCAACACAGGCCAGTGTCTCCATTTCTTGTCTAGATGTAGCAATACCCACACTTCACATCACATCTCCCACCTCTGATCTACATGAAAATGAAATAGTACTATGAAGTACAGGAGGTGAGTTTCAAAAGCCATCTTATATGGCAAACATATAGTCCATGTTTAGATATAAATCTCAGTTCAAAATTGAGTTAAATGATGATAACAGCACCTATCATTCCACTGTTTCTCCATTTGCACTGGACTGTTTCTTAATCATTGCACTGAAGACACAGTTAGCTGTTGATTTGCCCAGAATAATTATTTCTCCATTAATTCACAAGTACTAAGGTTAAACTTCTTCCACCCAGACAATTCGTAAGTTATCATAACGTACTGTGTAAGGCAGGAAATTTAGTACCATGAAGCCTGGTAGCATTTTACTACCAGAGATCAACGCACCACGTCCACAGAGCTGACAAGGCTGCCTGGTAGGTGCTTCAGATGAGAACTCAGTCATTGATCTGCTTGTGCCGAGAGGTGCAGCAAGGCCCAGAACGGTTCACATGTTCAATACCATCAATATAATCAAGCAGCAACAACAGCTGCATCTCATCTAAACCTAAACCCAACTTCCATATTCAGTCCACCTCAAATTTCCCCTCTGTTCACATGAGCACATCACATCCTCAGAATCTTTAATTTCTAAAATCACATCCCACACTAGATCTCTATAGATGCTTTTGAGTTACAAGTGAACAAAAATTTGGAAAACTATTGTACATTTCAAGAGCTTCAGCTGTTTTCTTTACAATTGTAAAGACCATATCACAATGTTCCTTGTTTATCTTCCTACCAAAACTAAAACTCACCGGCAACACATTTCATTTTTGCTGGCTTTTATAAGTAAATTTTGTGATAGGTAATGTTTGTAAAGGAGCAAAAAGAATTCTTGTACGTGCAAAACTGTGGACTAAAATAATAAATTTGCCAGCCAAGACTATGGAGTAATGGGAACTAGAAGAAGAAATATAAATAGAAGAGAAAAATGGAGGAAAAGGCAGACCTTTCCATACTAAATGGTAAAGGCCAAGAAAAAAAAAAGACAAACCCCACACCCAACCCTAAAGTTAAAGTTTGAAATATGGTTAAAAAGCTTCCTGTCCTATGTTCACTATGCCCATGTCTTTTAGAACTGTGATTCTCTTACAGAACACTAGCTCCAAAAAGACTAGCTAATATCTGCATGAGAGGTGTCTTGTGTCATGGTTCAGTGATATATTAAGTGAGACTTTCAAGTTCCTGTCAGAAAAACTCAGAAAAACTGAGGTCACATGAAAGAAAGAAATGACACAACATAAATGATCTCCACAAATTCAAATCTGTTCAAACAGTTTTGGCAGGTTAACTTTTTTATCAGAAAGATTTATGTGGTATTAAGTATCTCTTGACCTCCTGAAACTGACATATACCAGGATTTATGCTTTTTTGCTGCCTCGATGTACTTTGACTAAATTGACAGAAATGGGACTGTGAATCACTGCATTAATTTTTATTGCTGTGTGATCTGCTTGCACGTATATTTGGTAATAATGATTTTGGAACCACTGTCCATTATAAAGCCTTCTACCCTGAAGACTTCATCACCTTATCCAAATGTATTTGTCTATACTCACGCATATTACAGAGCAGTTCTCAGGTAAAAGATTGTTGAACAAGAAGTGAAGCGGTAGCAGCAGCATCATGGCTGAAATGATGACTTATCATTATTAACTGCATTCTGCTATCAGACCCTTTCCATACCTTAACAAAAGTCAACTGCAAAAGAAATCCTGCCAATTCCCTGCTGTCATGTAAAATTACTTGCTGTCATTGCACCTGGTTTATTACTTTTCTCTCTTTAACTGCACCCTCAAACAGGCATAAATTTTCATCTTAGGAAAGAATCAAAATTTCTAACATCTGAAAAATAATAAATCCTATTTCCCACCTAAGAAATCTAACACTGGTAACATATCACAGGAATGATGCATATTAGCCCATTAATCTCCATGAAACACTACTAGAAGTCTCTTCAGGTACTTAACAACACTGGTATGCAGATCTTTTTGAACTTTCAAACATACGTATGCTAATTGCTACACAAATCTAAAAATATGACTGCATCCATTGTATACACACTTACTTCAACCTATGCTAACATCTAACAAGACCACATTGTTTATTCATGACTCTTCTCTGTCACTACATCAAAAAAATGGAAAACATACGGAAATTTTATATTACTTACATGTTGAAGTAGTCTTTGCTGGTGTTAAAGGCTGAAGTACTACTACAACAGCAGCAACACAAAGGTTTGAATTTAAGCAAAGCACAGAGGGCAACATAATGGTTTTATTAAGCCAAAGAATGAAGCAAGGTTAAAATAAACACTCATAGGTTTTCAGGCACTCAAGCCATTCAGGTAACCTGAAAGAGAAGCTTGTTCATACAGCAACTTATCATATTATGCATCTTCCAACAATATTCCCTTTGATATGTTTAATAAATATTTAATAAGCAGCATATAAACATAAGAGTGAAGAGTCTGAGAAAAAAGCAAGGGAACAGGCTACCCATAAGTCAGCTGTGGAAAACAGCAAGGCCATATAGCAGAGGAGAGGAACATACAAATTATTCATTAATGCAATTATCAGAAATAATAAGGTTGTTATACAAGGCTCTTCCCCTCTAACTGCCATAAATTTAGCCTTTTAAATAAATACCTAGTTTTTCTTGAACAACATTTATACTCATTCCGAAGATGTAAATGCCCAGCTTACCTCACCAGAAATTCTACATAACACACTTGTTTTACTAATGTGATTGGCAAGAAAAACTTTATTTTAGACTGATATATTTTTGTGGTGTCTTTGTCTTAGTTGTTGGCCATAATCAATAAATGCCATATGAAACAACTGGAATGACTATTACTAAATGAGGTTTGTGGTTGTTTGTTTCTTTGTTTTTTTTTTTTGTTAAGTAACTTAGATGCCAAACCCTGAAAATAATCCAGGTCCAGGATGAAGGGCCGTTCTCTCAGAGGGTCAATTAAAATTATACATCACTCACCCACACAAAAAAACCCCAAAACAACAGGAATAAACAAACACACACACATACACACACAAAAACAAACAACAAAAAAAACCCCACACAAATAAAAAACACACACACACACATAACCAAACACACAACACCCAAACTAAAACAAACAAACCTCACAACCTTGCACATTGCTTACCAGATTAGTTTTTAGGAACAGTGACACATTCAAGCGTAAACTCAGAGAATCCCACCAATGCAACAAAGCATTTGACAACATATTCTGCCTCCTTCCAAACATGGATTTTTATCCTTTTCTTCAATTCTGTTTACATATTAAGAACAAACACTTGCCATGCCTCAGAGTAAATAGGTGTATAGCCCTATTAGGCCCAGGGTAAGGAAAACATTTTGGACAGTCATAAAGCACCAGCTCACATATACACTCAACAGAAGTCCAGCTAAAACGAATTATGTGCTCACGGTTTACATGAATCAACGCCTCAAAGAAGTATTACCTGTTTGATTAATCGGGAGGCAGTTCTGTCACTCCTCACGTGATCAGATCTTGCCACTCTTAGTTCACGCTGAGATGTACTTTGCTTCAAGATACTTTCACAAGTACTAGGATTACAATGAAATTCGGTTTCCCTCTCCCTGACTACAGCTGCTACAACCAAAACCTCCTTGTACCCCATCCTGTGCTCATCTGGTAGATACTTGGTGAAAACAGACAGGACTCTTCGAGGAGAAGCGTACTATTCCATGTCAGTAACCATATTGCAGCAGAGCTCCTTATGAGCTTCTGTTGAAAAGTGTCATTTGAGAGTAAAGTACTACAACTTTTTCATCCAGTCTTTGGTACAGGACTTGCAATGATTCCCCCCTGTCAGGCTTCTGTAGGCTTTCATGAGGCTTCTCAAACATTAATGTAATTTTTTTCTTGTCATCTGACTTAAAAATCCTCCGAAAAAAATGCTTTAAGTAACTTACTGCAAGGGCAGATAAGGATCATTTGGCTCTAGAGCCAATTCATTCACACTTTTTGTCTGCTGGGAAAGAAAGAAGAGAGAGGAAATAAAAGAGACTGAAAGGTGAATTTATAATAATGCCATTTACAATAATTGGGTCCTACTAGGTTTATAGCTGGAACAAGAGGCTATTTTAATCATTCAAAGGCATCTTACAATTAAAATGGCATTTCTGTCAAAAAACTTTTGCCTTCTGTTAGTACAATTAAGAGCAAAGATAACTACAAGAAATTAAGGATAAGATTCTTCCACGGTTTACAATTTATTCCTTTTAGTTGGTACTTTTAATGGTTCCTAGTTAATACCATTCTATACTTGGATATCCTCACAGGTTTTTCAGTAAATGGCCAGTTTCCTTTCATGGGTCTTTTGCAAAAGGGAGAGAAGCCTTTTTTAAGTGATATAAAAATAAGGGATGAAAAAAGTTACCAGGTTGCCAGAGGAAATATGAAATGCAATATGTGAATCTAATTACAATTAATTACTTTAAAATTACTAGCTTTCATTGTTACTCTTCTTTCCATTTTAACCACAGCAGATCATTAAATATTTATATGTGGGATGTCACTAGGTCACAGTAAACAATCAGTGAGACCACCATACCCAGAACTAAACTCAATACTCGTAAGAGACCTATAATATCACTTGCATTTGTATAACACAAATACACAGTAATACAAGCTCTGCTTGCAAAGACAGCTGTTGAATCAAGCACAAAAAATATTTTTCCTTTTCATTTTTCCTGCAGCACTTTCCCTTGCAAGTCTTAATAACATCTTTTACCCTCACTTGTAGACTTCCGACTGCAAAGATAAGGTTACAACTGCAAGTTTGTCAAGTCTGCTTAATCTTCTGTCAAGTAAAACGGTATGTATAACAAGTCCAGATGCAAAGACAAAGCTGCAAACACAACCAAACGTTACTCTGCTACCTGAACACTGTCACAAAATAATTTTCCTACCATTAGGCAAAAATCAAAAAAAATATTGCCAAATAAACAAGACACAGCGGACATAACAGAGCAGGGAAAATGATACTCAGCCTTCAGGCACTGGTTACTTCTGGCCTCTGAGTTTAACATGAAATCTCATGTACTGGTTTAACAGCATTCTTGCATACACAAAATAGGGTTCTATGCCCAAGAAAACCCCCATAACTCACACTGACCTTGACTGAGTTGGGATAAGATCCCACTTCTGTGCTGTCAGATATTTTCCTCCCAAGCACAGGATCATTGTTTATATTAAAAACTCTCTTCTGAGGAGTTCAAGCATTACCCATCTTCTGTGGCAAGTCACCCCCACAGGACCCAGCTTCAGCAGGGGACTCCCCAGCTTCCCACCATGAACAGAACCCCAGTTAACATTCAACAAGTAGGTTGAAGCTGCCAGTTCTAAACTTCTAAAACACTGGGTGCAAACACCATAAACCTAAACCAAAAGAATATTTTTCAGAAAAGTGACCTTTTCATTCCTGTTTCATTACAATAAGCACTATATCCATGCAAGAGAGTGTGGTTATATCAAACTGAGATTTAAAACTAGATTTACCATGGTTTCCATGCTACCACTTACTGAAGTTAAATATAAATGAGCTGCTGGGAGCATCAGTATTCTCTGAAGCTAGAGATAAGCCCTTAGCGCACAGGCTTTTTTAAAGTCAGCTTTGTAGGGAACACTCCAAACTTTCGAATTTCAGCCTCAAACTTAAGTTACAAGCAAAGGGCTTCTTAAGATTAGGACAGCTTCCATGCTTTCATTAGTAACGTTTACCACAAGAGAAGGGAGAGTGCTATTTAGAGAAAAAAAAAAAAGCCCATAAAACTCTACTTTTTAAATCGTTTCCATTTATTTACATGTTTTGTATGAGTGAACACATGAAAGATTATTTATATAGCAAATAAAATTATTTGTGGTGTTTTTTTTTTTTCTGCCTCACATGGTAGATTAAAATACTGAGTGCTAATAATAAAGATGGATATGAAAAGTCACACACAGAATCAAACAATGTTAGGGATTGGAATGGACCTCAAAAGATCATCTAGTCAAATTGCGCTGCCGGAGCAGGAACACTTAGATGAGGCTACACAGGAATGTGTCCAGGTAGGTTTTGAGTGTCTCCAGAGAAGGAGATTCCACAGACCCTCTGGGCAGCCTATTCCAGTGCTCTGGCACCCTCACCATGAAGAAGTTTCTCCTCAAATTTAAATGGAACCTCCTGTGTTCCAGTTTATACCCATTGCCCCATCACTGGTTGTCACTGAGAAGAGCCTGGTTCCATCCTGCTGACACTCACCCTTTATATATTTATAACCATTAACAAGGTCGCCCCTCAGTCTCCTCCAAGCTAAAGAGACCCAGCTCCCTCAGCCTTTCCTCATAAGGGAGATGCTCCACTCCCTTTATCATCTTTGTTGCGCTGGACTCCCTCCAGCAGTTCCCTGTCCTTCTGGAACTGAGAGGCCCAGAACTGGACACAATATTCCAGATGTGGTCTCACCAGGGCAGAGTAGAGGGGAAGGAGAACCTCTCTCCACCTACTAACTAACCCCCTTATAATACACTCGAGGATGCCATTGGCTTTCCGGGCCACAAGGGCACAGTGCTGGCTCATGGTCATCCTGCTGTCCACCAGGACCCCCAGGTCCCTTTCCCCTACGCTGCTCTCTAATAGGTCATTCCCCAACTTATACTGGAACCTGGAGTTGTTCCTGCCCAGATGCAAGACTCTACATTTGCCCTTGTTATATTTCAAATTTTTCCCCGCCCAACTCTCCAGCCTGTCCAGGTCTCGCTGGATGGCGGCACAGCCTTCTGGCGTGTCAGCCACTCCTCCCAGCTTGGTGTCATCAGCAAACTTGCTGACAGTGCACTCTAGTCCCTCATCCAAGGCCTATTTCCTTGTGAACAACCATATCACGTTTTTCTGCATCCCTTTTTGCACCTGCCACATGTTTCTCATCAGCACAAGCCTGCAATGGCCAGCAAAATGCCCATTGAGGACTACCATGAGGGCATGCGAATGCCTGAGAACTCTGAAAGAAGTTTACAATTTAGTTTAAATATTTTATTTCATTTTAAAGTGTCTATCTAGAGAAACTCAGTATACATTGTAACTCATTATGTTATCTTCATCGCACTATGGTGTCACCATATGTCACAGAACGTCACTGTATGTCACAGAACAACTAATTCCTGGTGAAAGTTCTTCCTGAAGCTCAGATGTTCAGCTGTATCACCATGATCCTGTAGCACCATGCCAAAGGCAGCATATTCCCTGATGGTTGTGGGAGACATAAAGAAGCCCAAAGTTTTCAGCTGACCTACTTGCAAAGGTAGAAAAACCTAGTGAAATACAAGTCCTGCACAGCACACATCAGTTACAGTCTTGCTAACAATTTTAAGTTAGAAGAATTATTCCCAGAATATATTAATGTAAAGAAGTATAAAAGAGACTTTTAGAGTGAACAAATCAAAGAAAAAGCCCCTAAGGCAGACATTGCTGAAAGGCAATGAAGTTACACTACTGGGGATTTTCTTTACTATGGTCAGCACTGGGATCATAGTCTAGCTGGTATCACCTGAAACTTCTGAGACCCTATTTTCAGTTCTTCTTTGTGGTCTGAAATTTTCCAACCTCAAAAGAAGCATGAGAGTAAGATGGGAGTTGAGGAAGGGTTACTGAAAAGGCTAAGTGAAAGAAATGGGATTTGAACAAGATAAAGAGAGAGGAGATGAGATAAGAGAGAAGTTGAATGAGTCCCAACTGGGGATAATAAGCAGAAAATCTGTGCCCACTAATGTAGCTTGAAATGAAACTCAAGATTGTTCTGTCTCACCATTTTTTTCCTATCATCACATCAGCTGTTACATCCTCTTACATTGCTTGGCCTCAGAAATAGCAAACTACAATTGCTATCAGCTATTCCATCACATGGAGACTCAGAAGTCCATACAGCTAACCTTGAGATTCAGCCTTGATGATGACCTACACTGGTGTCAATACGATCCTACAATAAAATAACCATGTTTTTTAACAATTAAAAGTTTATATATGGATATAAAGTTACAGAGCTTGTTACAGGAATTTCAATGCGCTCCCTAAGCTTGGCACACAAGCCTTCAGGAGTGCCAGAGATGAGTTTGCCTCAACAATGTGATTATAGGTCTCTACACACATGTGCAAAGACTTATTTTTAATTACAGGCTCAGAACAGTATTTTTTCTTTCCATGTAATTCTTTCTTTGCCTTCTGCACGGGATAACGTGATCTGAAGATTAATTTCTAATGAAAAGATTATTGTCTTTCCTTCTCGTTAAGTAATGCAGATGCAGTCACAGAGGCAAGGCTTGCACGCAAGAAAATGGATAGGGGATAGTCTCAGAGCTAACATGGATGATCTGGAATCCACTTTTGCCTCTGCCAGTGACTTCCAGTGAGAAACTTTGCAAGTCATTAAACAAAACTTTTCTCTTAGATGGTTTGAAGACTACCTATGAGTTTGCCAAGAGACATGTAAATAATATAAACAGGGCAGTTCCCTCAGGATAACTGATCCTAGCTTGCTCCCCCGACTGACAGATCTGCCATGCTCCCTGAATGGTGAAAACAGAAATATAATCCCTACTTTTGGAACAGTTTAAAATAATGAAAAAATAGCTTAAAGGAATTACCTACATATAGTTGGGTTTCCCTGAAACCATTTGTGTATGTATAGATGCTTTGCTCTCCAAAGAACTAAGAATGTGGAGACTAGCCTGACATATAGAATAGGCTTGACAATAAAAGCAAACTGAATATAGCTACACACCTACAGAAAAACCCAAATAACATTGGAACTCAGTGCTGAGTGCCTGGCATTGGACACAGTCCCTGATTCCCAGAAGCACCTGTAGCCCCAGATGTAATAAATGTCAGCACTCACAAGATTCAAAATTTCTTACAAATGCATGGTTTGACCCATCATATCCCATATTTGATTAGAGGATTGTTATTTCTTACGTGTTCGTCAGCTCATGCTACTTATTCCCCATCTGCAGCCACTGTCTGCACATGTCGTGAAAATTACTGTCATCATAGATCAAAGCTCACGCTTCCAAAAGACAGAGTGAGCATGAGGAGGAAAAAAAACCAACTCTCAAAGAATATGGATTGCATCAACATCATATAAAGTGAATTCAGTAACAAAGGATGAAGGCTTCAGTAAGTGTGAACAAAGTAAGCCTTCTACTACAAGCAAAGAAGAAATAATGATTTCTTCTTTATTTTTTCTTCCTTCAAATATTCTTGTTGCTTAAACCAGATATTACAAGTCAATGACTGTATTTAGTTCTCTTTTTAAATTGCCTTATATTTCATAACAAGAGAGCTTATTTTAGTTAGGGTTAAGGAAAATTTGATGGTTCAACTAAGCCACTCTTTAGTATACTGGTAATACTAACTGCCAGCCCCTCATTTGATGCAAAGAAAGCTTTTTTGATAATTGTCTCCTTGAAAAGGCACCAACTGAGTTATCAGTTTTTAAGCTGTCAGGCTTGAGCAGTGTATACCTAAAACACAATTTGCGCCTTATTACAGTAATATCCAGCAGTGTTGCTAAAATAAAGGTCTTTGGCAATACTTTTACATTTACTCTGCACTTTCATTCCTTTTCAGTCTTCGACATTGCTGATTTAAACTTTACCATCATCAGTACTTTTACTCACATTCTAAAGATTTGTTTTGTTGTTCGCCTCAACACACACTTTTTTTTTGGGGGGGGGAGGAGAAGGGGAGGAAGTGGTGTCAATTAAAACCAGTGGGTGATGATGGTGTGGAGGCTGGGAATAAATCTGAAAGCATTCCCGAGCAGCTACCTGCCTAGACCCCTTATTCCACCTCTCAGAGAGGCATCCTACATCCCTAGTCACAGCAACATCTTGGACCGTGGTTTATATGGTATAGGGGAGGAGAACCCTTATCTTAGTCTGTTAAGTCTTATTAAAAATAATTGAAACGTTTGTAAGTTTAAAAATGCAAATTATAGTTTCAGTAACACAATGACTATTAAACGACTGTTCTGTTGTATCTGAATTTCAAAATTAAACCAATCCAGCCAGCATGGCATAAACACTTACGGCTATACTGCACACAAACACTTTATACCAAGGACTGTTTTGACTTTGAACAATTTATCTGAAAAAACACCTGTTAAAACCAATAAAAACCAATACCCATGTAGGATATAGACTACTCAGCTTAGTCACACAATGACTTCATGGCTCTATTCATACTCTTAAAAAAAAAAAAGCTTAAGATTTCATGGGGAGTACAAAAAGTACTGTTTACAGATTTCCTCAGCAGTACTATTATGAAACATTTACCCAGTCCAGAACTTCAAAAATACAGTTTACATCTCTCCATGTTTATTTATTTTTTCAATTCCTGCTCTAACAATGAAGAAAACCACACAGGGAATTTAGGTTCGTTTCACTTCCTAAAGTTAGTTCCACCTACATTTACTCCATATTTTTGTCTGATGACAATGGAATTAGCGACTTGTGTAAAAGCAGCTTCAAAAAATAAATTATTTGGTTACAAAAACATCACTGCCTGACTTAGATCTATTCAGAGACCTCACAACAAACTGCTAGATTTGAGGCTAACACGGCTACCTCTTTTAGGCAGCTTACCAAACGCTATAACACACCAGTGGCAAAAATCACACTTACATGCCAAAATACCACCCTAAAGCAGGGGTCACTCCTTCTTGGAAGAGGCTTTGGTGTCAGAAGCAAGGCTCCTACTTTCAGCAGCCCTGACTACTGCTCTATGAGGAGCTTTACTCCTGCATCCAGCCACCTAGGCTGGACTTGCAGAAGTAAAAGACCAGATGAAATGAAGTTCAGCAATCATTCAGCTCAGAGATTGAGTCATAGGCCAATAGCTCATTTGTGTTAAAGAGAAAAAAAAATGCTCAAACCCCAGCAAAGCCATCAATACATCATACAGCACCGAGGACAGGAAACTCCCAGCTGTACACTCAGTTACCCTTGTGGGAATGGGCCTTTCCCTTGCATGTCAGGGGAGCTGCTTACCTGCTGTGCAAGTGTGGGATGAGAGGCTAAGCTTCTTTTGTCTGCCCTAAAGGGTTTCAGCCTTTTGGTGGATGACTTCTTGGAAGGGGGGACTGGATGGGAGGAATTGCAGGAATGCTAATGGCAAAGAACGAGAGGAACCGGTTCCAATCTGTAGTCCCAGCCTACCACGGTCCCACTAGGAGTCAAATCGGCCTTAACTAAACGTGGTGCCACCTTCTGCCTGGAAAACTTACTGCAAAATAACAAGGTCATCACTCAGACATTGGGCAAGGTCAGAACAAAAGTTTCATATACAACATGAATTCAGCTCCTTATGCACATGCACACCAATACAGATTTTAGCTACATGCCAAAAAATATGATGCAACACACATAGAAAGAATGCTGAAAAATGAACAAAGAATATAGCTGTACCTACTATAAGGGGGGGTGACAAGGAATTAATTTTCAAAGGACTGGTAACAAAGAAAATTAAAGAGAACCCCATATCACAACATATCAATATATAACTAGAGATGTTATTTAAGAGATGTTTTATGGCTTATAGTACTGAACCTCAAACACATAATGTTTACCGTAATCTTTACCCTGGACACAGAAAAGCGTTTCTTGTGATGTTTCACACTGACACAAGCTTCACTTCTGCAATAGGACTCACAGGCAGAAACTTTTTGTCCTACGAAGTTCTCCCACAAAGTCAGTGGGGATGACCACAAGAACACAAATTCACCTACCAACCATCAAGCCCAGCGAACTATTTCACATATTCTTTATGTAAAGAAGCCTATTCAGTTGAGTAATATTCTTGTGCAAATAATCACTAGACAGTTCTCAGACTAAAGTGTAAGCACCAGTGTAAACCAAGAGCCTCATATAATACCTATTACAGTATAAACTTGTGTCTTGTTATGACCTTTGAATCT
This sequence comes from Patagioenas fasciata, assembly GCF_037038585.1. Classification (NCBI taxonomy): domain Eukaryota; kingdom Metazoa; phylum Chordata; class Aves; order Columbiformes; family Columbidae; genus Patagioenas; species Patagioenas fasciata. The sequence goes on along the minus strand of NC_092520.1, from coordinate 142,277,935 downwards.
TATTAGCGTGAGAAACAATAAAAATTAAAACATTCCACGGAAAGCACACACTAAAAGCCTGCCTACTCGGGCACCTTCTGTGGGGTGAGCCTGGTACAGCCACTACCTGATGGGCAAAACGGGGAGGCGGGAAGGGGAGGTGTGCAAATCGCAGACCAAACAACTCGTGGCTTTGCCTTTAGGGCACCTTTCACCCAAAGGGCAGCACAACAGGTTGTTACAACAAGAAGCACAAGAACACTTGGTTTGACATAGAATCATAGAATCATTTGGGTTGGAAGAGACCCTCAAGATCAAGTCCAACCATTAACCTAACTCTAGCACTAAACCATGTCCCTAAGAGCTTCATCTATACGTCTTTTAAACACCTCCAGGGATGGTGACCCCACCACTTCCCTGGGCAGGCTGTTTCACTGCCTGACAACCCTTTCCAGGAAGAATTTTTTTCCTAATGTCTAATCTGATCCTCCCCTGGTGCAACTTGAGGCCACTTCCTCTTGTCCTATCACTTGCTACTTGGGAGAAGAGACCAACACCCTCCATGCTACAACCTCCTTTCAGGTAGTTGTAGAAAGCGATAAGGTCTCCCCTCAGCCTCCTTTTCTCCAGGCTAAACAGCCCCATATACCCACATATACCTGTACACATCTCCCAGGCGCTCTCTGGAAGAGCCTCGGGGGTCCCTGCGAGGAGACCCGGGCCGCGCTGCCCAGCCACCCCTCAAATCCCTACCGACTGCGAGTTTCTCTCTTCCCTCCCAGGGCAGCTGATTTCACCTTCCCTCAGCGGGAGGAAACCGCTGCCGCCCCGGGCGAAACCACCGCAGTCCCCGAGGATATGGAGGCGGAGCGGGCCTCCGGGGACAGACAAGCCTGGGCCCCCTGCACTCCTCGGGGCGAGCAGCCGGGCCGGCCTCACGTACCTGGCGGCGGTGGGAACTCGCAGGTCCCACAGGTGCTTCTCCGGGCCGAGACTAGGCGGGCGGGCCGCGGCAGCGCCGCCCCGGGGCTGGTCTCACCTGCGGGCGTCCGGAGGAGGGGCGAGGCAGCGGGACGGGACACGGCGAGCGCCTCCCGCCCCTGGCAGGCAGCAGTGGGGGAAGGCGGGCGGCGGTGGGGTCGTGCTGTGGTCGCCCTCACCTCAGGCCCGGGGCGGGGCGGTGACGGCCCCCGCTGACCGAGATGGAGGCGGCGTGAGGGGCTCGAAGGGGCTCCGCGGGGGAGACGAAGCGGGGGTCTCGATATCTGCCCCGGGCTGGTGGGGCGGAGTGGTAGGAATTCGGTCCGCACAGGTGAACCAGGACTGAGGGGAGGCAGCTTTTACCAGGACTGCCGGCGGGTGTCAGAGGCGACGTCCGGCCCCAGCCTTTCGGTTTCGTTTCCCACAGGAGCGGGACAGAGGCAGCTCGGGTCCCGCAGGCCTGCTTGGTGACTGAAGCGGGGAGAAAAACCAGATGCAAAAGCAAGATGTGTCAATTAATCTCTTTTTATTGCCTCTTTATTGTTGGGGGTGGAGGGGGGAGGGGATGAATCACAGAACATTAGGGATTGGAAGGGACCTCAAAAGATCACCTAGTCCAATTCCCCTGCTGGAGCAGGAACACCTGGATGAGGTTACACAGGAAGGTGTCCAGGCAGGTCTTGAATGTCTCCAGAGAAGGAGACTCCACACCCCCCTGGGCAGCCTGTTCCAGGGCTCTGGCACCCTCACTGAGAAGAAGTTTCTTCTCAAATTTAAATGGAACCTCCTGTGTTCCAGTTTATACCCATTGCCCCTTGTCTTCTCACTGGTTGTCACCGAGAAGAGCCTGGCTCCATCCTCGTGGTACTCACCCTTTATATATTTATAAACATTAATGAGGTCACCCCTAAGTCTCCTCCAAGCTAAAGAGACCCAGCTCCCTCAGCCTTTCCTCATAAGGAAGATGCTCCACTCCCTTAATCATCTTTGTTGCCCTGCGCTGGGCTCTCTCCAGCAGTTCCATGTCCTTCTGGAACTGAGGGGCCCAGAACTGGACACAATATTCCAGATGCAGTCTCACCAGGGCAGAGTAGACGGGAAGGAGAACCTCTCTCCACCTACTAACCACCCTGCTTCTAATACACCCGAGGATGCCATTGGCTTTCCTGGTCACAAGGGCACAGTGCTGGTTCACGGTCATCCTGCTGTCCACCAGGACCCCCAGGTTCCTTTCCCCTACGCTGCTCTCTAATAGGTCATTCCCCAGCTTATACTGGAACCTGGGGTTGTTCCTGCCCATTAGTTAATAAGTTTTCAAGCTTCACCACCTGACTACAGCGGGGAGCAATGAATATAGTGACGAAGCACTCCAGGGGAGACCCACCCTTTGTAATTCATTTAAGTAATGTAGAGTAGCCAGACATTCGCTGCAAGGACCATGCGTGCTGGTGGGTTCTGTGCTGCAAGCATTCAGTGCCATTGCCCCTCTGCCCAGGAAGCAAACAGGCAATATCTGCCCAGTGTCATTTTCCAGTCTCTGCGACCTACATTTGTTCTTCTCACACACCTTTTTTACAAGCATGTGACATCAGTAGCTCCTGTAAGGTCTACTTGAGTGTCCCCATGCAGTTAGGAGAGGTCCAAAGTACCATCATCATCATCCTGACAAAAGACTCCAGGTTGATCTTTTGTCCCACAATTTCACCGGGATTGTTCTGTTTTCTTTATACTACCTCAAACTCATACTAGGAAATTGTCATTGCCAGTAGAGGAGCAGGAAGTAAGATGAGATAATCAATGCTAAGTTAAAAAAAAAAAAAAAAAGGCAAACCCACAATTAGAGGCACAAGGAAACTACCACACTAAGTCACAAGACAGAATCATAAAATCATTTCGGTTGGAAGAAACCCTCAGTGTAATTGAGTCCAACCATACCCTAACTGTAGCACTAAACCATGTCCCCAAGAACCTCATCTAAACACCGTTTAAATACCTCCAGGGGTGATGACTCCACCACTTCTCTGGGCAGCCTGACAATGCTTTCCATGAAGAATTTTTTCCTAATATCTAGTCTGAACCTCCTCTGGCACAACTTGAGGCCATTTCCTCTTGTCCTATCATTTGTTACCTGGGAGAAGAGACCAACCCCCTCCATGCTACAACCTCCTTTCAGGTAACTGTAGACAGCGATAAGGTTTCCCCTCAGCCTCCATTTCTCCAGGCTAAACAGCCCCAGTTCCCTCAGCCACCCCTCATCAGACTTGTGTTCCAGACCCCTCACCAGCTGGATGCTTCCACTGTGCTGGGAAAATCCTTCCAGCCTTGCCTCCCTCAGCCTCTGCTGGTGGCTACTGTCAGGAAGACGGTTATGGGACACAGGGTCTGACCCAGTGTGACTGCCCTTACTGCTCTGGCTGCATGGTACACCCCTTGCACTGCCCCTTCCAAACAAATCAGCCCACTGTGGATGCACTCCTGCTTCTGAGTGATTAGTTCATTCAGTATCTTTTCTTTCTTCTGTCCATCTGGAGAAGCCACCTCTTCACCCCATTTTACTAGAATTAACAGGCATTTCTGCTAAATGCACAAGTTTGTATTCCTACTATTAAATTGCATGTCATTTCTTTCTCCTGTGTGCAGACTCATCCAGTTCTTTCCATAGGGCATTCCAGTCCTTTTCTGTTGTAACAGCAGGTCTTGGGTTTATGTCATCGGCAAATTTCATTAGCACACTCATGGTTTTTGTGCCAAGGTCACTAATGAAATAAAACTAAGATTAGTTCTGAGACCAGTCCCTATGGAACTGCATTAGTAACCTCCTTCCATCTAGAGTTTCTCTTTCAGCACACGCTATTGTCCTTACTTTTCATTTCTTACATTCATTCACATCTCTCCATCTTAATTAATATTTTCTCGCATGGCATCCTTTCAAATGTTTTATTGAAGTCCAGATAGATTTGATCTACCATATCTTAATTGTTTGAGAAAATGATTTATCAGACAAAGATAGTGGCTTAGTCTGATATGTTACTTCTTTGGTGAAGTCCTGCTGCATTTTAACTAGTTTTTCATATACCTCCACATCTTTAATTAGTTTTTCCCTCAGCCTTTTTTCTAAAGCTTTGTGTACTAATAAGGTCAGATGAAAGAGCCTGCAGTTGCTTGGATCAGCCTGTTTTCTCAACAAGTACAAGGCCCCCACAAAATTTGGTAGGCTTTTCATTGTCTTTCCTGGGATGCTGTGACCACTAGGTCTGACCTGAAATTAAGGCACAGCATGCCTGTGATTGATTTTAGACTAACCCCTCAGGCTGAAAAAGCCAATTTTTTTATCTTTTTACTTTGAAGCCTGCTTCACAGGCTTCCTCCACAAAACCACGCATTCAGATTGCCTAGTTTCTGGATTTATTTACGGTCATGCCTTTGGGATTTTATGTACACAGCCTGAATGCTTGGGCGTTGCTTTGCATTTACCTCTTTTCCATTTCAAATACGTTTCTCTATAGATGTATTTTTATTGTATTAAAATTTTGTCTGCAACTCAAAAAGTTGAAGAACACGGCTTCTACTTTCCTCATTGTGAACATGTCCAGTCAATGGATTCAGAATAAACCTTATGATTTTGAAACAAAATAATTTTTCCCCTCTCTGATTGCAGCCAACTGCCACCTCAGATGTAGAAGTCAAGCTTATGGGTAAATGAAGTGTTAAGTTTGTCTTACAGAGCCCAGAGAGAGCTTTTTCTCTAGTGTCAGTTTGGTCTTAAAAGAGATCTTTTTCCATGGACTTTGCTGCTTTCTTAATTAGCTCACAATTGATACAAGACTCCAGGCTGCTTTCTTCCAGACAGTGAAGACCATGGTGAAGTCCTTTCTGAGAGAGGCATATAATTCCTCAGAGCAGTAGCAAAAATGGGAGGGAGGGCAGGCAAGTCCAGATTTTTGTCTGGACCGCCATACTTCCATAGCGTTCACCCGGCATGAAACTCTCCCCTTTTGTACCTAGTATGTCCTTTTGCATGTCTGAATAAATGGGTTATTTAGTGACATCTTTACATGGACCACAACCAACAGCAGTGACCTGAATTTGTAGAAAGAGGCTATCTAGAAATTTTGAAGACAAGACCTGCCAGTCACTGAGATCTTCTGAGTAGCAAAATTTAAATCAGAGCAGCGATGACCGTAAGGACTGCAGGATCGTTGCTGGAAGACTTTGGTGCTAATTCAGCTGTTCATCAGCTCCTGTTTGCAGAAGACCTGTGCAAGATGTGTGTCACTTGTGTTATTTTAACTGTGCTGGTAGATGATATTCTGTAGGTAGGGTCTAAAGCTAAGTGTAGCTATGTGACTTAGGTCGCAGAAAGCAAGGTTTACTGATAAAGTAGTGGAGTAACATCAGGCTGCAGATTTTTACTTGGTAGAAAATCACCTCTCTTTTCTCTCAGGATGCAATAGGTTTGCATGGTGGGTGTCTAAGATAAGACTCAGCGTTGAGGCCAGCTGACCATATGCAAACTGGAGGAAAGATCAACAGAAACAGCAAGGTTATGTTTTTGAGTAAGGCTGTGACATCTCACCAGGTTAAGCTCGATAAATCATGCAACATTTGTTTTTTTTTTTTTTTTTTTTTTGAAAGAGAGTACTATATAATAAACTGTATGCAATTTGACTCTATTGTGTGGGTATATTCTAGCCTTTCATTTCATATGAACAAGAACCAAATGTATGCTATTTGTCATCTCTAAACCTGTAATTTATATACAGGTTAACTTAAGGAACATAATTCACTATTGTTAAAATTTACTTTAGAGAAAGTTGCGAATGAGAGCCTTCTAATGCAAAATGACTTAATATGGGCACCGTGTCCTTTAGTATTAGAGTTATTTATGATGTATAATGTATCAGTTACCACAAAGAATGCAACATAAATACATAGATTCAGTGGAGCCTCCAGTATTCTTTCAGTGTGTCTGTAATTTCTAAAATGGCAGTGCGGCACTAGTGTATGGATAATAAAGCAAAAATATAATTTAAAAGGTGAGAAGAAATTCCTGTCATACAACTTAGAGCATAAAATAATGTATGTCAGTAAAAAATAATTGATTGTTTTCTGGTTTTGTTTCTTTAATTCTTTCCCCATTCATGCAACTTGTCAGAGCCTTTCATTGCTACAAAATAGAATTGAATGCTGAAGGAAAGCTGTGAATTGAAAGCAAGATTTAATGGCATGAAGAGTTGCTTGAATTTTGTTTTTCCTCTCTGTTTGCTTTCACACATGTTTATGAACTCACAGTTGGATTTCCTCAAACAGGAAATTCCACAGTAATTATCATTAGTGAGCTATGGTAATAACAGTCCTGCAAATCCACAGGCTCTTTTCAAAGTCATTCCCTTTTAAAGGAAATAAATGCTAATATGGGCCAAATCCTCCTTTGCTGGGTTAGTGTCACTGAATTTAGCAGCAAAACAATTTACTTTGGCAAATCATCCATATACTCATTCCAAACAAGCTTATTATGAGGAACAGAATAACCACAAGAGTGTGGTGTATGACCCAGGAGTACTACTGAAGCACTGCTATACAAATATAGTTGTTGCTTTAGTAGATAATGTAAACAAAAGGCAAAGTGAGCTTGGCTGGTAATTCCTGGAGGGCAGAGATAAGTAAGGATCAATGGAGAAAGATTACAGATATGGATTTTTCTGAGAAATACCTTCTGCAACCACAGACTTCAGAAAGAAGCACATTGGCCCCAAGCAGTGGTCCACCCAGCCAAGACCCCGTCTCTCAGTGAACACCAGATATGTCAAAATAGTCATAAACTTCCCAGTAGGAAGATATGATTAAATCTGTCCCTCATTAAGATTTTAATGGAATCCATGAGGGATCTGGTCTTCAGCCAAAGTGTGAACTTTAAATCCCTTTCTAAGTTTTGTAAGAACTTGTGAATAATCTCAAAACCAAGTTATTTTTTTCAGTTTTGTCCTTGTCCAGGAACCTGTTAATGAGTTTCTTTCTAACTCATCTTTAGCACCTATCTGAATTACACACACGGTGATGACACCGTATCCCACAGCATTCTCCTGCAGAAGCTGGCAGCTCATGGCCTGGGTGGGTGTACTCTGCAATGGATAAAGAACTGGCTGGATGGCCAGGCCCAAAGGGTTGTGGTGAACGCAACCACATCCAGTTGGCGGCCAATCACAAGTGCTGTTCCCCAGAGCTCACTAATGGGACCAGTTCTGTTTAATGTCTTCATCAATGATCTGGATGAGGGGATTGAGTGCACCCTCAGTGACTTTGCAGACAACAGCAAGTTGGGTGGGAGTGTTGATCTGCTTGAGGGTAGGAAGGTCATACAGAGGGATCTGGACTGGTTGGATCGTTGGGCTGAGGTTCAACAAGGCCAAGTGCCGGGTCCTGCACTTGGGTCCCAACAAACCCATGCAATGCTACAGGCTCAGGGAAGAGTGGCTGGAAAGTTGCCTGGACGAAAAGGATCTGGGCCACAAGCCAGCAGTGTGCCCAAGTAGCCAAATGCCCAATAGTGTCCTGGCTTGTGTCAAAAATAGTGTGGCCAGATGGACTAGGGAAGTGATCGCCCCCCTATACTCAGCGCCAGTGAGGCCCCACCTCAAATACTATGTTCGGTTTTGGCCGCCTCACTACAAGAAAGACATTGAGGTGCTGGAGAGAGTTCAGAGAAGGGCAACGAAGCTGGTGAGGGGTGGCTGAGGGAACTGGGGCTGTTCAGCCTGGAGAAAAGGAGTCTGAAGGGAGACCTTATTGCTGTCTACAACTACCTGAAAGGAGGTTGTAGCATGGAGGGGGTTGGTCTCTTCTCCCAGGTAACAAATGATAGGACAAGAGGAAATGGCCTCAAGGTCCACCAAGTGAGGTTTAGATTGGATATTAGGAAAAAATTGTACACAGAAAGGGTTATCAGGCATTGGAACAGGCTGCCCAGGGAAGTGGTGGACTCACCATCCTTGGAAGTATTTAAAAGCCATGTAGATGTGGTGTTTAAGGAAGTGGTTTAGTGGTGGACTTGCCAGTATCAGGTTTACAGTTGGACTCTATGATCTTAAAGGTCTTTTCCAACCTAAATTATTCTATTATTCTGTGACCTAAACTTGGCTTTCTGACATTCATTCATTCATCAGAATTTGTTCCCAAGTTATGGACAAGAAGAATCGGCTTGTTTCAGGCCATGAGCTGCTTAGAACTGCATTTCTTCCAAAGTTTTTCATGAAATTGCGTCAAGAGCTCCCTTTCAATAAGCACAAATTAGGACTGTGACTACAGTCTTTGTATAAGAAGACATTATTGTCATCAGAACAGAAATGAGAACAGAATTATTTCTTCCCAAATCAGTTTCCAATGCAAATAAACCAGTGAACTGTAGAATCGGCACATATGGCAGTACATTTTTATTAATTGGTTAACAACTCAAATAACATAGATGCCTACACATCAAAGTCATGTAAACAGAGCTCAGCTACCATATGGAACTAGACCAAGATGATAATGGGCAACAAAGCGAGACAATCCTACTCATGTTCCATATGGCTTCTGTTGACTTCTGTCTATTATGCTGAAACTTCTCTGTATACTATTATGGAATATCATATTTTGCTTTTCAAAATGGGTGTATGAAATTAGGAATCCAAGTGTATTATCAGTGGCCTCAAAATACAGAACATATGTAAAAAGAACATAAACTAGATACTTCTTTTTCCATATCAGTGTCATGCTTTCATGAAGTCTACCTAATATTTTTCTATTTGATGAAGATGGTTAAGCTAAATCTTACTCCACTATCGGAAGAGCCCCTTCTGTACCAATGAAACAGATCCTTTTGTTATAGCGCTACTATTGCAATATTGAACCTTAGGAGAGAAACACAAAGGCTGATGGCAGCAAATGCACATTACTTTATCTGCACTGTTCTAAGTGTACAGTGCAACGCAGATTATTTTCCTCTCCAGCAAGACAACTGAACATAGATTTTTATTCCACACTGAAAAGGATAGAAAGACCTAGATACTTTGAAGAATTCACTTGGAAGAAACAAATCACTATTGTGAAAAGCCTGATGATTTTTCTGCTTTCAGCCTGTATATATATATATATATATATATATATATAATTTGGAGCTATAAATTAACAGCTTGGATTTTTCAGACAGATGTGCTAAGTACACCTTTTGAAAATCAGACACAGAAGATGTCCCTTATGTTGCACTGGCAATTCACTCTGCAAGTGCTTTTCCAAGTGACATGGGGGTACAATCAAAGTGCAGTGGCTTTCAGGTCTGAGACTGAGCAAGTAGGGGGAAGAGATCATAGAATCATAGAATTATTTCGGTTGGAAGAAACCCTCAGGATCATCGAGTCCAATCATAACCTAACCCAACTTTAGCACTAAACCATGTCCCTAAGAACCGCATCTAAACGCCTTTTAAATACCTCCAGGGATGGTAAGTCCACCACCTCCCTAGGCAGCCTGTTCCAGTGCCTGACAACCCTTTCTGTGTACAATTTTTTCCTAATATCCAATCTAAACTTCCCCTGGTGCAACTTGAGTCCATTTTCTCTTGTCCTATCACTTGCTACCTGGGAGAAGAGACCAACACTCCATTCTACAACCTCCTTTCAGGGAGTTGTAGAAAGTGATAAGGTCTCCCCTCAACCTCCTTTTCTCCAGGCTAAGCAGCCCCAGTTCCCTCAGCCGCTCCTCATCAGACTTGTGCTCCAGGCCCCTCACCAGCTTCCTCACCCTCCTCTGCACTCTCTCTGGTACTTCGATGTCCTTCTTATGATGAGGGGCCCAAAACTTAGCACAGGATTCAAGGTGTGGTCTCACCAGTGCTTAGTACAGTGGCACAATCACTTCTCTAGTCCGCTGGCCACACTATTCCTGATACAAGCCTGGATGCTGTTGGCCTTTTTGGCCACCTGAGCACACTGCTGGCTCATATTTAGCCAGCTGTCCATCAACACCCCTAGATCCCTCTGCCAGGCAGCTCTCCAGATGAAGAGAAAGCAGAAAGAAGAGTCTTCCATCTAGTGGAAACTTATTTTTTAACAGCTGATGCAGAACTGTTTGCAATTTTAGTAGCAATGTCATTCTAATAATCACCACTCGCAGAGCCCTGTGCTTCTGTATATCACAGCATATAACTGTAGATTGGGATGCTCTACTGATACACGTTCCAGCCTCAAGCCACTTCCTCACCTTCTCTGGCATGACCAAAACTCCTATTAAGCAATCAGTACTCAAGTCTAAATTATTTCAGAAATGAGGTCTGGGAATAGTGGTATTGCCTTTATTTTTCTTCCTAAAATAGGAAAGTGATTAACTGCAATAACTGTTTGAACTTGGAGCTGTCCAGAAATCAAGAAGGGCCTAGAGGCTGGCTGTTGAACCACATCTTTACACACTACAGGACACAAGTCTCATGGTTGGTTTAACTGCTGTTGCCCACTGTTTTTCTTATTTTGTCTGGGGTGTTACTGATTTTTCAGCTGTGTCAAAGCCAGTTTGATGTCGAGTGACCAAAGCATGGGAAAAATTGAGTGAAAATGGGACAGCTGCTGTTCAGGAATCCACTATCAAGCAAATAGGTTTTCCATCCTCCTACCACTGAAAAATGAAGTGAGACAACAGAAATTCTGGCAGCAGGAATGACCTGCAGTGCAGAATGAAGGAGGCATCCCATGCAACTACCACAGCCAGTACTGTTTCCCCATAAATAATTATCTACTTGAACAATTAACATTAGTGCCCCACAAGTAGTTCATTTTGACTCAGATCTGGTGCCTCTCCTATGGTCAAGTCAGAAGAAGATTTCCTCGGTGATCTTGTAAACCTGAAGTGTGTAAATGCAAAGGATCACCTTCCACTAGCAAGGCACAAAAAAGAAAACTGATCAGCACCATAAACCACACACCACTGGGCTTCTCCCTTTAGTGATAACCTTCTGAACAAGAAGCAACAGATGACCTGCATGCTTCATTTCCTTAAACAGATTTATAAACCGCAGCAGCACCCTAGCAGGTGCCGAGGTTTGAAGTCTCCCATTTGCCTTTCTTTTTTTTTTCTTTGAGCAAAGGCAGCTGGTGAACTATAGGGAAATTGCAAACTTTTAAAGAAACAGCTTAATCCACTATCTGAAATTCAAAGCAGCATTAAATCATTATTCAAATGAAAAGCTGCTTTTACCCATTAACATATTTTCATCAACAACAACAACAAAAAAGCAAAATGTTGATATGAGGAGAGATATGCACATTCTTATTTATATGGTAATTGAATGGTCAGGGAGTTTGCCTGTTATTTTTCTAAGACATGGTATGTGTCAATTAAAAGTATGTTGTGCTACTCTTCTAATGGAACCTGGCACCATTAAGAAATCTTTTCTTCTTCCTAAGATGTGATGGGGAAAGAGGCATTGAAAGTCAACCAATTTATGCAACCTACTTTGTGACATGATTGCTGGTTTTTGCCTTTCTACAGACAAAGCAAAATTAATAATTCTTCTCTGTAACAAGTGACAAGAGAATTATTTCTGTCTATCATATCCATCTTAAATAGGAGTAAAAATATTGCTTCCCCTCCCATAAATTTGCATATTTAGAGTGTTCTTAGTAAAATCTGGTGCGTTATAATTCAATAGCTCATATCCTTTGTCAATCAGGCTTCTTTCAAGAGTGAAAATATTTTTAAAAGCCGGCATATAACTGCAATTCTCTTTCGTCCAAGCAACATGTGCTGTAAATCACGGTGCAAAAAATTCCCACTTCCTTTAGATGGGCAGAGTTCCGCTGACACTGGTGGTGCTGTGGTTGGACTGAGCTGGGTCCAAAAAGTCCAGCACGCTTCGCTGCAAATGCATCGTTAACAGAGATAATTGTCAGTGCTGAAGAAGCACCCTGCAAAAACGTATCTTACCGTTGTAAAAGTATCATTGTATACCCTTGGTTCATCACTCAAGGTGGAGCTGCTGCTGAGCCAGGGGAGCCATTTGTCACCATTTTATGCCTACCTGTCTCTCGATTTATGCAAATTCCCTAGGGCCTTGCCAAAAAGAAACCAAAAAGACAAATCACTATCCAGTGGTGGGGGGTTGTTAGCATTTTTTTCTGAATGTGCTTGCACTCATGGCACTAGTTTTCCTACCTCTGCAGTGTCAGCCTGGAAAGGGGCAAATCAAGGCGCAGAAAATTAAATACTTTAGTGCTATGGAACTACAAAGGTCAAACCCATAATTTAAAAAGGGGTTTTAAGGGGTGGTTGTAGAGAACATGTGAACCACTAGTCAGAAGTTTCTAAAAGGTGAATTGCCTAGATCTCAAAGTAGCTCATCTAGATAATGAAGATAATATAAAAGGACACAACTCAGACTCCCATTCTGTCCAACACCCCTCTGCTCTGGATGAGTTTCCAGCATCCCATGACAAGGACATGTCAGAGCACGAGCATGGAAGACGAAATGCTTAAACACTTGGCATGCTAAGCACAAGACCAGTCTCTAAACATAGACTCCGTAATCCTGAAGAACAGAATAAACTGTCTTCCCAAATAAATTTGTGCTAAATCTGTATGATGCCTATATCCTATCACATGTTTTGGCCATGGGACATCTTTCTGCAAATGTAATCTGGAGAAGATTTTAGATTTGGGAATGATTAAGGTATTTTGGCAGTTCTCCTTTTCTGGTATTTAAAGGATAATGCAATCATCAGGCACAGCCAATGTAGATTCACAAAACGAAAGTCCTGTTTAACTAATTTGATACCCTTCTATGATAGGGTCACCTGCCTAGTTGATGAAAGGAAGGCTTTTGATATTGTCCCTCACAGCATCCTTCTGGACAAGTTGTCCAACTGCGGGATGAGCGGGTTTACAGTGTGCTGAGTGAAGAACTGGCTGAAGGGCAGAGCTTAAAGGGCTGTAGCAAACAAGCTACATCTGGCTCATCGTCAGTCACCAGCAGTGTTCCTCAGGGTTCAATTCTAGGATCAGTTCTGTTCCACATGTTTAGCAACAACCTGGATACAGGAGTTGAATGCACCGTTAGCAGGTTTGCTGATGATACCAAACTGTGATGTGCTGTTGACTCTCTTAAGGGACAGGAGGCCTTGTAGAGAGGTCTGGATAGACTGGAACATTGGGTTATGGTGAATGGGATGAAATTACAAAGTTGAAATGCTGGATTCTGCACCTAGGATGAAGTAACGCCGAGTACATATAAACTTAGGGAGGAGTGGCTGGAGAGCAGCCCGGGAGAAAGGGACCTGGGGGTGCTGGATGACAGGAGGCTCAACGTGAGTTTTCAATGTGCTCTGGCAGTCAAGAGGGCAAACCCCATCCTGGGGTGCTTCAAACACAGCATAACCAACCGGTCAAAAGAGGTGATTATCACACTGTATTCAGCATTGGTGCAACCTCATTTTGAGCACTAATTTAAGAAGGATGTGAAGGTTCTTGAGCATCTCCAGAGGAAGGCAACAAAGCTGGTGGAAGGGCTGGAAGGAATGTCCTATGAGCATTGGCTGAGGACTTTCGGCTTGTCTAGCTTGGAGAAAAGGAGGATGAGGGGTGACCTCATGGCTCTCTACAGCTTCCTGATGAGGGGATGTGGAAAGGGAGGTGCAGAACTCTTCTCCCTGGTATCCAGTGACAGGATTTGCATGAATGGCTCAAAGCTGCACCAGCTGAGGTTTAGACTGGACATTAGGGAGCATGTATTTACCAAGAGGGTAGCCAAACAGTGAAACAGGCTTCCTAGAGAGTTGGTCAATGCCCCAAGCCTGTCAGAACTTGAGAAGTGCTGGACAAGGCCCTTAACAACATGCTTTAACTTCTGGGCAGCCCTGAATTGCTCAGGCAGTTGGACTAAATGATCATTGTAGGTCCCTTTCAACTGAAATAGTCTATTCTAGTCATGTATTGTCCCTGTACATATTCAAGAACCTTATTGGTAGTCACATATACCAAAAGGAGAAAGTTCGGATTTAAGTTAGTAAGCTAGATGAGTTTTTTTTAAAAATATACATATAGCACAGATTTGCACTAGGATTTGAATTTTCCCAAATCACAGGACTGTAGGAGCTTATAGCATGTAAATTTTTAAATCATTATTCATTAAAAAGCAAATTAGCATAACACATTTTTCTTGAAAACATTTAGTCCAAGTTCCACACTATTACAGAAATATCCCACTTTCCAGTAGCAGAGTTTTTAATAAAAATTAATATGAAAAGCATTTCATTTCATCCATTTAATCATGATCTAAAGATACCACTGTGGAAACAAGTATAAGAGAAAAAAATATGAGTACATGTCGCTTAATGAAATAATATTTTTGATCAGGAAAAATAGGAAATGCTAGCTGAGAGGATGCAAACCTGCCTCCGCTTCAGCTCCTGAGGGAAATATGTTTGTTATATACTCCATCGAATAGGTAGAGGCTGTATGGAAAGACAATGTTGGGGGCTTAGAGCAGAGCTGGATATTAGAGCTGATGTACTGGAAATAAGCTTGCTGACAGCTAATGCTCATCAATGTCTGCAAGTGGAGTGAGGAGGCAGTAGGAATACAGTGACAGAGATTGTGGGCACCCACTGCAGTTTTCATTTGCTGAAAATCATTTTTTATAACCAACGAGCTCATGGGGAGGAAGGGGCTTCTGGATCAGAAAAATGATTGCAGCTACAAAGCCTGGCAGAGCAGTGTAGGGGTTTACACTTTATTCATGGAAAGGTTTAAGAAATCAGTGAAAAATGACAGAGAGTCAGAGAAGACAAAATGATGCCATAAAAGAACTGAACATTGGAAAAGAGGAGTTTATGTTTTTTAATGGACTTTTGCATTTTTCATGCATATTTTCACTCTAAGCCGTTGTATGCACTCCCAGAAATCTGCCAAGACAGAATAAAATGAAACCAAGCCCATTTTCCCACCTCACCCCCGCATAAGAGATTTTTTTTGTCCCTTCTGCTTTTATCCCAGGCTTTCCTAATGACTTATTTTTCTCATTCATCATGTATGTCGTTCTGCCTGCCTCTTGTTCATTTATACATCTCATTGCACTGCACACCTTCCAGGATACAGAGGTTGCCAGAGTGACAATGCATATTTCAAGGGTGACAAAAGAAGTCATTCATTTGAATAACACATCAAAACTTGTGCTGAATATTCCCAAACACATCAGTACTTGGCAGATAATCATTCTCCTTGACAGTCTCTGAGTAAGGATGTACCAAGTGAAGATTATTCAGAATAGGCTGTAAATGCAAACCGAGTTGTGTTTGAAAACCAGCAGAGTCAAGGCAGCTTGATAATGTATAGTTTGGAGCTCCTGTAGTTATAAGACCCCATGGATCAATTTTTTGAATCCCTGGTCCCATTATAAATTCCACAAACAATATTCCGCTCCTGGCTGTTAACATGCTGAGTGTAGCAAGGAATCAGTTTACAGAAGTCCCTGTAGAAAGGGCAATGATATTGCAAGCATCTGTTGTATTTTCAGAAGCATTACACTGCCTTTTCTCTTAGGGGTTATTACTATGAACAACTACTGCACATGAAAAAGCCAAAAGCCATTTGGAATAAAGCAGGAAAAAATTAAAAGGAAGGTGTGTGCTTAGAAGTTCTTTGACTATCTCTGTACTTACACAGAAACTTCCTTCAGAAAATCCCCAAACAACAAGGGAAATTCTATGTACTCTGTAGATGGTATTACTCAAACTCTGGGCTATAGCCTTTTATTTCTTGATATGCATTAGAGGAACTCAAGCCTCAGGTTTCACTGCACTAGATCTTCATAAATGCAGAATAGAAGGGAACCAGGCCCCCAAGAACTTACAGTCTAAGAAACATGCAGAAATCAAGCAGCAAGGCAGGGGCAGCAATGAGCTGGGCTATCATAATAGAAGGTCTTCCAAACAGTGCAGGCCAAGTACCATCTTCTAGCTCAACCTACCAAAAAAATCTCCAAACCAATACAAGTATGATCTAGTAACTTGCAAATACATTTTGGTCTAAAGAAAGGCTCATCTTTGTGTCATACTAATACTCAACCTGTATCATGTGTGCCTGCATTTTAGAGTATGATAGCAGGTTTGGGGTTGGTTGGTTTGTTGTTTTGTTTTGGGTTTTTTTAAAGTTTGATTCTAGCAATAAAAATAGCTGGAGTTTCTAGTGAAAGCAGATAACAAATAGCCTTCCCAGTAGTTCAGTACTATGTCTGATGAAGATCTTTGCACAGAAGAGAAAGGATTTTGCAAATCTGCTTATTGGGATTACAGGTAGTTTTAGAACCCTTTATCCAGTGTCTTTAGAAGCTGTAAAGCTAGATAAACTCCTCAGTGCCCAGGAAAAAAGGCCAAAACAAAAAGCAGGACTCCAAACCTGTGCAAATAAACCTTTCAGTTTGCACTAAAATCTCTAAGCCTATATAGATAATCAAGCATTGTATGGTGAATTTCAATTAGATTTTCATTCAAGATGTGCCTAGTATGCTTTGATATATTTTCTTTGTGATACTTTAGATTTGATCCATCTTTGACAAAAAGAGGGGAATTTTTAGGCACAGTGTATACTTAGTACACATCTCTGTAAGCCCATCAATCAGTATCTATTGTGTCTGTTGCCAATTGGGTATTACTGCTAAATAATATATGCACATTGAGTCCTCCCTCCGCTTGGGAAACTCATTAAATCTGAAATGATAAAAAATCTCCAGACCTAGAAGCAGCACTACAGCAGCTACTGCCCAGGAGCTTTGTCAACAGAGGAGAATTGATACATTGGCTATCTTGCTATCTCAAATTGCCAAAAAGCCAGCACCTTGTGTACTTCTACACTGAGCAGCTGAAAGCTTTATAGAAGTAATTGGTAGCTTGCCAGTTGAAAGCTTAGGTCAAAATCAATGGCACTGCTGGCTTTCTAGGAACTGCTGCTCTCCATTGCTGTAAATTATGATCGGTCACCTTGAGAAAAGCACTGAAAGTTGAAGAACAGACCAAAAGCCTATTTAAGTCACTCATCAGTTATATTTAGACAAAAACCCCTGGACTGAGTTCACCCATCTTTCAAGTAATTTTAGTAATGCTGAACATAAAGGAGTCTGTAATTATTTAAAGCTGAAGTGCATTCATCCTTCATACATTACATAGATTTCAGTGAAATATTTGGTTTGTCTCATTCCTTTATGTTAACACTTTGTCTGTCATTAATGCTTTAAAAGGACAAGACTCCATGTCTTTGAAACTCTTTTTCCATGTTTAAGGTGAAATGCGATTTGCTGAGGACTCTGTAGCTTGTAAGAGAGGGTACACAGGGCTAGAAATGAGAAGAGAGTGCTATCATTTCCACACTATCAATTTCATTTTAGAATTGTTATTTTTTGGCAAGACATGGCCACAGTTGAAATAACTTGTCCCAGGATGTAAAACATTAATCTCTGTTCACATATTGCTGTTCCAGGGATATTTGTTTTGCTAAGTAATCTTTAAAACCATTAAAGTGTGTACCATGAAAGGCAGTATTATTCTGAAGCCTATTTAAGAAAAGCAATTTCTTTGCTGGAACTCATACAGCATCATTACCATGATCAAAAGTTAGAGGAGGCTTTTTGATGATATTGCAAACACCCCTGGCAGATGTGAGAGGTCGTACAAAGATGTTGCACGAAGCATTGTTACAAATAGAGGGATCCTTAAGCATTGGAGACTGTCACTTGCACTCATGTCAAGTGAAGTACACCAAGTTACACCAATTAGTGCTAATAATAACATCCTCAGCTGGCATAAAGTTTTATTACAATGAACGTTAGGGTAGCAGTGCATAACAAACACACAGGGACAGATCCTTGCCTTCCAAAGTACTCAGCAGAACACATTTATAATCCAGTGGGCTAAACAGACAAGGTGACGGTAAGCACCAACTCTACAATTATTGCTTTTTCCTCTCATGGGTTTACTCTGGAGGTGAAGTGGTATGTGGAAATGAAAGAAAAAAAAAAAAAAAAGGGAAAACTGGAGAAATAAGTGTGAAGAGAACAGGAGAGAGGGTTTGAGCAACAGCCAGGTAGGATGAAAAGAGAGAAAACTGACTGAGAGGTGGTGTTTGTGGGCTCCTGCTTTCCCTGTTTCTGCTGAAATAGGGAAATTGCTGCTTGGTTTCTCTACCGCCACATGTGTGAAGGTTGGATCTAAATTTCTGCTGAGCACTGCAAGGAAACCGCTTTCCCTATGGCTGGTTGGAGAGAGGTGGCACCCCTGGTGCCATGCTTACTCCACGTCTTTTACAGCAGCTGCAGAGACAATAACAGAGGGATGGCTGTAATGCTTCTGAGGTTTCACCTAACACTGGAGTGACAACCTCTGAAAATCAGCACCCTCGTATCATCCAGACTGTTGCACTTTAGCACGTGGTGGGTGGTCTCAGTAATACATGGTAGAAAGCATCGCTCAAAATTAAATAGCCTTTATTGGCTGGGGACGGCTCAGCATCTCACTGGACTGAGCTGGATTTTGGTTTAGACTAAACAAAGCCAGATAAAGGTAGAAGTCAAGCAGATCTCAGCTCCGTTGTAATCAAATAAAATAGACTACACACAGCTCATGCTACAATGGGCCAGTAGAAACAAAAGTGTCAATCAGCTGTTAAGGTAATACATGAGGAAGCAATCTCCAAAACTGAGTTAGGAAGCTAATGCATGCATTTCCAGGAATGGGAATAAAAGGTTTTACTGAGTAGTCCTGAACTTCCAGGTAAGCCCTGGAATTTAACTAGATCTCAATTTTCTGACTACATTCCCCATAAAACCATATAGTGTTAATAAAAAAGAAATATTGGATAACAGCATTTGTACTGTACCCTGTATCTCAAGATCTAAGATATATCACCTAGAATTCTAAAATTCTAATAGTTTTTTTCTGCCTCAAAAATGCAGCTTGTTTCATGTCATTATTATTTCAGAATCAAAACTTTCACATTAATTGAAGATTCTTTCTGTCAATTCATATGACATCAAATTATATCTGGTCTGAGATTATTACAAAATACACAAAATTTTGGTTTAGCATTTTGGGACAGATTTTTATCTTCAGTATATCTGCCTCTGGTTGTGCAAGATCCACTCAGTGAATGCCAAGTTATGATACTGAGCCACTAACAAACAACAGCATGCAGAGAGCATCACTGTGGCTCTGAATATTACTCAAAGTCCACCATACAAACTCAAAAATACCACACAATTCTGCCCATGTCAGGTTTCAAAGCAGCAGACTGGAAATCTAGAGTCTGACATGCATTAACAGTCTGTATTTTGGGGGGTAGGCATGTGTATGAATGTAATCACAGTTATTTGCTTTGAGAAGAACAAAAAATAATCTGCTGCCCTCTGCACTGCAGCACATTGAATTTCCTCTCACACATGTGCATTCACATACCTCAACTTGACAAAGCAGAGTTAACACTGTGTATTTATTAAACAAAAAGATAAGGACAATTGAACTGATCTCAGTGTTTAAATATGCCATAACATTTCAATGTTTATACATCTTGTAAAACAAAGTTGAGAAAAGTTTAACAGCACTGAATTCAGCTGTTTACAGTGAGGCTAAAAAAGGCTTAGCTGATATTTCCTGAATACAAGGTCACAGGCATTGTGGCTTCAGAGGAGGAAAAAAAAAAACAAAGAAAAAACAAACAAAAAAAACATTACAAGACAAGACTACATAGTAAACACTCTCTAGTAAGAAAAAAAAAATAAAACAACACAACATTTAAATTAAACTATTGTCACCGTTTAATGCAAGGCAACAATAAACCATGGCAGATACTCTCCGTCACCCACCCTCCTCTCCCCAACCCTCCCTACCAAGGAAAAGACAATAGGAGGAAAAGAGAAAGGGACCTGCAAGTTTGAAAATGTGAAAAATGCTTTACTAATGCTACTAATAAAATAGAGAAAATAATACAAAACCAATCTTGAATTTGCCGGCATAGCCCAGCAATGGAGCCAGCTGCTCTCGTAGCTGCAGGGCAGGCACCTGAAAGTCCTGGGCTGGATCCCACAGCAAACTGGAACTGGATTCAGGGATGCAGGGTCTGGAATCAGGCCTCAGATGGCAGGCACAACAGGCAGGGTCCTCTTCAGATGCTGGTCATGGTTGAAGAGAGAGAGACCCTTGTGATCTTCCACTTTTATAGGGTGTATGACATGTGTGGGATGGAATACTTAGTTCGTCAATTTTGGTCAACTGTTCGACCCTCCTTGCAAATACACCCCTCTCACTTATGGGATGTGGATTTTTTTTCAACGACCTTGCATACCTATGTTATCAGCTGCTGTCTGCAAAAACAAGCAGCCAAATTCAGAAAAGTGCAGTTACTTAGAAAAATGTAGCTGAAAGGAAAATTCACTAAAAGGGAAACTGGTCTTGTTTATAACAAAACCAGGATAACTGTTAATCGCTGCTTAGTTTATAAATATGTAACCTGGATCCTGGATCTTTCTGTCTTAATTTTCTTCCCATTTTTTTCTCTTGCATTTTTAGCTTTTCAGTTTGTAGTCAGCCCTCATTCTTGCAGTGAAATCCAAAGACTGTCCATCATAGGTTAACCCCAGTTGGCAGCTCAGGACCACACAGCCACTCATTCACTCCACCCCAGTGGAATGCGTGAGAGAGATTGAGGTAAAAGTTTAAGAGGTGAAGAAAAAGCTGTGCACACAAGCAAAGCAAAACAAGGAATTAATTCACTACTTCCCATGGGCAGGCCAGTGTTCAGCCACCTCCAGGAAAGCAGGGCTCCATCACAAGAAACGGTTACTTGGGAAGACAATCTCCATCACTCCAAACATCTCCCATTCCTCCTTCTTCCTCCAGTTTTATATGCTGAGCATGATGTCATATGGTATGGGATATCCCTTTGGTCAGCTGGGGTTAGCTGTCCCTGCTGTGTCCCTTCCCAGCTTCTCATGCATCCCCAGCTGATGCACTGGTGGGGTGAGTGAGGAGCAGAAAAGGCCTTGATGCTGCGTAAGAACCGCTCAGCAGTAATGAAAACATCCCTGTGCTATCAACACTGTTCTCAGCACAAATCCAAATCACAGCCCCACACCAGCTACTATAAAGAAAATTAACTCTATCCAGCCAAAACCAGCCCACCACTGTAGCATCAGGCCTTTCACTCTAAAGTATTTAATGTAAATGAGGTCTACCAAGATGTATGACTTTAAACAGTTTCAGTCAAACCTGTGCAAAAGGCTGGCTGGGTGCTTGTTTCGGTTGAAACCAAGTTTATTTTGGTCCAACAGTTTTGCACAGTTTGTCCTGGTCTGGTATAAATGAAAATAATGAAGTACAGCCCAAATCAGAATCTTAAGTGTTAGAAAAAGAAAAGTGTGCACTACAAACCAGTAACATTTTTCTTCGGGTTTACAAAACTTCAATAAAAAGATACTAAGAAAAAAGTCAGGTCTGTTATTTGTATAGGTAACTCTTACATATGGGATCTATGATAACAGCAAAAAACAACAAAAAACAACCTGTAGAATTGCTGTTTAGATGTAGATAAACAGTCAAAAAATGTTGTCTCTTGAAAGTAAAGAACCCTGCAGGAGTAACGACCATAGGCTATTCCTTTTGCTATTCTTTTCAATACTGCAGCATCCTTGAGATGCCCTTAGTGCTTCACAGTGATTAGGGAAATGGGGCACTGTCTTCATTTACCACCAGCCAAGTATTATGTACCCCAGAGGAGAAATGCCACAACAATGCATATACAGAAGAAGAGCATTTATGTTCTTACTGAAATGCATCGTTTAGGGCGAAGAAGTTGAACATCTGCACGTATTATACGTCGACATTTTAAAAATTATTCTTTCAATGTGGAAAAATGAAATCAGCAACATCCGCTTTGTTGCAATACGAACTAGTGCAGCAGCCCTCAGTGCTGTGAAGGTGCTTTCAGATTCCCCAACAATTTTGAGTGGTTTCTTCCTTTCTCTCTCCGGGATAAAACAAAATAATTATTGAAGTTGTTAAGAAAATCTTCGTTACTTCCCTATCTAGAAAGGGTCCCTGCTTTGCAGTTTGCATCCTCTGTTCTGCAGTTGATTTGTGGTGAAGGCTGATACTGATGTTGCAAAGTATATATTTATCTTTGTGCTTCCCACAAGCCGAGCACAGATATTTTATCACATCCATTTCAAATTAGAGGGTTTACCTGTTTCCTTTCAGGAAACTGAGAGATTACCACAGGCAAAGAATTGCTTGACAAAGTTCTGAATAGCATTGCTACTAAAAGATTATTTTTATTTTTTTTTTTAGATGGGAGTGATAGAAGTATAACTAGAGATGGAAGATGAAAGCATCTTTTGTGCTTTGGTGATGAAAGAGAGATGCAGCTTAAGAAGTTTTCTTGAGAGGAAGCAGCATATTAGAAGAGATAAATATTTCTTTACAAAAAAACCCACAACCCAAAACATTGCTGTGCTTCGATGTAGAGATCAAAACCAGGCCTGCCATTTAGAAAATAACAGAAACGGGTCCATGCAGGCAAGGAGCACTGGGGCCTTGTCCTTTGAGTAGATTCTTGTATGCGCATGTTAGTGCTGGTGTGTTATTAGTGCTACTTAGGTGGAATTACTTAATGGAGTAGAAGACAAAGTTTTCCAAATTTCATCTCTGCCCTGGGCTTCTAGCGTACTTCTTTGCGCAAACATCAAAGAATGAGATTTTCTTCCTCTTCACAGAGGCCGTTGAAATCTTGCTGGTTTCCAGAGAATCCACACAGGATGAAACCCAAATTTTTTTGAAACTTCCATCATAATATGGCCTGGTTCGTGATTGAAGAAATGCATAAAATATTATTTTTTTTTCTTATAATGTACTGCCCACTTTGAGTCAAGGCTAGGACTTCACTCTGTAGTAAAAAAATTTTGTGAGAATTCCTCCCAGCTTAACATGTCAATTTATTTTTTATTCATAACAGAGCAACATAGCCTGTGAAAATCATGGTTTCAGCCCATCTCTGTTTCTGCTTATGCTTTCTCAAAAGCTAACCGTAGCCCACAAAGGCCACATTTTCTTTATTTCTAGTGATTCATCTGACCACCTGCGGGAGCATAACAACTCTGGATAGGAAGCTCTATTGGCTGGTAAATCAATCTATTGTTTCAACACACAGTAGTCACTTGCCTCATCTTAAAAAGTTACGTCAGCTGTAGCATCTGAAAGCTTTGGCTTAAGGACTACGAAAATAATCAGTATGATATTGACTAGATAATTAAAACACATTTAATATTAGCTCTTTTGGCATCAATCCAGTTCTAGAAGTCTGTAATCTATACTAGAAGAACCACAACCAAAAACTACTAGAGCCACCTTAGTAAGGAGACCAAAGGAAAAAATGGTCTGTTGCACCATGTTAGACTGATACAGTTTGGGCAACAGAAATGAGATTTCCTTTCTACTGTTGTTCTTCTCTGGATAGAAATTTTAATTTGCTTCTTCCTCCCAAAGGGCAGAATTCACACTGAGGAAAAAAAAAAATAAACCACAAATCCTCCAAGTGATGAATTGTCAGTAAGTTATTTGTGGTTGTTACTTGACATATAATCTAATACTGGCAGAAAATAAATACACCTTCCCAGCCATTGTCAAAACTCACTAAGCCACTTTTACAGTGTCTACTAGTGATTCAAAAAAAGTCTGTACACAAGAGATGGCCTTACAGAAGTATAATCCAAACACATGGTACTTTGCAGCCAAGTATTTAATGGGCAGGAGGAAAGGCTGTGTAGCACATAGCAGGCAAGAATCCAAAAGGGAATCAAGCTCTGATAATATCTCTTCCTCCCTGCAGTCTGTCTCCAACAGTGTCCCTTCTTGACAGTGCTATTTCATCTTTATAGACAGCTTTTTATTTTCTGCAGATGAATGCCCAGAGACAGGCACCAGTGAGCTTGGGGCACAAGGCACCGGGCATCATCGTTTAGCAGTGAGAAATAGGGTGGCTTTGCTCTGCAGCTGGAAGCCAGCGAGTCAGGACGGAGCCACATGGCAGAGTGCATCTCAAAGCTGCGTCTGTGCAGCTGGAGCCTGAGAACAAGGAGGGGAGCTCTCCAGAGAGCTGGGTATGCACGGATATTTCTTGTCCAAGTATAGCATGAAGCAGAACACTCATAGGTAAAGCTTCTTTGCTTAACATGGTAGTTATTGAAGGCCATTTCCTCTCCGTTCTGAAGTATCAGGTGATGCTTCTAGCACCTAGGCTTCTGGTGAAACCCTAATAATTTTAGTACTGTGGGAAAAACAAGCAAACCAACCCAAAAAGGTTTAAAATAGGGTCAATTACAATTCTTTAGAAATCTTGGAAGAGTGAAAAACTGTCCTTACAAGAGAAGGGAAGAAGAGGCTGGTACAGGAGAGCTCTGAGCAGAAATGTGCTGTATGTAGTATCCCTCACATGCAGCCATACTCTGCCCCAAATCATCTCAAATTAGATTCATAACAAGAAGCCAAAGTGAAGAAGTGACAAACAGAAGAACAACAAAAGGAAACAAGATCAAATGGTCTTGAAGGTTAGCTGCTATGTAACTCTCTTGTCCCAAAGGTGGTTTCAGTTTTGGTCTTCACACGGCTTTTTAGGAAACATCTGCCCTCAATAATTATAGCTTATTTTGGCCTTCTGATTTCTTCGAGATATCTTTGCAATAAAGTAGATCATGCAGGAAGATGTGGAGAAGTATGGCTTTACAGAGGAGTACCAAGAAGAAACCATGGTTCTCAAGGACATCCCACTGTGGCTCAAGGACACCACACACAGGTGGCTGCAGAGAGGCCTGAAGTGGAAGCAGATTTTGAAAAGAGGCTGTGGCATTTACAGCTACATATCAACTAGTTGAAGCAGAGTGCAGCAATACTTGCCTCAGTTGTCCCTAAACTTCTGAAGACACGGAATTGCTTCCAGCGTAATGATCTCAAGGACCGAGAAGTTAAAATAAAACATAACTCCATCTTATTGCCAGCAACCCAATGCTCCCTTGTCCATGCTAGCAGGTGACTCTGCTGTCTAGGAGGTGGCTGGACCAGGACAGGTGAGTTCATGCAGTGTGTACTTTCCAGTTGTTCTTTTTTATGTAGAGCATAGGATACAGCACAAGTGAGTAAAGGGAGGTAGGGAGTAGGGAAGAGAAAAAAGAAATGGAGGAGAGAGCAAATGAAAAAAGAAAAGGAGAGAGCAAATGGAAGAAGTTATGTCCAACTCTCCTCTGCCCCAATCAATCTATGCCTAAGCTGACAGTTTAGTCTGTAATCAGGTAGCTTTGGTAAAAAACAGCAGCAACAACTCTTTTCTCCCACTTCTCAACAGTCACTAGCATTAAACAAATTGCTAAATACATTCTGCTGCATGAACAGGAAAGGACCAACTAGAGCACAGTGTAACTCAGGTGCGTTTCCTTTCAGCACTGTCTACTTTGGCTCTAGTATAGGTTTGCAGGGGAATATTAAACATGAAATACTGGGTGCTTCATTTATGAGGGCACACAAAAAGCAGCCAGAGGCCTTCATGTGTTCTGCCCTTTAGATACAAAGAGCTGCATTCAAATTACTGAAGACACCCCTCTCATTCAGAAGGAACTAACTACATCAGGCCTTTGTGGACAGCTAGTCAGAAAATGGTCCTGAATTTGCCCCCACTTTCCAATTAAATTATTTTGCTTGATTTACTTTATTTCCTATGCACAGCAAAAAATAGACAGTGTACATCTACTATTCTCTTGGTATTTTTTAGGTCTTCCCTGGCTTCCTTTATGTTATCTTAGTGGTTTCATTTTTAATGCCATGTAAAAAGTACTTAATGCAAAGTTTCCAGTTAAAGGTAGATTAACTCCAGACAGCAGAATCAGTGCCAAGCTAGAGTAATGAAGACAGCTTGACCAATTCATTTAGAAAGCAATTGATCAGACCATGATAACTTTGTGAGGGAATGCCTGTGTACAGCAAGGGGTGACAAATAGCTTGTGCACTTGAAGGCAATCCTACTAGACAAATGCACCAGTAGATTCTCATTTTCAGCTGAGGCACAGTCAGTTGCCATATCTGACTTGTTGGTGCAGAAGCACTGGAAAAATCTCAGGCTGGGTCTTATGCTTTAAGGGAAACACATTCTTATTTCTATTCAGGACAGAGCTTTGAAGCACTGTCTGTGACTTTCAGGGAAGTAGGTTAAGAGTACTAAGATCCATGAATCAAACTGGGTTTTCTTTTCATCATTGCTACTGATGAGGAAGAACATGCAGGTTATGTGATCATGGGATTCAGTCCTTTGTCCCCATCAGCACTGATGCTTATTTTCAACACAAGCACCTGCACAAGATAGGACTTGGGCCCCAAGTGCGGGGTATTTGCATTCTCCTCCCCTTCCTCTCAGTCAGCATCCTACTCTATTAATAGCTGCACTTTCACAAGACAGGAATGTTGCCAGAAACAGTCTAAGATTTTACAAGATCATTCTTGAAGGACAAGCTTTCTGCAGTGGAGCATCAAGGTGAAGGAGGGCAATAAGCACCCCACAAGATTGTGGTGGTCTCAGTGGGTTGCCCATGTAGTTAGAAATGAGATGCAGGATCTACCACCTAAATTAGACTGTCTAAATTAGACACCACCTATAAAATAGTAAGCCGGCTGCTCTTGAAGATCACTACTTTCTAGTCCCAAGAAAGCTTTTCCTTGGAGGACTTTTCTAGGCAGAATGAGAGGAGAATGCCTTGAGGAAACACGGTTGGAGAAACTCTTGCCAGAATCCACATCTGCCTGCAGTTGATGTGTTCCTGCCTTGAACAAAATGCAGATGGCCATTAATATACTTCTAATGAACAGCCAGTTTTGTTTTTACAAAACCTTTCATGGCAGTACCCAGCCCCTACCAAATATGAAACACATCGAAACTACAATACAAAAGCATTTCCTTCTCTGTCTTAAGGACCAGATAATGAGTTTGGAGAGCTTTGACACAGTGCTGCTGAGAACCCGGATGATTTTTTAGATTGCTAGATTGCCAAACCCTTCATTTAATCACACCACATTTCAGAAGCCAAAGAAAAGAGAATTCAAGTTCCTCATCTTGTTCCTCACATTCAGCCATCAGTCACTGACCATTCCTACCTTGAAACAGTCTTCACATTTGCAAAGAGAAAATAAAACATTCTGCTGGCTATACCTACACATCTCCTCTCTATTGATGCTCAGTGGAAGGCAAGAAATAAGACCAAACCCCTGTGGATTAGAAACCTTAGAAAAAGCCCACCTGAGTTACTTGATCTGCTCCACATAAAAAACAAGCAATACTGCCACTCTTCTCTTTTTCACTCTCTTTGAAAATCTCAACACAAAGTATGATCTTGTGTGCATAATGCCGAGTTCACAGCATGCTCCTAAACCTAAGGCTTTTGGGGTGCCTTACTTCCACTTGATATTATGCCTCTTTTTGCATTTCTGATGTCTGGTTGCATAGAGCCCATCAAAGGGAGTGCAATATGATGTTACTGCTATGCTTTCCTTGTAAAGTCATGGATTAAACACTGCTGTCCTTGTTTGTTACAAACCCTTTTCTCTAGTTCACAAAGTTAAGGAAATTCCATCACATCACTCGTGCTGTTAATTAGACCAAAATATAGTAAGTGCTTGAAATTAGAAATATTTTTCTAAAAGCCTTCTAGAGAAATGCTGTTGTAAAATCCCTTGGAAGTATAAAGTGGCTTATGTGGGACCACACAATTCCAGGTAGCTTAATGCCAGACCTACATATGACCAGATCACTTAACCACAAAAATCTGCTCTGTGTCAATCATTGATCACATTTCTACCAAGTTCACCAGCACAAGTGATGCAGAGGTTTTGCTGGGTGTCAAAGGACCAACAAGACCTGCTCCAGCTTGCTGTTCTGAAGTTGGTTTGTAGTTACTTTTAAAACAAACGTGACCAGTAGAGTGAGTTTATGTTAGTTCAGCACTTTGCATCTGGTGGCTGTGACTTTTTTTATCTGGCCCTATACACCTCACAGCTGGATATGCTGCACTGTTGAACCACACAGGGCTGAAAACCAGTAAAGCAAATCTGATAAATCCTATTATGATTATTTTAGAAAGTTTTTAGAATAGCTGTCTGGTTCCACCTCCCGCTCCCTTCCACTTCATTCTCCTCATCCCTGTGCTCCTTAAGCAGGGAATATGTTCACATTGCAGTTGCTTGAGCCTATTTAATTTAAAACAAGAAGCTCTGAACTGACTACAACAAAAGCATTTGTTCCTTTATAGTGTTGACTACATCCCAAAAAGGAAGAACAGGAGAGACAGCTGGGACCAGTATTGCTTCTGGTGGTGTCGAGGGTTAGATTGCAAGGTGACAATCAAACCCTGGCAGATGTATTGTTAACCTCCTCCCCCCGCCACTTTCCCCTTTTGCCCTTCCCTCTCCCCCTTTCCACTCAGGACAGGCGATCGGGAGGGAAAGAAGGACAGAGAGGAGATAGTTGGAAAAATTAAAGATGTTTTACTAATGCTACTAATAAGAATAGAGAAAATAATACAAAATATACAAAACCAATCTTGAAAGTCTCAGCAAACGCAGAGCCAGCACCCAAAGTCCTGGATTAGACTCTGTAGACAACCGGAGCTCGATTCAGTCTCTCACTAGGCCTCAGTTCGCAGGGACAACTAGCAAGGTCCTCTCCTAATGTCAGCCATAAACAGAAGGAAAAAAGGGAAAAGGAACGAGATCCTCATGGTCTCCCACTTTTATATGACGTATTCACGTGAATGGAATGTTATACACCGTTGGTCAGTTTCTTGGTCACCGGTTTCTCGTTGCCCCTCTCGCGAGATGTCCATCCGTGCTTATCAATAAGTTTGCATTTCATTGCTATGTTTACCAAAACATGTATCTGGTTTTCCAGGAAAATGCAGCTAATATGAAGGCTTTAGCTGACAGGCAAAATTTACTAAAAGAGAAACTTTTTTTTTAACAAAACCAGGACAGGTGAACACCTCGGAGGGTTCAGGGATCAGCAGAGAAGCAAGGACCAGAGTAGGACATGGCAACACCTTAAACTGCTGTAACAGTGGCAACCCTAGGGAGTGGGGATCCAAACAAAAAGTTTTCTAAGATACATGTATGCAAGCATCAGAAAAATGCAATAACGATTTAAAGAACAAATTCATGCAAAACTAAAAGATTGAGTTGTTTGGCAACAAGATATATCCATTGCCTTGGAAAGGACGTTATAACCTTCTCATGTGCAACTATTTTTGCTCGCATGGGAGTCTGTCCCGTGTCTGTTTCCATGATTTTGTTAGTAACTGAGAAAATCCCCACTCAGTGTGACTGTGCAGGCACAGTGAACCTCCTCTTCTGGTGGCTTCCTCCTGCCCAACCTGGTTGTAGTGCTGAGCTTGGGGCAAGACAGATACAAGAGTGAGAAAATGGCTGTGGAGGGTTATGATGTTCTCATGCAGAAGAGTCAAACTACCCCCAAGATAAAAGCCGGCCTTGCTCTACGATCTTTGTCTTCAAATGACTTATATACAAGAACTGGGTGCACTTCCCAGACTACAGTCTGAAAGCACACAAAACAACCTGGGGTTTTGGTTCACCAGGAGAGAGAAATTCAATTCAAACAAAGCCATCTGTTTTCAGAGTGCGGGAAGTGCAACATCGTTTACTTTTCTCTGTACATGTACATGGTGGAAAATTCCAGCCAAATGGACGGTCCACCAACCTCTTTGGTAGTCTTTCTCCAGGGATGGTCCTCCTCAACAGCTTGTCTGTAACAGAGGATCGGCATATTGTTGCCAAGCTAAAGATCCTGCTTCTGACAGTAACCTTTATGGTGTGTTTCCCAAAGATAAACCTTTTGGCCAGATACTCCCATTTATGTGTAAGAAGGAGTACTGAAGAGCTCTGCTTTAAAACCACAAGCCCCAAACTGGTGACGTGGCAGAGAATCAATGAGTTCTTAAGTCCTGGCTTGTTCCTACTCCTATGCAGGAAGTCCGTGATGTTTTTTTGGCTAGGTCTATACAAAGACCTGTCTTCCTGCCAGGACATTGTCCCTGTTGCCCTCATTCAGTGGCCAGTACTGCCTTTGTGCCCATCCAGTCTGTGGCCACACTGAGCAAGGCTCTCTAAGTAGCCTGGCACAGGAGGTGAACGATCCCATGAGCTTTGAAAGGAGCCAGGCAAAAGATGAACTGGGGCCTCAGTTAAACTGTCATCTTTATAGCTTGGTTAGGCCTGTAAAGGAAGCAGCAGGCAGGGATGGAGTGGAAGCTGTGATTTGACTATGTACTTGCAAAGGGCCGATTCCCTTTTTTGCAGTTTGGATGCACCCACACAAGAGAGATTTGGGTCAACAAGAGACATTTGAGTTGAACTGAACTAGGCCTGACTGAGTGGCCCTTCGAAGAAGCAATAGCAGATGCACTTGCATGACTTCAAAGGTCATGTTGCAGGGGGCTCCTGAGCTGCATTGAGCCAAGAGCTATAGTCGGGTCCAGGCATGGGTTAATCTGGGCTGCTTTTGCTCTTTCAAGGAAAAGCAGCACCTGAAAATCTCTTCTGTCAGCAGCGGTCCTTGCCATTGGACAACAGCCAGAGTTAGGGAAGCATTTTGTTGCAGGGCTCAAGATCCTGCTTCCCATCTTCTTCTCCCAGATCCCAGCAGGACTCATTAGCATTGGCCTTGCTCATCTCTTCATGAGGCATCTTTCCAGGTGGTGATATCACTGCACCTCCTTAAGGAGTCCTCACGGATGACTGGACACCATCCTTTTCAAAAAGGGCTGTGTTCAGTCCCCCAGACAAGCAAATACCTGGGAATATCACGGAACAGATCCTCCTAGAAGATGTGCTAAGGCACATGGAGGACAGGGAGGTGATTTGAGACAGCCAGTATGGCTTCACCGAGGGCAAGTCCTGCCTGACCAACCTAGTGGCCTTCTACAATGGAGTGGACATCAGTGGACAGGGGAAGAACTACAGATGACATCTATCAGGACTTCCATGAGGCCTTTGACACAGTCCTCCTCAACATGCTTCTCTCTAAACTGGAGAGACACAGATTTGATGGGTGGACTCTATATTGAACAAGGAATTGGTTGGATGGTCATATCCAGAAGGTGGCGGTCAACAGCTCAATGTCCAGATGGAGACTGATGGTGGGTGGTGTCCCTCAGGGTCCTTACTGGGACTAGCACTGTTAATATCTTCATCAATGACATAGACAGCGGGCTTGAGTGCACTTTTGGCAAGTTTGCGGATCACACCAAGCTGAGTGGTGCAGTTGATGTGCCTGAGGGAAGTGATGCCATCCAGAGGGACCTGGACAAGCTCGAAAAGTGGGCCCCTGCAAACCTCATGAAGTTCAACAAGGCCAAGTGCAAGGTCCTGCACCGGGGTCGAGGCAACAATCAATACAGGCTGCGGGATGAAGGGATTGAGAGCAGCCCTGCAGAGAAGGACTTGGAGGTACTGGTGGATGAAAGATTGAACATGAGCCAGCAATGTGCACTTACAGTCCAAAAGGTAAATCGTATCTTGGGCTGCATCAAAAGGAGAGTGGCCAGCAGGTCATGGGAGGTGATTGTGCCCCTCTGCTCTGCTCTGGTGAGACTCACCTGGAGTCCTGTGTCCAGCTCTGGAGCCCTCAGCACAGGAAAGACATGGAGCTGTTGGGGAGGGGCCAGAGGAGGCCACCAAGATGATCAGAGGGCTGGAACATCTCTCCTATGAAGACAGGCTGAGAGATTTTGAGTGGTTCAGCCTGGAAAAGGCTTCAGAGAGACCTTGTTGTGGCCTTTCAGTAGGGGCCTATAAGAAAGATGGGGACGAACTTTTTAGCAGGGCCTGTTGTGATAGGACAAGGGGTGATGGCTTTAAACTAAGGAGGGGAGATTCAGGCTAGACACAAGGAAGAAAGTTTTTACAATGAGGGTGATGAAACACTGTCCCAGGTTGCCCAGAGAGGCGGTAGATGCCCCATCCCTGGAGACATTCCAGTCCAGGCTGGACGGGGCTCTGAGCAACCTGATCTAGTTGAAGACGTCCCTGCACATTGCAGGGGGGTTGGACTGGGTAACTTTTGAAGGTCCCTTCCAACCCAAATCATTCCATGGTTCTTGCCTTTACTTATACCTTCCTTCTCCATGTGCCTAACGATTTAAAAAACTGAGCATAACATTCACATTCATAGTATAGAAAATATGTTGATCCAACAATATCAGCAAGTTAACTGTAGTTTTGTTTTTTCAGTTAGTTGTGCAAAACAGCTACCACACACATGTTACCACACTAATGGTGTACAAATAAAAACCACAAAACCTATTATCTCATGCTCTAAGATATATATTACATTCAGTCATTCAGACAAATATTGTACACCTTTTTTGTATCATAGCTGGGAATAGCAGCATAGAGCTTTTATCAGAAAACTTAAACCTTCTTGCAAGCCTAATTGAATCATCAAAAGCATCCCTGAAAAAGACTGAACAGTTATATCAAATAGTCTCAAAGAATCACAAGTATTTGGCAACTTGTAAAACTAGGTTACTTCCTACCTTGTATTGAGGATATATTTTTAAGATATGGATTCTTTTTGAACTCAGCAGTTCCTAGGGGCATCTTAAATTACAGTTCAACAATGGTTTCAAAGCTTGACTTTCATGTTTGCACAATATATCTAGTTTTCAATGAAGTAAATACACACTCTACCCTTATTTTTTAAAATAATGGTGCTGGAGTATATTATACAGATAACCATTCTTGGATTCTCTGCACATACAAGCATCGCACTGACTTTCATTGGAGTGATTTTTTTTTTTTAAATTTAACCACAGTCTTGTGGTACAGTGATAGAGCAACAAATGTCTCACTAGACATGAGTTAAATGCCTCAGTCTCAACTAGTTTTGAAGTCTGTCTTAAGACCATGAGCTAAACAACCATATGCAATGTTGATTGCTGCCTTTCCTGCATGCTCTGGGAATGGCTGGCCCTTAGCTGGGTTGCCCCATTGCACCATCTGAAGCAAAGCTGTTGATATATTTTCATTGCCACCTTTTCTCCCACTGCTGTACTGATTCTGTGCAAGCAACCCTATATCCTTCTCATCTCTCAGAAGAGCCACCAAGGTGGCTCATCAACGCTGAGGTTTTCCTCATCATTGAGGTTTTGCTCAGCATAACAGTCTTTCATCTCATGTCAAAAAGGTTCATGGGTTTAATATCACAGATACAAGACACAAGCCATCAAGTTAACACTCAGAAGATAAGCAGTGTCACCAGAAAAGAGGTGATATTCTGTGTTGAGCTTTGGGGTATAAGCAAGGCACAGATGACATGGGAAGATAGAAAAAGCCAGCCTTGGCATCCAGAAGCACAGAGGGCACAGCTCTGGCACAGGCACACAGCAAAAAAGAGGACTAAGCACTCGGCTGAAATGCTCTGCCAGGCAGAAAATACGATAAAGACCACTGGTCGCACATACACAATTAGCAGACGTAGAACTTTGTATTTGGAGTAAAAATGCTCGGAAACTCAGAAGTCAGTCAGCTCGTGGCTAAAAGCCAAACCTACTTTTTCCCTTCAGGAAAAGTGGGACATTTGAGCCCAGCGAGATCAAGGGAGGCTGCCTCGCAGAGGGAAGTTGCCTCTGAGCTTATTAACAGCATTTTGCATACTGAAAGGAATAGAAAACTGCCTTGATGAGGACACCCTGCCCTTCAGCTCTCGATACCATACCACCACCTCCATGTCTCTCTGTAACCTGCCCATTTGCTCTGCTTGGGACCCGCGGAGGAGCCTGCAGGGCTTTCCCTGGAGACCTTGTGTGTGCCAGACAAATGCCTAAACTGTGGCTTTAAGGTCTTAGGCAGGATATGGAACAAGCTATGGCTGCAAGGCAGATGTCTGAAAGTCACAGAGTCGTGGTCCACTGGAGGCTTACAACAACCAAACAGCATCAAGGCAAGATGAAGGAGGATCTAACAGATTGGATGACCAGAGACCACTAACATAAGTACAGGCTGTGGCAGGTCACATTTGGGGAAGCTCCCCTAAGAGCCCAGAAGAGACCCATTGGTAGACCTGGACACCAATGGTAGAAAAGAGGTCCCTGCCTTGCAGTGCAGCAATAAGGAACAATTCATATAGATGCAGACAGAGACGCACAGGCACAAAGTTCTTGTTATTAGCTAGAGCAGAGCCAGATAGAGTTGAGCAGAGCTGTGACTCTCTTTATCAACCATTCACAATTTATAGGTTTTACAGATGTGGGCCTGGACTAAGAGGTTAAACAAGATGTTATTAAAAACCACACCACACTCATCTTGTGTCTGTTTCAGTTATGTTCCAACTCATTCACAGACCAGGCCCAACAACATTTATACATCACATGTACTTGGGGGCAGTTATCTGGCCTGAGATAACATTCTCATGAGGCTGGACTATCACTCTCTACAATTATGAAAAACATACTTCAGTACAACCTGCCCAAGGCCCTTTATATCTTGACTACTTGCTGTGATCTGATTATGGTAGTATTATTTCTTCTTTGACCATCCTGATAGTTATGTTAGTATTGATGTTCCTTTATCACCCAGGTGGCTGGAATCACCCATCTTGCTTTCCCACATTGTGGAGTGCCTGAGGCAGAGGAGCTACATGTGGGGACCCTGGTCCAAATGTGTAGGAGGGGCATCTGACCTGTTTGTAAAAATGGATCTTTTAGTTACTGCGCTTCAGCAGCCCTGTGGCAGTGCCCATGTCTAAGGCTGGTGGGTCCTGGGCTGGGGTACACGGAAGTCATCAGCAACTCAGACATGCTTGAAGTTCGAAAAGGGATGTGCACAGTAGAAGCAAGACAGCTATTGCAACAGCCATTTACCCCAGTTCATTAAAAGGTCCTTCCACATCCCAGCTCTCCACGTCTTAGGAGATGGTCCTGCTGCAACAGCTGTGTTGGGCAGCCTGGAGTCTGCCTTTCTGTGCTACCTCTGCTGTTTCTTCCTCTCACCAGGATCTTCTAAAAGAGCAATTAATTCCCCAAGTTGTTCAGTCTTCTCACCTTCACCATGAGATGAGCAACCACGGAAGGCGTATTCTTCTGAAATGCCACACAGCAGATCTTGCCTAGCTCATCACCAGTGTGCACAGCTGAGTACACCACAGGAACCAGAGCCTGAGGAAATCAAAGGGTGCTAAAGTTGTTGCATTTCTCAGTCCCCATCAGCCCAGAAATGAAGGCACAAGTTTGATCAGAGACTCATTTTCTTGTAGCAAGCTCAGCATGTTGCTGCTGTTCTCTCAGAGGGACTTTAGAAAGTGAGAACACAAAAGGCCTTTTATATACAGAGCTGGCTCCTCCGCTCTCACATGCTGCATTGCTTTCAGATGCATTTATTTGGAGCAATGGTGCAATCCAGTGGCCAGTTTCTGTAGTAACACAGTAATACTGTACAAGCTCTGATCCACTGCAAAACCAAGAAGGACCTAAAGGGAGCTGCAATATCATGGAGCCTGCAGAGAATTAGTCAAGTCTATCAATGACTGATCTTAAGAGGTGTACAGAAGATCCACATTTCTTGATAACAGAGGCTCAGGACCGAGCTGTTGGAATAAATAAATGGAATGGCTCTTCTTTAGGGGCAGTACGGCCCATCCTCACAAAACTGTACAACCCTCACTGACATTTTTCTGTGTATTTGCGAGGGCGAAAATTCATGGACCCCACACAATCCAATATGAATTCAAGCGAAGCCATTTATTACAGGAACAAGCCTCCTTATATATGCAGTCATTTCCTGATCACGTGTCCACACTCCAAGCATGCATTAGCTCCATTGTCCGTGTTCACGAGCTGTCCACGCACCCGAGTCTCACTGCTGTTTTTCAGGGTGTTGTTTTTCAGCCTTTGAGCTGACCTTGAGATTCCTTTGGCTAGTTCAGAAATAAATCTCCATCTAATAGAAACCCATCCACACAACAACCTCAAGAAAATCCTTCAAATCTCCCACAATTCCCCCTTTTTGTTTTTGAACCAGTGAGGCCTTGTTTACAACACGCTGAATCATCTTTGAAATACACTGCAGCATACAACATATGATTAACAACAATGATTACAGTTACATATAATGTAGCTAAGTCTTACATCATAAGATCAAACAACTACCCACCATTTCTCAAACCCTAATTCTACTATGACAATCTTATTAATGTGCTGGGTTAGTTTGTCTAAAGTACTATAAATAGATTCAGAATGATTAAACATGTTAATACAACATTTTCCTCTTAAATTCATCACAACCATGTCCTTATGATAACAACAAAAATCTACAGCAACACGATTTTGAAATGTAACATGCCTAATATCATCAACATCTACTATTAATTGAGTTAGTATCTCAGAAGTTAGATTAGCCTGTTTAAAAGACCAATAGCTTAACTTTGATATGTTTCCTAAAGCTTTACCAGCTGCTAGACTAGGGAGAATACTAGATACAGGAGATACTATGGTAGGAATGTCTCATAATTTTACCTCATTTTTGCATTGACTATCTAAATGTAATATCACCCTTTTGACTCTCCTGCTGTTTGCTCAAATTGCCATTCTCCACAGAAGGTACACCAACTGCTGCTGATAGGCTTCTAGACCACCAGGTCTGTGACCATCTATAACACTGAATTAGGATCCATGGTTTACATCTGAAAGAGTCCTCACAACTTATCTCCCTCCTGTCTGTCTGCATCCATTGAATCTTTGTTGAATCCACTTCAATCCTTGGCCTGTAATGACACAAGCATAACCTTTTCCCCAGGTTATCAATTGATGTGGCCTTTTCCATTTATCATTAACTAGTGATTTGACCATAACTAATGTAGGTTCTTTCTGATTTAGCATGGTTTTGGGTTATACTTGCAAAGTGTTTCATCACAGGGCAAATTTAGGCTGCACCACTTAGATATAAGTGATTCATCACATACAATGCTTTTGACAATTGGTTTTGTGGTGTTTTCCCTACTTCTCCCTGCTTTTTTGTCTGAAAAACCAAAAACAAAACAGTTCAGAATCAGATACTTGCATTGGACCTTGACTACGTACTCAGAATCACAAATCAAATTTAGAGATTCCTCCTTAAAGAGCTCTAAGCAATGTAAAGCTGCACCAAGTTCTGCTAATTGGGTTGAACCTTCGATAATTTTTACAAAATAATGCCAATTGTTATCTTAACGCCAGACCACTTCAGCTTTATGAGACTTCCCAGAACCATCAACAAAAACTGTCCAAGTATGTAGGAACAGACCAACTACAAGTATGGTCTGTGACCTGGTGTTAAAGACTTGCAGGTTCTGCAGCAATTTACATTTTACATTTATGCATGCCAAAAGCTGTGCTGTTAAGAAAATCAGCTAGTGCAATTTACAAGGATGTAGATTGCAAATAAAAAAAATCAAAATTAAATTTCACAAATGGTACCTGTATGACAAAAGGATCATGGCCTTTTAAGACTTAAATGAATTCCCTGCATTTCTTGATCAGAGTAACAATCGGTGTATCAGTCTGTTATCATTCTCATCATACTGTCCCACAATAGCCACAAGTTGGTTCTATGTTGTAGCTATAAACAGACAAATCTGCAAGTCCAACTGAATGCAGTCAGCCTGTAAGGTTGTCATAAATTTATTCCTCAAAGTTTCCAACTCCATTTTAGCTGTCATATTTATTGGATATTGTTTTCCCTTACTGGATCGAAGTCCTGTTTCAGATCTATCAGTGTAGTATTTGCTTTATCAAAACATTGGCTGTTAATACTAGTGGAAATACAGCATTCAAAATTTCCTTGGAGATTTCTCACTTACAGCAAGCAGATTTGCACCATCCAAGCAGCTTCTTGTGAGACATGCAACTAAACAGAATTCTCAGAAAACGTTATTTGAGCCTACAATTTACTTAATGAATCTTGACCCAAGAAAGATATAGGACTTTCTGGCAACTACAAGAATTCATGTATTAAAACTTTGTTCCAAATTTGGCATTCTATTGGTCTCAAAAAACAGCTTTCCTTCGTTCTCTCCCATGACCTCAAAAACTAGCACGGTGAATTTACTGAGAAGTCTCTTACAACCAGTTACCACAGAATTAGTCTATTAAAAAAAAAAAAAATTTGGTTTAATTTCCCAGCTTCATTAGAACTATGGATCCACTGGCAATACCTTTAAATTTCAACCCTCAGACTCCTTGATGCAGTATTACAGTTCTTTAGCAGTAACATTCCTGGGGGGAAAATAAAACCTCCCTCTCGCCCCCATCTGAGATGGCAAAATCTCCAGCCCAGCATGAAAACAAGTCAGTTCGAACTCCACATCAAACCAATCCGGCTCCACTCCACACTCAAATCAGTACCACTCTGACCCAAAGCAGCACTGAGGACTCTCACCCCCAAAAGCTGACCAGTGTGAAAACAGTGACTTCAGCAAGGAGGTAAAACTATGAGCTCTTTCCCCAGATGTGCCAAAAACCTAGGAAACAAGACAGAAGCAAAAATAAACATCACCAACAACCCCTGATTCAAAGCGGAGAAGCAACACAGTGCCACAACAAGGATTGATGACAATACTCTAGGAAAAAAAAAAGACAGAGCGGGGGGAGTAAAGCCCCCCTTTCTCCACTTAGCAGTGGGAAAACAGGTTTTTTCCTTTTTTTTTCCTCCTTTCTCTTCTTGCTGCAGTTCAGATACAGCCAAGGCCACGCAGGTGGCGTAATCGCTGGTACGAAGTGGGAGGCTCTGGCAAACTCCTCAGTTACAATGAGCTGAGTTTTATACAGAATTCCAATTAGCTCAACAGTTGTTACATTTCTCAGCCCCATTTACCTTTCACAATTTACAGATGTCAAAATACAGTATATTAAACATCACTCCATTATTTCATTTTCCTAGATCCAAATCAGTTCGCATTCCAGCAGCTTTTAAATACAACTTCATACAATACCAAGTTCACATCCATCATAGCATTTAGGTGGTTTGTTGTGTTTTTTTTTTTGTTTGTTTGTTTTCTTTTTTTTTTTTTTTTTGTGAAGCAGAGTTTAACAATTTAAATTCTTTTCTGATCTCAAAATTACTAGATAACAATATAAGCAATTACTCTAATGCATAAGGATGCCTCCTACGGGGGGAGCAAGGTGGAATTTTAGCAGTGGAACCGGTTCCCATTTTGTAATTATCTCCCCAAACAAAGTTCTTTTGGTACCAAATATAAATATGCAAATTAAAATACTGAGCTCAGATATGAAAACCGAATACCAAGTTCAAATATGCAGCTAGATCAGAGTTACACTTATTCAAGCCAATATCTCAATTTTAGCATTGCACCTTTGAACCGCTCACTGCTCAGCCAGGCAGAGGTACTGCTGGGTCTCCCTGACAAAACAGGTCAGTGCGCGCTGGAGCCCAACTGGCACCCACCCCCCCACCGCCGCAGCAAGCTGGACCGGCCAAGGCTTTATTAGTGTCCCATCTGGTGCGCTACAACTGTTATCCCAAAATCAGGATTCTTTACTTGGTGTGCATACAAAAGAGCCAAATCCAGCACATCGAGATGAGACACAGCCTATTACAGAACTGCGCAAGTCTGGATACTGGAATAAAGCTAGCATGTTAGAAAGAAAAGTAACAGCTATTACACATAAAATCTTATCATCACATTCACGCAGTAAGGAACTAAGTTACTCACGATCTTCTGTAATATCACAAAACGCACATTTTGAGTCAACGGATTCTCATGATTTAACAGTCTGTGAACTTACTGTACCATATAACAGACAAAGACCTATTAAACTGTAATATTCTTAAACAGATACCTACAAAGAAAACAGGTTAATGAGGAAAGCATCTTGCAGACTTCAGCAAATTTACTGTGACCTGTGTGTTATCAGTTAATTCTCTCTCAGCTTGTTGAAGTTCAAACCGGTCCACCTGTAAAACTACCTGAAATGATTTAATGATCTCTTGTAGGGATTTATTTTGTCCTGCTCTTCTCACCTTAAAAACAACATTAATTGCAACAAAGTGTTATACTTCAAGATTCTGTTCTCTGGACACTTTTCCCAATCGTTTAACTTATACAGCAGCCACCATTAATTACAATATTTCACAGGATCTTCCTTCCTCATATTTTCAAGTGCTTTCCTATGTTTTAGAACACCTCGCCATACTGATTTCTTAGGAACACGACTGAAAATAATCATTCCTGACCCCATCTCGTAAGTAAAAAACCATGAGAAGAGGGAGGGAGCGGGGGGAAAGCACAGGGCTGCTTGCAGCGCGAGTGGGAAAAGTGGGGATAAAGTTTTATGGTGTACTTATACCACAAAGAAACAATTCTAACAACAACTAGTGAAACAATTAACTCACATTCCTGACAAGCTGCTTGATTTTCAGAGGGGCAATATACAGAAGCATGTAATATGTACTGTAAAACCCGCAGATAACAAGTTGATAGCAAATATTATCATTCTCTACTGCTAATTTCAACACCAGTGCTTCCTTAACTTCTAAGTTTTCAACCTGCTTATTGATAGCCTCTTGAAGATGCTCAATAAATTGCATGTAATTCTCACTGGGACCCTGATAGTAGTTATAAAAGATTTGGCTGCTGTGTTGGTTTCAGACACCTCTACTATAGCTTGATATGCAAGGTCTGCTGACTGCCTCAAGATTTCAGAACCTAATAGCACCTGTAATTGTGGTGTGTCAATTAGTGTCTGTTCCAAGAGCTGTGGGATACATGCCCCTTTCAACGAGTCCCCATCGTTCCATCCTAAATGATCTATAGCTGTTACATTGCATAGGTCTAATTTTGCTTGAGTCTTTCATAGATTTTATCTGATCTTGGGGCAAAATGCACACATACTCTTTTTCCTGTTAACTCAAAAAAAAAAATGCTGCAGACCCTCATCCTCATCCAAGTCCTCAGGTAACGCGGACTTGAATGGTGCTGGAGAATCGCTGGTAACAGGGGAGTTCAGAACAGTGCACAGTCTTGGCAATACTTTCTAGCATCATAATTATTCATATTACCTGAGTCCCCAGGAGCACCCCCTTTCCCATCACGATCATCATGATTGCATTGCTGACTGTTGGATTAACTTGCTATTAGCTGATCTAATCTGTCACACAGTTCTGTTGTCCAGTTCTTATCCAGTGACTCCTTCTGCTCTCTCGTGGAAGTTGGAGGGTTAAAAGGCAGTAAAGGCAGATACAAATTGGTAAAAGGACTGACAGTACACTTGTTTATGACCTTAGCATTCTCAGCTTTCACAGGTTCTTTGGGCAAGTTGTCTGACTCCAATCCTCTGGACTTGCTGTTCTCACCAGGGCTGGGCAATGGTACAGGAGGCCACCCGCTCGGCATTTTTCCTCCCCCCACCCCGGACTGCTGAACTATCGGGTGCCAAAAGCACAGCAGGGGATGGAGTAGGGAGGGTATCAAAGACACGAACCGGGTAAACTTCACAGCGATTTTCAGGATACTTATCAGGCTGCAATGCTGCAAAAATTCCGGCAGCAGCAGACCGTTCAGCCTTAGGATCTTTTAAGGTAGCGATTATAAGCTTCCATGTAGTTACTAATGATTTAGCTTCTTTATCTCCATTGCTGACTTTATCCCATAATTTCCACCCTATATTGTCCCAAAGTTCAAGTTTAAGTTTTGAGTCATTAATGCTTGTAACAGTCTTTTCAGGTTTTAATTGCTTCACTGTAGTAATTATCAGTTTCCAGGTGGTTACAAGGCCGAGAATATATTTTTCACTGTGACTGATTCTCTTCCACAACACAGTTTCCACTTTTTCCCAAGTCTCTATTTGAAAAACTCCGAACAGGTCAGCAGGAAACCCATTGCCTCTACACCAAATTAATAGTCTTTTGAGGTTACTCTCCTCATACTTCACCCCTCTCTTAGAGAGAATATGTCGGAGGAGCCGCAGTATT
This sequence comes from Patagioenas fasciata, assembly GCF_037038585.1. Taxonomy (NCBI): domain Eukaryota; kingdom Metazoa; phylum Chordata; class Aves; order Columbiformes; family Columbidae; genus Patagioenas; species Patagioenas fasciata. The sequence continues at coordinate 142,235,909 of NC_092520.1, read as the reverse complement.
TCTTCTTCTTCTTTAAAAGTATTCTGCCCCATCTCCTCTCGCCCCCAGTTGCTCACCTCTTTGGGTGTCCGTTGCAACGATATCGGATCCTTTATCCTTCCTCTGTCACTTCTGTAGTGATCAATCAGGAGTCACGCAGCCCGCAGACTGCGTCCTGGTCACGGTCCAGCCACGCCGTTCCAGCTGGGGCTCGCTCCCCGCAGCAGTCGTCCCCCTTCTGTAAATTCTCCTTATGGATCACGTCGGAATCACCACTTGCGAGGGCAAAAACTCATGGACCCCACACAATCCAATATGAATTCAAGTGAAGCCATTTATTACAGAAACAAGCCTCCTTATATATGCAGTTATTTCCTGATCATGTGTCCACGCTCCAAGCACACATTAGCTGATTGGATATTGTCCATATTCACGAGCTGTCCATGCGCCCGAGTCTCACTGCTGTTTTTCAGCCTTCGAGCTGACCTTGAGATTCCTTTGGCTAGTTCAGAAATAAATCTCCATCTAATAGAAACCCATCCACACAACAACCTCAAGAAAATCCCTCAAATCTCCCACATGTATTATTTCCCTGTGGTGCTAAGCACAGGTGCTGTGCGTGATGGCACCAAGCCCAGCATCACAGTGCTCTGGAGCTGAAAGCACATCCCAGAAGAACACTTGCACCCCAGAGCAGGGAACACACCACTTTCACAACAGCCCTCCAGCAAGGAAGGGATCCACCATCTAGAAGGTGTTAGCACTGCTTCTGTAATAAATAACCATCCTAAATATGTTGTTTTTCTGAGGGTTGGCATCTGAAAGCAAGAATGGGGATCAGACCAGGTTTTTTAGCCAGGAGAGCATATGGAGAGAGGCAAAGAAGTGGAACTACAGGATCCTTTCATCCCAATAGTAGGGCTTGATATCACTGCTCACCCAAGGAATCAGAGGTAAGGTCATAGAAATCCCACAGACTGTAGAAAATCTTAGTCTGAATACTGATTGCTACCCAGCCAGTTTTAAGGAAAGATCTCCTGTCCAAGAATTGGCTTTTGACTCTTGTACTGATAAAAATAGCAGCTTGGGGTAGTGACTTGAGCAACCCTTACACTGCATAGCTGTTCAGAAAAGCCTCTGCTGGAAGGGGAAGCATTTGTGCTGAGTAGACTTGTTACTCTGTATAGTTTTTACATACACTTTAGTCTGGAAAAGAGAGAGGAGGAAGTGTTGCTGAAGGAAGCTGTTCACCACATTTGACCATATGAGATGAGAAATTGTCTTCTGCAAGTCAGGTTGCAACAGGAGTACCTCCAAGGAGACACTCAACTCTGGGTGCATCTCCTTGCTATCTTCACCTCCTTCATCAACAGGCTTCTTGGCTGTGCAAAAGGGAGTTCAAGAAACAGATCTTGAACCCAAATAAGATTATTGTAGTGTCTTTGTAGCCTGTAGAGTCAACAAGTTTGGTCAGCAAGGCAACAGCAACTAGATTAATGAGGGAAAAATAGAAATTCCAGTGGAAAGAGCAAACAGCATAGTCGTTCTCAGTCAGTCCTGTTTACAGTTACGTCTCCCTTCTAAAACATGCAGCCTGGACACTGGCACACCACTCAGGTAACATCTCCTTACATGAAGCCAGTGGTCAGCTTTTGTCACAGAGCATCCCAGTGAGCTAGTTTACAGGGTTATTAAAGAAAAGAAGGAATAAGAACAGAAGATCAGAAAACACAGAGATAATCCCAGCATGTGTCAAGAGTAGAAAAGCAGGACTTCAGGTTTGATTTAAAGCATCTTCTGGGAAAAAAAAAAAAAAGTAAAAAACCCCACCCGCCACACACATAAATCCCTGAACTCCACTTAACTAGGAGGAAGAAAATATATGACAGTTTCAAAAGTAAGGAGAAAAAAGAAATCATATCTTTGTATGTATGAAACTGTTTATAAGTGACTTGGGGTTATATTTGGCTACTTCTACAACCTGAACCAAGACCGATGCATCCACTGTGAGCATTTAAAATTAAGCTACTGCAGCATTACTAGTCAAGAATCCTCACTCACACAGAACATCTAAGGAATATCTTTTGGAAGATGCAACAGGTAGAATATCAAATCTGTTCTTCAGCATCAGCAAATCATTAAGTGATTCTTGCTCACAGAAAGTTGAATTCACTTGAATCTGCACAGTAGCCATGTGTGTGGCCCTCTCAGGCTGCACATGCCAACTGGGGGCATCAATGTGCATTTTCTTTCCCTGCTACCTGGGGCATCAGTTTTAATCCATTTCTTCACCATTTCCTAATTCCTGACTGACTGGGCCAGATCCTGCACTGTGCTGGACACCTGCAGTCTCCAAGTGCAAGAAGGTTCTCTGGTGCTTCATGAAGGAGCTTAATGGAAGTATCTAGATGGATCCATACACAGTAGATGCATCTATAATACCTCCCAGGGCTTGACCCATGAAAGACCAATTTCAAAATATTAGAGCTGTTTGTCAATAATCAGCAGTTACTTGTTTATAGGAAGTAGAAGAAAGAGGTGGCAGGGTGCCACAGATGTGTTTGGATGCATCTGACAAAATAGAACTTCAAATGCTCCCTTAGTCTTACCATCCAAGTATCATTTTGTGCATGAAGAGAGTCCTTAGTGTTTGACTCAAGGAAGGGAAAAGTGAATTTAGAAAATAACTAACATCCCAAGCCTGTTTTTCTCAGCAATGTTCATCATATCCCAGATAGTGCAGGTAATCACCTTCCCCCTTGCTGTGCACAGCAGCAGCTGAGGAATTGCAGGAATGTTTGTGAAACAAAACCCTTTATTCCACCTCTCAGTCGTTGTGCCCTGGAAATCTGGAGTTTTCTTGAGAAAGCTTTTGTCCATTTGAATGCTGCCTGGTTTGGTAGAGGTACAATGTACTCAACTGCCATCGCTCCTTGCTCCTGGAGTGGACGACACAAAAAGCAGTTAAAAATAATTTTAAAAGCCAATTTTGCTAAAGACTGAGAACATTTGTATGACAAATCAAGCTTTAAATTGAACAAGTGAAACTGAAAATATTTTCCACCCTTACCCTGACAAACTCCTCTCCTCACAAAATTCTCCACTCAGAGCTGTGTGCAATATTTTCTTCAGAATAATTTCTGTTGTGCACCCTCCTCCCTTGGGAAGGCTTGAACAAGTTTTAACAACAGGGACATTACAAAGCTATTGGTGCAGACATGGGGTGAGATTTCAGCAGCATTTGACGTCAGTCAACTTTTGCCATTAAATAGTTTGTGCCTTTTGTATGCTTTAGCACCCACATACCATCCTACTTCCAATTTTTTGGTGCGGCATTTCCATTTCTACTTTTACTACTCTATTTTACAATGTAAAGAGATTGCCTGTGGATACCCGAAGAGGTTACCACCCTCTACAGCTTCCTGTAGTACGTTACCATCACAGATGATTGCATACCCCTGAGGTTTAAGAATGAAGTGGCTTAATAATTCACAGCAAATGGAGTATTTTATGATAGACGTTGTAGAGAACTGTAGAGCACAAATACCATACCTGTATTTTAACATAAGCCTGAGGGTACGATCCAAACACTTATAAACCAGCAACCTTTACATCTGTAGCTGGGAAAAACAGTTTGAGTGATCATAAAGAACAGAACATTATGATCTCAATTTTCCACAAAACTACTGCAAGTGGGAAGATAAATGTTCCTCTTTGGAAATCAAGCCTAATGCCTTTGCATTTTTTTTTTTTTCATTGGAAGAGATGGATGAAGCACGAAGCAGAGATATTTGCTCCTGGGTGTTACTGAGTATATTCAGGACAGAACATGAGGAATTTCAAAGGGACCAAAACTATTTAGAGTAATTGGCAATAAGAAGCTCGATGCTGATAAGAACTAACTAACATGTATTGAAAGAAAAAAATACCCATGAAGTACTCAAAGCTCAAAGAACATTAAAGAGGCAATATGAGCCTAAGAAACAGAGCCCAATATCCTTATAAATATGTCAGTGAAGATGACTGTGGAGGAGGAAAGTCAAACAAGGCATGAAGATAGATAGGGAAGGGACCATAAAGAGTAATTAATTACCAAGTATAGACCTGAATCAGGGGTGCAGCTACATTAAAAGAATATGACAGCAACAAAGTCAAATACAGAAAGGTTTAGGGTTGCATTGCTATTTCACATTCATTCTCCAATACAGTCTCCTCTCCTCTTGTTGTGTGTACTTTATCATGAAACCTTTAAGCAACAGACAATCCACTTGACAATTTAAAATGCAAGAAAGACAGATAAGAATATTATCCCCATGTTCTGAAGAGGTAACTGACACAGAGCTATGAAGTAATTTAAATCCACACAAAAAGCCCATGGAGGACATGGAATTAAGCCATCCTAGTCTCTGAGTTCCAGCCCAGCAATCTGATCCCTAGACTAATCTTCATTGTAAAGACAACATCAGTGCCCCAAGAATTCCCTTCAAATCCTGATTTCCAAACCCAGAGTTCAGAGGGTTTATAAAGGGAATGTATTTTAAAACCTAGATAAAACTCACCCTAAGACTATTCCTTTTGCACAGGAAAAAGTTATTTCATCCCCTAATAATTATAAAATAAATGTATTTGGGAAGATTAAGTAATGTTAAAGGTGAAAATGCTGATGCAGATCCACTGCAACAGAGATACAAACTTAGCCTCTGATACCTCATTTTACAAAGGCAACTAACTAACAAGAAATTTCTGGCAGGTTTGTTAGCCCAGCAGTTCCACAGCTCTTCACACACCCAGTTTTCCCTTCCCTCTCCTCTGGCTTTGGCTGAGGGTCCTGGCAGTTCACCTCTCAGGTAGGCAATCCAGCTACAAGGCAGGCAAGCAGCCAATTTGCTAATCCAATTATGCAACACAAGACCTGAGGGGTGCACCATTTGTGAAAGAATAGGTTATTTTCATTATTTAATTACTAGTCAAGTTACCTGCCTGAAGAATACTAAAATGCCAGCGTAATTATGACATTTAGATATTGGGTCAAAGCTAAATCCTTTCTGCAGATCTCCCTAAGAAGTGACTGAGGGCAATACAGAGGACTAAATAGCGGCTTGAAACCAGGTGAGGGATTTCAAAGAAACAACACGAGTCTAATTCCAAGTCTGATGAAGCAAGCCGAGTTTAACCATCAGTTTTGATGGAGCAGGGAGACCAACACAGGGCACCTGGGAGAGTTTGTGTCCACTTGTTTCCAGTATTCTGGGACCACACAAAGCAAGCTCCAAGCAATTGTCTCCTCCCTTTGCATGAGAAGAGGAGTCCAGGAACTTGCAAACCATTGAGTGCAGCAATCTGCTGCTGTGGCTACCATGCCACGTGAAAGAGAAACAGATGTTAGAAGGCTCTTCAAGACAAAATATATTTTTCCCCTTTGAGAAGTGTGTTTTTCTCCTTTGTGGAAAGGTGCAAACAAGACTGCAATTGTAAACCAAGCATTTTATTCTCCTGGAGGGCATGGTGGCAAGATTTATGTATTATTAATACATCTGCATAGGTTATTTGCAGCACTGCCAGCTCAACTGGTATCTGGGTTTCTGCTCCTCACCCTCCAAATGAGAAAAATTCTGTAATGACAGTCACACCCCTGCAGACCAGAGCACAAAAATAACACTGAGGCTGTCTGACATCTTTATATACAAGACATTCTTACAAGATATTACCCTAATAAAGGGGCAATCCATACATCTCTAACCAGAACTTTAGACAGAGACCAGATGTTTTCATATACTCACGTTTGTATGGTGGCCCTAGAAGAGGGTGGCCCATAGTGTCACCACAACTTAGTAGTTCAGATGGTATCAGCAAAATCTTTTGTTTTAGTCAAAACCACTATCAAAACCAGCTTAATCAGGAGCTGACTGAATAACGGAAAGTAATTTTCCCGATTTCTATAAAAAAAAAAAAAACAAACAAAAAATACCACAGCACACCTCTATTTGGGCAGCATTATTCTGCTGTTTCCAGTTGTGCTCTAGGGAGCTGCTACTACTATTCCACAGAGCTCAGCAGCTGTTCATTAGGTGACTCTCCCAGTTGGTTTTGCTTATGTGATGTTAACCCTGCAGTGCCAGACGACGAGAGCTTTAAGCACCATCTGTTGCTCTGTGTCTCCCTTGTAGGGCTTTGGAATGTATCCCAGCCAGGAAAAGAGCAGAGAGCTTTTGAGTTTTGGATTAGGATATAAAATGCTATAGTTTATCATAACGAAGGAAAGGTGCAGAAGAAGAACTGGCACACAGAGAATGCCCCCTTAGAGACAGGGCTCATCTACCACTGGTGCACTGGAACACCGCCATGTAGCAGCATTTGAACGCTGAAAGTCATCATTTCATAAATGCATTTTGTCAAGAACCTGCATTATTCTCCTGGATACACATTTTCTTCGTAATGACTCCACCATTTGTCTCCAAGAAGACCACGTCCCTGACTTGTCTGCACTAGGATTACTTGTGGTGGTCTCACATCTATGCAGTATTTAAAGTCACTGAACACTGGGCTTTGATTACCTGCACACACCTGGCTCAGCATCATTCGCATGATCCGTCTTCCCAGGGCCACATCTGCACCTTGCAATTTCATAAATGAGGCACATTCACACAGATACAAACCCAGCCTGCACAAAGGCTGAAAGCACAGAGCTAAAGCACAGCTCCACCTACACCTTTCCAGAGGGTGGATAGTGCTACCAGTCATGCCACTTCTTTGGGAATAGGATGATGAGAAACTTTATCTCAGAGGACAAGAGACAGTGACTTTCACAGGAATTGTCCAGACCACCACACCCAGTTTTTCATTTTACATTCATATACACTTGCATATTTTAATAGAAACTTGAAGAAGAGACAAAATACCACCCTATCACCATTGCCTTTAGACTTAACTCTCACTTCAGATTTTCAGATTCTTCATGGCAAGCCTGCTGAGTTTGTAATGTTTTCTTTAATTAAAAAATATCCCCAAAACTGCAGTTTAAACCCTTAGAGTCAGAATGCACTTGTTCCTTCTTTAGTCAATACCCAAGCAGAAGAGCTTTTGCACAGCAGACAAAACACTTCTGGGATACCACATTTGCTAGCAGAGATGCAAGTTTAGCAGGCTCTAAACCATAACAGCAAAAATCAACCTGTTCTATTACAACATCATCAAGTTAACTTACTTCAGTTGAAGCCAACTGAGATCCTCTTCAGCCTGAGGAGGAAAAATATTAGCCTTTTACTTCAGCTTAGCAGCACTTGCAACTCACCCTAGCACTTAAGAACAAGTACTGAATCCCAAGAGGTTTGGGTGCTACTTCCTTAAAATACTCATTCAACTCTTAGCACAGCTGGTAGTCAGTTTTTGGGGTGGGGTGGGGCTCAGCTGGGCTTGGCTTTTCTCACATTCTCCAGTGTGGTCCTGGTGAACAGGTGCTGTGTGCTGCTAATGAAAGTGTACAGAAAATTTTCTGGCAGCTAGAGCTTTGACCTTCCAGAGCCCACTTAAATGTAAAGGGCTAGACTGGAAGTGCTGGGCTGCAAAGCTACAGCACTCCCAGAGAGCTCGTTCCCCTCACAGTGCGTGTGAGAAAGCCAAGTGTCCAAGAATGGGCTTGTGGAATGGGGATCAAGGGTGCCTGCCTTGGCCAAGAGGAAACCCTGAAGACAAGACTTGTTTCCTCTTGGAGATCTTCTGAGGTGGCTGTTGGGAATACTCTTATGCAGTTGCTGTCACTGAAGCCTATATTTAAATAGCCTTCAAAAATAGGAGAGGATTTTCATTCACTGGCTGCATGCAAGGTGGAAGAGGTTAGTTCATTAGCAGCATGCTAGGGGATTCCAGGTCTCCTGTCATAGAGAAGGGCACTAACCACACAAAAGCTCAGGTGGGAAGGATCCTAGCGGTCCTTTTCTCTTACTTGAAACTGTGCTTAAACATTCCCCAATAATTAAGTTTATGATTCTTATTACATTTAATGTTCCCAAAGGGAAGGTGTGCAGAGGCCTAGATCCACTATATTTTAAAAAAATTTCTTGCAGGAGTTTGAATGTATCTTCTCCTCCCCTGCACTGTGTTCCTAGAACAAAGCTATGGATAATCCTTTTCTCCAGCCTCAACAATAATTCAGGCAACAGTGTTTGCCAGAAGGAACGAGGGTGGAGGCTGAGGGCACCAGTGTGAGGACTTGTACCATTTTAGCACACTTTTGGAAATGACTGATCCTATCATATCTTGTATTCACATTCAGCAAGACCTCCTCTCTTCCCTGTAGTTTGCACAGGGCGAAGTGTGGCACCAAATGTGCCTTGGGACTGTGGGCTCATTATGGCCCCCAGCTAGACAAGGGTGGGCAAACACCTGCTGGTAGCACCAACTAGTTGATAGGAACGTGACAAACCTCAGATATGAGCAAGCTGCCAACATTCTCAGCCCCATCAGGAGTTAAGTACTCCTAGGTGTGCAGCAGCAGCATTGCACAGGCATCGCCATGGCCAGGAAGTTGCCAAATGAGTGACCTGACAACTTTTACCTGCATGCCCGGAGGGCTAGTTAGGTGCCAGCACCCTAAGTCGTTTCGTTTATTGGCCCTCAAAGCTCCTACCAGGTACCAGAGTTGCTCTCGCTGACGGTATGTTCTGCTGCACCTGTGTTTCTGCCAGCTGGTGTTAAGTCCCTCCGCACAGACTCTGCCCCACATCGGATGGTCCTGTCCAGGTGTGTTCCCTGGCTGTCAGGTTTGAGGCTGTTGGGACACAGAAGCGATGGTTTCTCTCTGTGTAAAAGAAACCTTTAAGTATGACCTAACTTAAGGGCCTACCTGTAGGGGAGGCTGCACAGCTGAACATGCCACACACTAGGAAGCAAAACAGACCCCAACCCCCTGCCTCATTTATGGGGCTCCTTCCTCAGCTGGCTTCTGAGGTTCTCAAATCTCTGCATTATAGGGAGCCTGCACATCTATCTGGAAGGGGAAATATCCAGTAGTGAAGCAAGGTGGCAGCCAAAGACTGAGGTAACACTTTCTGAAAGATCAAGTAGCGAGGCCAAAGGAAATTAAATATCAGAAGTGGGGGCCTTGAGCCTAGAAATGTAATCAAAGCCTGGGTAAGAGTTTGGCCAATGTTGGGGTCAACAGCGCAAGTGCAGAGTGAAGCTGGAAAGTCCCTGAGCATCTGAGCTAAGCACAGGGCGCTGCCAGATCACACTGGCAACCAGTCTCTGCTGAGCAGCTCAGGAATTACCAACTGACTCTTTCCTGCAAAGGAGATGCCTAGAATGGAGGGACCTGAAGTCCAAACCATCTGATAAAAAAATCTATCATGCATCAGGATTTCTACTTCACCGTCATATCATGTGCATCCACCTGCTGTAAAACCAGCAACACAGCTCTTACACCATGTTACTGCAAGGGAGAATCAAAGAGCTGGAGTGCTTAGAATGAGAAGAGTTGCAAGGTTCACACTCCCCAAATATCAACTCATAATTGACAGCATAGGTATAATTGTATTTCTTTAAGAATATAAATACATAATGAGGATTTCCACTGAGAAGCCATATTTTTATTTATTTAGGAAACATGTAAGTTGAATTCTGCTGGAATGTCTCCATACAATGGATACTCCAGGAGTCAACAGTGCACAGATTTTTTGGAAGTGCCACATTCAGAGCAAGTTAACATGACCTTAAAAGCCAACTTCAAGACAACTCTCCCACAGACACAAGGTATTGTCTGTGAAACAGAATATGAGACACAAGGCATCGCGTGACATCAGGTAGCACAATTCTGTTTATTGGCCTTTCCTCAAGAACTCTTAACTCACCATTAGGCAAAGGAGTGCATACAAGATGTACAAGATTAAAAGAGACTTCTTTATCATTGTATTCTGTGGCATGAAGGCCCACAGCCTTTGGGCTGGTGTGTTTTTTGTTTGTTTTTTTAAAAGGATATGTTTTTACTCTGGCTGAGGTGTTACAGTTCAGAGGACAACCTGCTGTCTACAGGAAATGTCTTGAGAAAATTAAAAGTGGACACAGCTATTTACTAGGCTGTTTTACTGAACAAACACTGCCAGCTGCACTGATACCATTGTACCAGACACTTGTCAGCTTGTGAAGCCCCAAGTTTATAACGACAATAGGAAATCTGACTGCAGAGTGAGGAGGATGGAGAGAAGTGGTTGGAGTTTCTTCCCCCTCGCAAGAGATTCCTGCTTGCTGTTAACTTTTGTTTGTGTACTTCAGTACAGCTGTGATGACCTACAACAGAGGTTCTGCCCTAGACATACATAGCTTGCCCACAGTCTGACTCAATGCGCTAGTAACTTTCATAGATAATATTAAAACCCAGGGTTTGTCTCCCCATATCCTTCACATGATGCTCTGTCTGTTCACATCCACATCGTACGCTGATGAATTGGAACAGCCTCGGCCAAAATCAATAAAAATGCCTTCAGAATCAGAGTCAATCGACTCCAAAATTTGATCCACTATGTTCTCAGGGCTTGAAGAAGGAACTGGAATCAAGGAAGGGTCCCTGTCCAGCTCAAAAGACCTATGAGGGTCGTCCATTGAGTGGAAGAGTCCTTTCTGTTGTTCAGCTGTGCTGAGTTTGCCGGAGCATTGCACTGAGCCAGTGCTGGGCCTCTCCTGGTCTCCTGACAGCAAGCTCTTTGTGGCTGTCATGGAGCTCTTGGAGCCGTTGTCCATAATGGTGGTGAGGTTGGAGTATCCCTGGAGCTCCAGACAGGAGGTCATTTCCGAAACGGAGTGCCTTCGGATGCCTGTTCCGTTGGCAGCCATACCCTCGGTTTCGTACTCGGCCACTGGTGTCAGCAGTGGATTGTTGTAGCTTTTTGATCGCACCACAGGGTTCTTGGCGAGGATGTCACCCGATTTTGAACGCCTGAAGAACCGCTTCTCTGTAAACAGAGAAAGATCCAGAGTAATATCTACAGTGTCTCCTATTTTTGTGGGACTAATAATTACAGGTGTTCAAAATAAAAGTGAAGGCCTAAATAGTAATGAGCTTTTCTTGAATGACAGAAACTTTTATAAAAGAATACATTTTTTTTGTTTTGTAGATCTATGCACTTCAGATTTTCCAGATTTCTTCAGCATATCGAACACCCCAAACCTACCTTTATAAATAATAGCTGTTATTCCCTTATATTCATACAACTTCAGCAACTAGAGTAAAACAGTAAATATTGTGGGAGACCTGGTACACTATTTCAAATACTTCCTTTAGACAAGAACAGAAAGTGCAATTCTGTTCCTGTTCAGGCTAGAAAGGTCATCACTAATTTCTAGTAGTTGAAATTTAGCTTTTCCACCCACCCTGTGAAAATGAGGTCTCTTCAGATTTGGTGCATAAGGCTTAAGATACGCAGTCTTACTAATAATTCTGTAAAAACTTAAGTTCAAAGCATTATTTGGAGACCACACAAGGAGAGAGCAGCAAGAGTGTTTGGAACTGTGAACTGGGAGGCAGTGCCCAAAGCAACCTTTTTGGGGAACAAAGCTGCCCTCAGTCCAGCACTGACTGTAGGAACGCTGCTGTTAACCAAGTGGGCTCTTTCCAAAGAATGAGCAGCAGGTGGCAGCAAATCAGCACGGAGATGTGCCACCAGTGGTTTAGGGCTGGAGCGCTCCCCAGCAGCTAGATCGAAGTGACCACCATGCAAACTTTTCCCAGCAGCTAGATCGAAGTGACCACCATGCAAACTTTTTGCAGATCTCAGTGCTCAGACTCACTTATGATAAAAAAAAAAAAAAAAAAAAAAAAAAAAAAAAAAAAGGGTGTGAATAACAGATCTCGCTTTTAGAATCATAGAATAGTTTGGGTTGGAAGGGACCTTCAAAGCTCATCTAGTCCAACCCCCCTGCAATGAGCAGGGACATCTTCAACTAGATCAGGTTGCTCAGAGCTCCGTCCAGACTGGCCTGGAATGTCTCCAGGGATAGGGCATCCCTGGGCAACCTCGGCCAGTGTTTCACCCCGCTCAGTGTAAAAAATTCCTTCCTCATGTCTAGTCTGAAGCTTTCTTACTGCTACTCTCACTCTGCCATCCCCATGAAGAGGCCATGGCTGGAGAAGGGGATCTAGTTACACTCTGGAAGTCAACCACAGCTACTGCATAAATTGTCTGCTTTAAATCAGGATGTTTGTATATGTTCCCCTGCAAACCACACAATTTCCTTTACAAATGCCATTCTCTTCTAAAACTCTACCTACAGATAATTATGTGATTACCTGGACACAAATTCCAATCATACGCCTTACTACTAGAAAAGCCAGTTTCTGTACTTAAGACTGCATTTTGCAATTGTGTCTGCCTCAGCAGCGAAATCAACTGAGCCAAGTTCACTTTTGGACTTTTTGTTTGTTAGCATTTTCACCTGGCAAACAGAAGAGGTTCTCTGGGGCTCCCCTGCCACTGAACTCTGGCTTTTTGGTCACACCAGGGCTCAGCTGCAGGGGAAGGCTGGGTGTGCTGGCCAGACAGGGAAGAAAAGCGGTCAGTGGCCTCACCAGTCCCAAGGACAGTATGTCACAGCTTTAAACCATGCTACCAAAATAGCTGGACAGAACTAGATGTGCTAGTTTAAAAGCAGCAGAGACTTAACACACTCAGCTGCCCTGGATCCAGGTTCATTGACTACAGTAAGATCTATCCAGGGGTACTGCTACAGATCTAAATGCCAAACTGCAGCAAGAGGAAGCACCCAGTCCACCAAAACCTTCCTATTTTCTGCAGTCATGTAATGCAACAATCCATTTCACTGGAATTTTGTTTTCTTTGGTTGTTTTTTTGTCCTGGCAAACAAAAGCTTGTATTCAGAAAACATCAATTTGGGGCTCCATTTAAATGCTTGTGGCCTTTTAATGGCAAGCAATGAATTCAAAGTAGTAATCCTAACTATTTTCCATAAATAACTGGCCTCTATTCATTCATGTAAAACTGATCTGTTTCTTAAATGCCTATTGCAATATAACCATTTTTCCATTCAGTTTCAAGGGAAAATCAACTACCTTATTGACAGTTTCTGACAAGCAAACAGATTAAATTGACTGCATAGAAAACACACAACTGAACTTTTCCCCTCTGTTTTCTCTATTCAAGCACACTGTCACAGTATTTACATCAAAATACTCAGGTACTATCCCATTTCCTTTTTGATTTACACTGGTAGTATCCCCCTTGCATTTTCATCAGATTTAATGGTACATGGAATATTCAAAAGACTTTCATCTTGGCCAAATCTTGCCTTCACAGAAGTCACTGAATACTTCAGAGCTCAAGGAATCATAGAAAATTAGCTGGAAGGGACTCAAGAAAGTAACTCACTCTCAGCCTCTGCCATCAGGTAGGACCACGTTTACCCACCTTGCTCCTTCTGGATGGCTGTGGTACATAACATGTACATAGCACTTCTATCTGTGAAGATTCAACAGCCTCCAGAGGTGGTTTTTGTGACAATAGAGATATTTCCTTCCATATAATCTGAATTTCCCGGGCTATGTGTGCTCCACTCTATTTTTCTTATCTCCAGTGTGATGGAGAACAGCTTATTACCTTCCACTTTGCAGAAAGCTTTTTCTGATTCAAAGGCTTATCAGTTAGTCTTCTCTAAGACAAATTCCTACTTTCTTCCCTGCTTTAACTAGCCTTGAATGACCTTTGTGTGCTAATGAACAGACATTACTTGGGACTCTAGACAGAGCTTCTTGCTTATTCCTCTCACTGTCCATAAAGCATCCTGCGTTAAAGCTCTTGCATTAAAAGGTAGAATGGAAATGCTAAACACGCTCTAGATTCACAGATTTATTAATGAGCACTGTTATGATGATCTGTTTTCATCTTCTGCCACAACCAAGTTTTGCTGTGATTTTGCACACTGCAAAGAGCATAGCCTTAGCAAAGGAGCCTGACCATGTTGTGTTAGTACTGGCAGCCTCCTCTCATGTGGGCCCTGGCCCTGTGTGGACAAAGGTTTTGGTAGAGCCCTCTTTGCTGTGTCAAATAGAGCTTTTCTTAGTCTTACCCAAGATACAGGAAGAGTGCGTGAAGGGTCCGTCACTGGAATACAGACCATATGTGCCCAAGTAAGGAGAAACTACTTTCTGGATCAGGGATTCCAGTTTCAAATAATCTTCAGTCACACCTTTTGACTCATGAACCCCCTGAAAGACAGAAAATATCCAAGATGAGCACTGTCCTCTCCAACCACAAGCTTTCCTTGCTCAACAGGCCAAGTAGAGATGCAACAAGCATTTTCACAAAGTTACATAGCAAAGGTGCACCATGATCCAATACTGGTTTGTTACTACAGCCAATTCCTTTTACTGTAAAACGAAGAGAAGTGAGTCAAACCAGAGAGACTCACCATGCAGGCACTGCACAAATGTTCAGAAAGAGGCAGTAACTACTTCCAGGACATTTAAATCCAGAAAGGTACATCCTGCTTAGTGCAAAGGCACCCAGGGAGGATGGAGGATGCGGTCTATGAAGATGAATTTAAAATATCCCTGGACTTTTTGTTATTGCAATCTTACACTGACTGGCTGAACAAACCACCACCGAGTGCTGCACCAGCAGCTGGTACCACAGGGTGTCACTGCCATCTAAGTAATGTTTAACCTGCCAGCAGGCTTAAGAAAACGGTGGAAACTGAGACTTGCAGGACTATTCCAGGATATTTTCAACAAGAAATACTGCTAGTGGAGAGGCTGGTATCTCTTTCCTCACCCCCTCCCTGGCACTTGCCATTGTCCAGGCAAAAGTCACATTATAACTAGCATGGTAAGACCCACCCATAGGCAAAACCTTTTGCTTTAGCTGTTTATTCTGCGCTTCCCCGCCACAAATGGGCTTATATAAGGCTGCAGAGGTGACAGGAAAACCCTGTGGAGCTGTAGTCTTCCTTCCACATACAGCTGCAGCATGTGTGCTACTGCGTTGAGCCCTGTATAATCATGCATACGATTCCTCTTGCAACCCACAGTAAATACACATTTTAGTGCGTTGCTATGTGGCCATATGTTTGATGTTATCTTCTTGCAGAATTAAGATCCTAAATGTCATACTCAGCAAGAAGTTTGCTTGAATTCAGCAGAATTCCAGATTTCACAATATGTCCCTGAATTGTTGTAAAAAGAAACACGTTGGCATGAAAGCCTCCAGAGAGCAACACGCAGATGAAATGAGTAAAATTGCAACACTTCCTTCAGCATGCGGAAGGATGCTCGTGTTCAGGATGCATTCGCTGCTCACTGTGATTCATCAACCAGTGTCTATTGAGAGACGATCAGCCTGCAACGTGTCTGTGAATGGCGTCCTTCACCCCTCGGCTGCTGCGCTGCCTGCACGCCGCCTGGCGTTACTTGGTAAAAGTTTATGAATGGAAAATCAGTAACAGCCAACAGAGAATGGATGGAATTTGGATTTCAACTCAGCAGGTTTTAAATAGTGAATAACAACCTTTGGAGATACGTTCTGTCCTGTAAAACTTCGGGAGAATCACAAATACAAATATGAACATAAGGGCACATACAGTGAATCTGAAAGCTTGCAGACACCAAAGTAACAGTAGAATGAACCCACAGCTATTTGACCAATTTAAACCAGATAAAAATATTATAAAACAGTAAAAATACTATAAAAATATTCCTATGTTGAATAACTCTGAAGACTTAGTGAAAGTGCATGTATTATTTCTAAGTCATTGTTGGCCTACATCAGAGAAAATGTTTCAAATAACAGGAGGAAGGGTCTCAATTTTGACTGTGTTGAGATCTGCTCTGGGGTTTTCCCTCCTGTCTTGCTGGGATTTAGCCAAGATTTTTTCAGCCCTTAGAAGGGCAACACGCCTGTTATCTTACTGCGTATTCATGATCACATCAAGCTCATAACTCACTGGCAAAGGCCAGGGCATTAGGCCATCTGCTCTGGGCTGCCACACCAATTACCTATGGAACTGGCTTTCTAAATGTGATATATCATTCCGGTGGCAAAAACCAGTGATATTTAGCATTGCTCATGCCCAGACTTTGGGGTAAGGCTTTATTTACTTCTCTGCCATTGAGGTATTTTTGATTCTTGTGAAAGACCACAGCCAAACATCAACCGTGGAGAATGGAACCCAGTAATTTGCTAGTACCATGCCACGCAAAAAATAACTATTAGCAGAACTGCAACACTGTACAAGGGGTAAAGGTGTCCTTGTCCAGGGGCATCTTAACACTATCTGATTTCCTATCAGCCTCACATGCTTTAAAAGTTACTTTGGTTTCCCTTTTCGTTGTGAATTATTTGTTCTACAATATGTTCCTTCTTACTTAATGAACACCTCAAGAGCCTGAGCTGTATTCTGCATTGACTGCTACTCTGGCAGGGATACAAGGAGGCTTCTAGCAGCTCTGTTGGGTCGGGGTAGGCTCCTGGGGTGAGCTGAGAGGATGGAGACTTGACCACCCAGCTCCAGCTGCTGCGACTCCCCTCCACCACTGGGCCAGGGAGCAGCTGTGTTGGGGGATGGATTCAAGCTGGGAGTGGCTGACAGGCCAGAAGGCTGTGCTGCCATCCAGCAGGTCCTGGACAGGCTGGAGAGTTGGGTGTGGAAAAATTTAATGAAATATAACAAGGGCAAGTGTAGAGTCTTGCACCTGGGCAGGAACAACCCCAGGTTCCAGTATAAGTTGGGGAGTGACCTATTAGAGAGCAGTGTAGGGGAAAGGGACCTGGGGGTCCTGGTGGACAGCAGGATGACCATGAGCCAGCACTGAGCCCTTGTGGCCAGGAAGGCCAATGGCATCCTGGTGTGTAATAGAATGGGGGTGGTTAGTAGATCGAGAGAGGTCCTCCTTCCCCTCTACTCTGCCCTGGTGAGACCACACCTGGAATATTGTGTCCAGTTCTGCACCCCTGAGTTCAAGAAGGACAGGGAACTGCTGGAGAGAGTCCAGCGCAGGGCAACAAAGATGATTAAGGGAGTGGAGCATCTCCCGTATGAGGAAAGGCTGAGGGAGCTGGGTCTCTTTAGCTTGGAGGAGACTGAGGGGTGACCTCATTAATGTTTATAAATAAAGGGTGAGTGTCACGAGGATGGAGCCAGACTCTTGTCAGTGACAACCAATGATAAGACAAGGGGTAATTGGTTCAAATTAGAACACAAGAGGTTCCACTTAAATTTGAGGAGAAACTTCTTCTCAGTAAGGGTAACAAAACACTGGAACAGGCTGCCCAGGGAGGTTGTGGAGTCTTCTACTCTGGAGACATTCAAAACTCGCCTGGACACGTTCCTGTGTAACCTCATCTAGGTGTTCCTGCTCTGGCAGGGAGATTGGACTAGATGATCTTTCGAGGTCCCTTCCAATACTGTGATTCTGTGATTTGCCTTGTCCCTGCAACCACTGCCCTGCAGCTGCTGTGCCTGGAGAGTCCATCAGCTCACTGTTCCCAAGAAACACCCTCTTCACAGTATCACAGTATGTTTGGGATTGGAAGGGACCTCAAAAGATCATCTAGTCCAATCCCCCTGCTGGAGCAGGAACACCTAGGTGAGGTCGCACAGGAATGTGTCCAGGCGGGCTTTGAATGTCTCCAGGGAAGGAGACTCTACAACCTCCCTGGGCAGCCTGTTCCAGTGCTCTGGCACCCCCACTGAGAAGTTCTTTCTCAAATTTAAGTGGAACCTCTTGTGTTCCAGCTTGATCCCATTGCCCCTTGTCCTATCATTGTTTGCCACTGAGAAGAGGCTGACTCTCTTCTCTCAAAATGCCAGCTCCCAAACCACCTGCATCAGCTTCTCCAGTCTTGCCCTCAACCTTCATTCCTGCTCATTCAAGAGCAGTACTTATCTTCACCTCCCTTTTCACTTCAGCATCCTTTAGTTCCCAGCACTGAAGAGGCCAACAAATACCACCTTCACAGTGAAAACCACCTAGTATTAACACAGCCTACCATTAGT